>NC_142103.1:44427547-44743297 GCF_054644295.1 Miniopterus natalensis | reverse complement strand
CTGTCCTTCAGTGTGTTTGGTACAAATGGCACTAATTGGATTTCTATTATCTATCTCTACAAGTAGGGTGATTTAACTTATTTACCCCTTAGTTGGGGAGTAAAGTGTAAACCATTTACTCTTAAGTGTTCTTGGTTAGGAAAGATAGGATTTTGTGATTTACTAGAGGCTACAAACTGCTTGGCCATTTAACTATCTGTCTCAGCTTCCCTATTTCACATTTTCTGGCTTACTAGCCTGTCTCAATATCATTCCTGATATGATGCACTGACACACACACATTCCTTCTTTGGTATTTCTACCAAAATGTGTAATCTGAGCACAAATCTAAATTGAGAAACATTCTAAAAAATAGCTGTCCATACTGTTTAAAAGTGTTGAGATTCTGAAAGACAAAGAAAAACTAAGAGACACTCTTCCAGGTTAAAGGAAACTAAGGAGACATGACAACTATAAATATAACATGTGATTTTAAATTAGATGCTAGATTACAAAAAGCTCGTTAGTGGGGCCATTGGTGAAATTTAAATAAGGCCTATAGATTAGATACTATTATTAGATCATTGATAATTTTCTGATATTTATAGTTGTGTTATGGTTATGTATGATTAATCTCATTTAGGAATTATTTGTATAAGTTTTGCATATTTTTTCTTAGTTGAAAATGTGGTACAATGCAGCATTAAAAAATTAAAATAGCCTCAGCCAGGTGATTCAGTTGGTTGAAGAGTCATCCTGTACACTGAAAAGTTGTGGGCTCGATTCCCAGTCGGAGTACATATGTGAGGCAGTTTCTCTTGCACATCAATGTTTCTTTCTCTCTCTCTCTCTCCCTTTCTCTCTCTCTAAATATAAATGAAAATATATCATTGGGTAAAGATTAAAAAAATAAAATAAATTTTAAAATCGGCTCATATTTTTAGCAACAGATACTTGTGTTTATTAACTTGCCATCACATTTTAGAGAGATGGAATGCTTCCTAATATTGGCTTAAAAACATTAAATATATCATGTATTGAACACATCCCATATGCTAGATGGAGGAAAGTGTAGAAGACACTAAAATGAGTAAGTCCTAGTCCCAGGTCTTAGCGTAATAGGAAAAAAAAGACATACTCAACCAACATGAAGAGCTATGATTAGTGCTATAAGAGAGGCAGATAGTGTGTTGTAGGCACTCACAAGAAGGAAAGCATATTTTCTGCTCTAAAGTATCAGAGAAGCCCTGACTGGTGTGGTTCAGTTGGTTAGACATTGCCTTGTGCACCAAAAGGTTGCCAGTTCGATTCCTGGTCAGGGCACAGGACCAGGTTGCTGGCTCGATCCATGGTAGGGGACATGCAGGAGGCAGCTGATCGATGTTCCACTCTCACATTGATGTTTTTCATTCTTTCTCCCTCTCCCTTCCTCTCTCTCTAAAAATCAATAAAAATATTTTAAAAACAAAGTATCAGAGAAAATGCAATTGTGAAATGAACCTTTGGGCTAGACTTCAAAAGATGGCAGAATTCTGACAAGCATAATTTGGGGATATGATGGTAAAGTATACACAAGGCTAGGAGACTAGCATGAATAAACTACAGAGGAGGAAAAAAAATTCAAAGACTACTCCCTCCTTAATCCCCAACACAACAAGTTTGCACATTTTGTTTTAGGCCACAACATTGTAATATAATATGATTATAATTTTCAGTTGCTCATGAAAACTGCAGGCTGATATGCATAAAACATTAGATTTGGAAGGTACCATAGAGATCTTCCTACCCAGCCACCTCATTTTAGTACTGAGGAAGAAAAAGAGGTCCATCTAAGGCCTCAAACAGTTAGTGGCAACAGTAGGACTAGGACCCAGAGCTCTCCTCTTCTAATTTTGTACTTTATCTACTCTAACATTGTGAAACTTTTAAATATGCATTGTAATGTCAGCCAGACACATTACAGTGCAGATACAAGAATCTTCACACTGGCTTCTCCAGATTCCCATTATCTTCAGAGTCAAATCATAATGCAATTCTGTCCTCCTTTTACTGTGCCTCTCCTATCTTTTTTCTCCTATCTTTTTCCTCCTATCTTTACTATAAAAGCTTTATATTGAAGATGGGCAGAGAGGTACAGTTAAAAGGCACTATCTGATAGCCAGCAAGTAGCTAGCTATTAGCAAACTTTGATAAGGATAAAGTTTAATTCTCACGTAAATTCACTGATGTGTTCATTTCTTCTAACTGTAATTGATTTTTTTTAAATTAGTTATTGATTTGAGAGAGAGATTTGTTGCTCCACTTGTTTATGCATTATTGGCTGATTCTTGTATGTGCCTTGATGTCAGATTGAACCCACAACCTTGGTGTATCTGGATGATACTCTAACCAGTTGAGCTACCCAACCAAGGATGGCTGTAACTGATTGATGAATGATCCTATTGATGAAAAGGAGTTACATGCTAAACCTGACAAGCTCAAGGAAGGCCTGCATGGTGGCCTTGCAAACTCAGAAACTGAAAGTAACCACAAAAGATGGTTGAATTAAAACTGTTTAACTAAAAGCAGTGTATGGTGGTTAGTCACACCCTAAGGCAGTATTTTTCCTTCACAAAAGTTAATTTTCACTTTAACTATGCCTGTCAATTATCTTTTGTATCTGAGATAACATACCCAATTAACATGCCTTTGAAAAAACAAAGTAATTTTCCTTTTAATGGACCCTTCAAGCCCTTCAAAGCACAAGCACCACTCTGCTGGAGACCACAAATTCCCTGATTGTTATCATGGTAATTGCTGACTGTTATCTGTCCTGCACCCACCGATGTAAAAGATGTGTTTATCATTTTACTTTTTATCCAATCCCAGAGATCCCTCCCCTTTGATTTCTTCCTCTTCTCTAATCTATCACCAATGGATTTTGTGTAACCCACTTATGTCTCCTCCTTTGATTGTAATCTATAAAGCATTGTAATCTATAAAGCGAGGTGCAAAACTGCCATTCTCCAGAGCATTATTTCAATCCGTTGAGATTTTGCTTTCTGACATATGTCGACTGGCTAAAATAAACTCACAAAAATTCTTCATAGGTTTGAAAGTTTTCTTATGTTAGCAATTCCTTAGTCTGAAACAAAACAATCAACAGAAAGCGAAATTATCTTGTCATTTGTATCTCTTCAGGTAAAGCCTTCATAACCAGCCCACACATCCTCCCTTCAGAATCATGTGCTATTCTTTTTGAAGAGATGACTTATGAATTCTAAAAATGCATTTTCTGAAATAATAATGTCCCTGTAAGGAATGAAACCAGAGCAAAGTTCCAGAGAGGGAGAAAGAGGTGATTAGATCAGTGCCTAGTAATTAATACTTTCTTCTTACCTAAGTAACTGATTCTATCTGCTCTGAATGCCCATTCTGACTATTTGTTCCTTGCTGTAAAAACCTCCTTATTACTCTCAATATATCATTCTTTATTTTCATGGATGTATTCAAGATTTGTGCACATAGTGTGGGTGATTGTCAGAGGGAGGCAATGGGGACTTTGAAATTTTCTCACCTCACTGCTTACTAGACCTGCAGGGACAACAGGAGGGTTAGAGACCTTTTTGGAATTCTAAGCAGCTTTCAGGTAAATCTTAGGATCCAAATTTTGGTGGAACTAGCCCCTGACATGCCAAAAACCAAGGTTAAATCCATTTGAATTTAAATCCAAGTAACCAGTTTGGCCGTGAATAACAATTAGAAAAACACAAGGCACAAAGAGAGGATAGGGATGGAAGTAGACTCTGTAGCTGCTCAGAGGAAGAAACATTGAGGTTTCCATTGTTAATGAGTTATTAAAGGACAAAAAAAGGTAGCTAGCTCTGAAACTCTCCCATTTAGGAACAGCTGCTTTTAAGATCAGGATCTCAGCCAGAGAATGAGGAAGTTGTTGCTTCTAGGCTGATGAGCATGGATACCTAAAATTAGTATGTCCAAGTAGGTATCAGTTGGGGGCTGATATGGTAAAGGAGGTAAAGATTAGTCTTATGTTACCTTTCTTGTTTTTGGCAGATCTCCAAATTTTCCATGCCCCCTACTTCAGTTCTTCCTTACTAATAGAAATGCCTAAGAAAAATATTCTTTTATAAAAAAATTATTTTATTGTTCAGAGTATTACAGATGTCCCCGGTTTATGTTTTTTATTGATTTTAGAGAGAGAGAAAGGGAGAGAGTAGGAGAGAAACATCTGTGTGAGAAACATCAATCAGCTGCCTCTTGCATGCCCCTACTGGGGATGGAGCCTGAAACCTGGGCATGTGCCCTGATCAGGAATTGAACCAGTGAGCTCTCAGTGCATGAATGATGCTCAATCAAGTGAGTAACATTGGCCAGGGCAAGAAAAATACTCTTGTTTTTAATATTATCTTCCTACTTACTACTACTGTCTTTTCTCTTCCTACCATCAAAATTTGCCTTACCTCTGCCCAATTTATAAACCCCTACATTTATTTCTGATTTAGGGGAAAATCAGGACAATTCTTGTCATCTGTTTGATTTTGAGAACTTTCTACTTGAGATGGTTGAAATGATTATTGTGTAATATGTTCTCCATTTCAGATAACATTTATAAGCCAACAAGGGTGACACTTTGGTGAATGGGTGCCTTTTATTGCTCTTCACATTACTGCATGGAGTCAGCCATCTATTTCATCCTATGAGCTTGGCTGGCCTAGTATAGTAAAGAGCTATCTGGACAGTGCTAACAACAAACACACCACAACCAATTTCCTATCCCATATTTCATGGGTATATTCCTTGAGTTAATAATGTATAGTACAAACATACCAAACTCAGTTTCTAATATGTGGCTAAATTCAGTGAGGAGAAGAGTTACTAATTTGAGTTTTTCTTGAATTCTCACCACCTTACTCATACATATATCTGCCTTCTATCTCCCCCAGAACAATTCAAATAACTTCCAATACAGCATTTATTATTAGTTTGTTAAAATCCACCACAGTCTGGGTGATGTTAATTAGCCGACTTTATGGATGGGCACCATATGAGAATTATATAATGAGAACAATTATGAGATACATGACTTTTAATTCTTATCTCATGAAGCTGCTTTGTAAATGATTCTAACTATGTTGTAGGCAGCAGGGTTGGCACTGGGCGTTAGACTGGCTCGTGGTCACACTGGACCTGGGTTCAGCAACCTTCGTACTTGAGTGCTGGCTAGGAAAGAATTCAGAGCCAAGACCCAAACTATTAGAGAACATTTATTTGGTAAATCACAGAGGAAGAAAAAGTAATTCCTAGAAAGAATAGACTTAAGAAACAAGTTATAGAGGTAAAGGAAGGGCTGTTGGATCTTCGGGATGAGGAAGCTAATGGTAACACACTTGTGCAGAGATTGGAATGGGGAAAGGAAAAGGAAGGGCATGCTCCCCCGAGGTGAGAGACCATGAGGGGTCCTCTGTCCTAAGAGTTTTTTTTGTTTTGTTTTTTTAATATATCTTTATTGATTTCAGAGAGAGGAAGGGAGAGGGAGAGAGAGAGAGAGATAGAAACATCAATGATGAGAGAATAATTGATCGAGTCCACAACAGGGGCATGTGCCCTGACCGGGAATCAAACCCTGATTGCCTGGATCCTAGGTCCATGCTCAATAGCTGAGCCACGCCTGGCTGGGCTGTCCTAAGAGTTTTAAGGGTGGAGATTCTAGGGGTGGTCCCAGGGGAAGAATTTAATAGAATATTCAGCAGTTTTTCAGGTGTGTTCTTTCAAGGTTGTGGTCTCCACTGATTGGTTGGTACCAGGGCAGGAGGTCATTATCCAATGCAGCTGGTCCTGAGGTAAGCTGTGGGGTCATTGGTCTGGTTTTGTTGCTTTTTTGGGCCTGGAGCTGAAATACCACTGAGGCCTAGATGTTATCTCTAGGGAAGAAAGGTCAGGGGGTCCAAACCAAATGACCAATGATATGCTAGAGGAAAGGTCACCCTGGGGGCAAGGTCCCACCTTACAATTGTCTTTTGCTAGGCATCTGGGGCTTTCTGCCCTGGTGACCTTCTGTAACTTGCCCATTGTCCTTGCTTTGCTCATGTCTGTCTAGCTGCCTACCACAGCTATTCTGAGGCAGAGAAAGTCTTCATAACTCAGGTACTATCATAAGAATAGAATTTTCTGCTTTATATATTGGCTATAAAACAGTAAATCAGAAATTGGAAGCCACTTCAAATAAATTAAACAGCATCACAGTCAATATGTTATTCATTGTGTTCCAGTATTCCTGTAATAGGTTCAGAAGCACAGAGTTGAATGTCTTAACCCTGGAGAAGCAAATTATCTCTAAGGGCAGCATGACATTCTCCAAAAGGAAATTATCTTTACTCTTTACTGAAAGAAAAATATATAACCCAAGGAAACATTTTTAGAAAACAAGCGAGGTCTTGAGTGCAATAAAATCAAACAGATGACAATGTTTTCCTGATTCCCCCAAATCAGAAATAAATACAGGAGTGTATATATAAAATGTGCAGCTGGTGAGAAAGCTGAGGACAGAGTATTCTCACCTAAGACTCTCAATGCACAAGTTTCAGGCAAAAGCTGCAGTAAAATATATGTCTTACACAGTCCTCTAAGGTCAAAGTCCCAGGCAAAAAGTCACTTTTTGAGTAGAAAATTCCAAAGACAGATGAGCTATTTTGACTCAAGTACTAGTGGAGCACTGCTGCAAGCACATTCAGGGCTATCCTACTCAGAGAGGATGCAGAACTAGTAGAACACTGCTGCACAAGCACCATAGGATTGGTTCACCCTAAGAAAGTGCAGAACTAGCAAAGTGTTGCAATGTGTGCATATGGAGCTGCCCTGTGTGGAGAAAGTGTAGAATTAGTAGGGTGCTGTGGTGCACATACTCAGCGAAACCCCACCCATGTCTGGCTCAGGGAACATATAGATCAACAGGGTCTGCTGCACACACATCAGGCAACCTTACCCACATCAGAAGGGCAAGGAATCGCGCACATGTCAGGCTGCCCCAACATTTTTCTTACCTTGGGCAACCAGAACAACAGGAATCCAGTGCACAAGCATGAACACATGACTTCCCAGTCTGTAACCCACTCCTTCTGGTCAGGTACCACACCAGGCACTGCAAAAGCTGGCCTTGATTACAACCAGCCTGCTAAAACCATATGGCAAACAGTCTACACAGTGTTTACTTTTTCAAAATTGAGATAGCTATTTAATCAAACTTATAGAACAAACACAGAAAGTCAAACAAAATGGGAAGAAAGAAGATTTCCCAAATGAAGACACAAAGAAAACCCCCAGAGAAAAACTCCAATGAAATAGAAATAAGTAATTTGCCTGAAAAAATTCAGTCATAAGGATGTTCAAAAAAACTGGATAATAAAATAGACAAACTCAGAGAGAATTTCAACAGAATAAGAAAATATAATAACCAATCACAGATAAAGAATACAATAACTGAAATGAAAAATACATTAAAAAGAATCAAAATCAAATGAATTAATACAGAGAAAGTGAATAGCAACCTGGAAGACAGATTAGTTGAAATCACCCAATCAGAAGAGCAAAAAGAAAAAATAATTTTAAAAAATATGCTAAGTGAAATAAGCCAGTCAGAAAAAGGCAAATATCACATGTTCTCAGTTATCTGTGGATTCTAATGAACAAATAAACGGATGAACAAAATAGGTACAGGGGCATGGATGCATGGAATAGATAGACATATCTCAGATGTGAGGGAGGTGGGGACGGAAATAGATTAACCAAAGAACTTATATACATATATGCATAACCCATGGACACAGACAATAGTGTGGTGAAGGCCTGGAGTGGGGAGGAGGCAGGGTGGAGTGGGGCAAAGGGGGTGAAAGTGGAGACTATCTGTAATACTGTAAATAATATATATTTTTGAATGAAAATTGTATAAGGGACCTTAGGGACAACCACAAATATTCTAACATTCATATTAAAGGGATTCCTTAAGGAGAAGAGAGAGAACGAGAAAAGGGCAAAAAAGTATCTTTGAAGAAATAATGGCTGAAAACTTTCTCAATATGAGAGAGGAAACAAATATCCAGGTTCAGAAAGGACAGAGTTCTGAACAAAATGAACCCAAATAAACTCACACCAAGACATATTGTAATGAAATAGCAAAAGTTGAAAAAACAATCTTCAAGACAGAAAAAGGGAAGCAAGTTACATACAAGAAAAACTCCATAAGGTTATCAGCTAATTTCTCAGCAGAAACTTCAGAAAAGAGGGGAGTGACAGGTAATATTAAATGTATTGAAAGAAAGGAGCCTACAACTTAGAATACTATACCCAGCAAAGTTATTTTTCATATTTGGAAAAGAAATAGAGTTTCCCTGACAAACAAAAACTAAAGGAGTTCAGCACCAGTAAATTGGCTTTACAAGAAATGTTAAAAGTTCTTACTTATGCAAAAAACCATAACTAGAAACAAGAATATATAGCAAAGAAAAAAATCTCACTGGTAAAGGCAAATATATAATAAACACAATGAATCAACCAATTAAAAAACAAATGTGAAGGTTAAAAACAAGATTAGCAAAGTTAATTATAAATATAATAAATAGTTAAGGTACACACAAAATATATAGAACATAATGTAAAACATTAAGTATGTAGGAGAGCATAAAAATGTAGTGCACTTAGAATGCATTTGAGCCCTGGCTGGTGTGACTCAGTCTACTGAGTGACACTGAAAGGCCACCTGTTAGATTCCTGGTCAGGGCACATACCCGGCCTACAGGCTCAATCCCCAGTAGGGGGCATGCAGGAGGCAGATGATAGATGTTTCTCTCTCATGGATGTTTCTCTCTTTTCCTCTCCCTTCCTCTCTCTCTAAAAAAATCAATAAAAAAAACATAAAAAAGTGCATTCAAACTTATATTTCTATCAGCTTAAAATAGGCTGCTATAGATATAAATGGTTATATATAAACCTTATAGTAACCACAAACCAAAAACCTACAAAGCATACAAAAAATAAAGAAGAGAAAGGAATGGAAACAAAACAGTAAAGAAAACCTAAAGGGAAGAAATCTAGAGAAGAAAGGAACAGAAGCCTAGAAAAACAGAAATATAAAAAATTTGACAAAACATTAGCAAACTGAATTCAACAATACGTTAAAAAGGTTATACATCATGACCAAGCGCAATTTATACCAGGGATGCAAAGACTGTTTAATATTTTACAAAACAATGTGATATACCACATAAACAAAATCAAAGATAAAAATAATTTCATTAGATGCAGAAAAATCATTTGTCAAAATTTAACATCCATTTATGATAAAAACTCTCAAGAAAGTGGGTATAGAAGGTATAGAAGAAACATCGAAATGATAAAGGCATTATATGACAAGCCACAGTTAACATAATACTAAAAAATAAATAAACTGGAATATTTTCCTCTAAATCAGTGACAAGACAAGGATGCCCACTTTCACTACTATTATTCAATGTAATATTCAAAGTCCTAGCTACAGAATTTAGACGAGAAAAAGAAAACACATCCAAACTGGAAATGAAGATGTAAAAGCATCACTAAGAAAATAGTTCTTGAAATTAATTGAATTTGGCTCTATGAACAATTCAGCTTGTCTATATTTCTTGTGGAAAACTCTCATAGATTAAACAAACCTCACATTTGGTAACCACTTGACTGGATGCTCTTTAAAAATCTCTTCTAATACAAATATTATATTCAGAGGGACCATTTAAAACTTTAAAAATAACTAGTTGATAATATATTACATTGGAGTTCATGGGTCTTCATAACATTTACCAGTATTATTAATTCAAGTAACCTATGACAATATTGAGAAAATTGCAAACCAATATTTGATTTCCCCTTCCAAATTCTAACAGATCCCCTTTCTTTTTGTTCACCCAAAGCTTTTTCTGTTATGAATTCTCACTAATTCTTGCTAAAGGCTTTATATCACTAAAACTTTAGCATTTCCACTCAGGCAAGGATGTTGACCAGTTAATTTAAGTGAAGCTCCTTAGATGTGCAGATCTTGGGTCAGAGGTGAGGGTGGAGGGTAGTCTGTTTAAGACTTGATTCACAAAGTTACTCGAGTGAATGTCTATGTGTTAATCACAATGCTATAGGGAGGAGGCTGAAAAAAACACACACTCTGAAATTTAAATATTACAGTAAAGATACACTTTTTTTTTTTCTGATTCCTGTAGTATTTTATTGCACAAGGTATTTTTCATAGAAAGTTAGTACTAACAGTCTAGTCTTGCCTCCCAATTCTTCCATATATGAAACTCTCCCTTAGCTAAAATTGATTTCTTTTTTCAAAATTTATCTTTATTGTCGAAAATATTACAGATGTTCTCCTTTTTTTCCCATTGACCCCTTCCATCCTGCACCCACCCCCCTCCCCAGGTCTTCACCACACTGTTGTCTGTGTCCATGGGTTATGCATATATGCATGTAAATTCTTTGGTTAATCTCTCCCCACCCACCACTGCCTTCCCTCTGAGATTCCTCAGTCTGTTCCATGCTTCTATGCCACTGAATCTATTTTGTTCATCAGTTTATTAAGTTCGTTAGATTCCACGTATAAATGAGATCATGTGATATTTGTCTTTCTCTGCCTGGCTTATTTCACTTAACATCATATTCTCCAGGTCCATCCATACTGTCCCAAAGGGTAAGAGATCTTTCTTCTTTACAGCTGCATAGTATTCCATGGTATAAATATCCCACCGCATTTTTATCCACTCATCTACTGATGGGCACTTGGGCTGTTTCCAGATCTTAGCTATTATAAATTGCACTGCTATGAACATAGGGGTGCACATATTCTTTCTGGTGTTTCAGGATTCTTAGTATATATTCCTACAGGTGGGATCACTGGGTCGAAAAACAGTTCCATTTTTAATTTTTTGAGGAACCTCCATACTGTTTTCCATATTGGCTTCACCAGTGTACATTCCCATCAGCAGTGTACCAGGGTTCCTCTTTCTCCACATCCTTGCCAGCACTTGACATTTGTTGATTTGTTGATAGTAGCCATTCTGACAGGTGTGAAGTGATGATACCTCATTGTGTTTTTAATTTTCATCTCTCTGATGATTAGGGACCTTGAGCATTTTTCCTATGTCTCTTGGCAATCTGTATGTCCTCTTTGGAGAAGTGTTTATTCAGGTCCTTTGCCCATTTTTTAATTGGTAAACCATACCTTCTCCTTGGAAAGCACCATATCCCATCACTTTCCACTCTGTCAATTAGAATTTGATTAATTTTTTGATGTCTATCTTAATCTTCATCTTTTCCATGAAGTCTCTCTTAATTCCTCCTAAACGAACATTGTAGTCTCCTTTTTTGAGTCTCCATAATACCCTTACATGTTATTTATCTTACTTTCCTTAGTATTATAATTGTTGATGTCTTTGTCTTTATCCTTCTACCAACCAAAAGTAACCTGAAGACAGAGACTATGTTTATTTATTTGTTTATTCCCCAGAGCATCAGGCTTAATATATATAGAAAAAATGCTTTATGAATTGATAGTTAAGCTAAATTTTAAAAAAAGATAGGCCAATTGTGGCAAATGTATATTCATTAGAGCTAAACCAGTTTGAGGGTCATGACTTATTGGAACCACAAAGGCAACAATGGCTTTATATATATAGGTATGTTCCCCCAAAGGCTTAGGTTGATTCACATCACATGTAATGGAGAGAGAAACACATATCTGAATACTTTTACCAAGATAGCCTGTCTGGCATGCTAGGTAACTAAGGTTTCTTAATGTTTTTGGAAAGTAAATATTATGGCACAACTTCAGACCCAGTCAATTTGTCATCCTACATAGCAGTGATTACACCTTTGCTTAATAAGTGATAATATTGACTTCCTCAAATATTATGCTGGCTGACTGGGTTGAGCAGATTACTCAACTACCTGAGGGGATTGCTTTAATTTCTGACAATCCCTTAACAACAGGCAGTGCTTTGCAAGGTTCTTCACATCATGACACCCATAGAAATGCCTGGTACAGCATACTGGAGTAAATAGATGAGGCTGTGAGTGGTCAGAGGTAATCCTGAATCAGGATATCCAACTACCATGGGCTCTGACTGGCCACAGCAAGTGCTGAGGGAAAAATCAATATCTCAGCACACCTGAAACCTATTCCCAGTTATGTGTTGCTTGGTATACCAGTTGAGAAACTCACACACAACATAGAATGGTGGCATGGTGACCGTATACAGCTTGAGTTTGGTACACCAAGTAGTCTACCTGTTGGAGATGCTGGTTCTAGGAAGTGGTGTATGAGGAAGGAGGGAGGTTGAAGGTTCAGCTAAGGAAAGGATCTGGTGATAAAATAATTTTCTAGTGAGTTTCTAAATCCCAAGGATTTATCTGATCTTCCATGGCTACCTCTTTCAAATGTGTATAGGGTTAAAACCAGTAAAACTGATTGATGAGATTCACACTTCCTGTCCAGTCCATTGCAAACGTTCTAGGTGGATAGTGAAATAAGTAAGCCAAGAAAGCCAGAGGAGATGTAAGAATAAGGGAAGAAGCAAAATGAACCCCAGAGTTATCAGGGGTTATCCATACCCAATGAAAATCCAAGCCAAATTCTTTAGTTTACCACAATAACACTAACTTTCTAAGCCATACAATCATCATGAGAGGACAGAAATAAGAATGACAAATTTCTTGTCATAAAGAGAATAGTCAGCAATGAGAAAGCTAAAGCTGTGATTGTTAGATGTATTTTTCACCTTTCCTTAGTAGTAGATTATTAGTTCAAATACCAGTACTAGAAGTCTAAGCATGAAAAATTTCCTCTTATTGGACCTTCTCTGAAACCTTCTACCTCACCCACACTCTGACCTTATTTTCAAAGAAAATACAATTTTCTAAGAGTTTTCTTCAGAAAGTCAGATCTTCTTTGGACGAAAGGTCAGGATGAAAGTCATCCTGAAAATGTGCTTGACCTTTGCACACCTAGTTCAAGTGCAAATAGAAATTTTACACATCTATGAAGTGAAATCCCAGAGAAAGTTTTAAGAAACATGACTATGAATGTTTATGAGCTCTTGAGAGCAATGTGAGTACATCTGCATTGCTGTGCTGCCCCCTTGTAGTGAATGCAGGCAAGAAAATTGATTAAGGAGAACAGCAGTACCATCTCTTTCATTTCACAAATATCAAGCCTCATCCAATGCTTCAAGTGAATGGGATGTAAGACTCTAGGCTTCTAAAAATAGAATGGTGATCAATGACTCACCATTATCTTGCTGGCATTTTTAAAGGTTGCAGGTACATAGGGCTATCATTGGCTGCTTTGCCTGAGTTGATTGATCAATTAAGACACACAGCCAACTAGTTTGACAGATTCTTTTCATCTAGCTGACAGAATTGATTGGTTATTTTGATGTCAAGTAGGGTCATCCTCAATATATTCAGGGAATCTTTCTAGTGAGCACCTCATAGAGAAATTATTTCATAATAGGCAGATAATTTTTTTTATTTTGCCATATTTGTTTTTTTTATTATTAAAACATTACAAATATAGTTGATGCTGTTTACACAGACCTTTTTGGGGGGGTAGAAGAAGGGAAAGGGGGGATAAATGGTGATGGAAGGAGACTTGACTTGGGGTGGTAAACACAGATTACAATGTACAAGATGATGCATTGTAGAATTGTATGTTTGAAACCTTTATAATTTTATTAACCAATGTCACCCAAATAAATTCAATAAAAAAGAGAAAAAAAATTTTTAGAGAATTAATAGCTACTGTTTATATCAGGAATTAGGAACATTCACTTTTATTCCATGCTCAACCTTTTATTTATTTATTTTTTATTTTTTTTAAATATATCTTTATTGATTTCAGACAGAGGAAAGGAGAGGGGGGGAGAAAGGTAGAAACATCAATGATGAGAAAGTCATTGATCGAGCCCACAACCTGGGCATGTGCCCTGACCGGGACTCGAACCCTGATTGCCTGGATCCTAGGTCGACGCTCAACCATTGAGTCATGCCCAGCTGGGCCTCAACCTTTTATTTTTAACATGACCTTGAGTAAGCCATATAACCTCCCAGAGGCTTTAATACTCTTCAGTTACAAAATATGAAATCATATCAGCACCTTGATATGATGTCAAATTATATCTTATGGTTGCATTTTTCAATATCTGCTATATATCTATGTCAGTTCAAGCATCAAATCCTCAATATGGTTACTTGTAACTCAGTCAGTAGTGCCCTGAGTTAATACTATTGAAGAAACTGCTGATTAGTACATAAAAAGGATTCTATCATAGTTTGTACAAACAGGCTGAGAGACAGCTTATTTATGCCATCAATCTCCTGACTCAAATTCATGTAAATCACCTCCTTATATTATTTATGAAGCTATAGGGAATAATCATTAATAATTTTCTATTGCTTATAAACTGGAAAGAGAGAACATTGGGGTGGTGTTCTGTGGGTCTCTGAAGAAATGGAAGGCAGAATTATTTCTCACTGCTTAAGATGTAGTCAAAACTACCACTTATCTTTCGCATTTTGCATGTGTAAAATGAGATTAATAACATATATAACAGTATTTCATCTTACCAATTATGTACATTATTTATCTATTATTAAGTACTGTAGAAATCTGTTTTTAAATAATATTATAGTCCATACTACCTAAAGCAATCCAGATTCAATGCAATCCTTAACAAAATCCCAAAGGCATTTTTTGCTGAGATAGGAAAAAAATCTTAAAATTCACCTGTAATATCAAGAAAACCAAAATGCCAAAAAAATTTTGAAGAAGATGTTTCTTCTTCAAAGAAAGAAAGAGGAGGAGGAGGAAGGAGGAGGAAGGAGGAGGAGGAGAAGAAGAAGAAAGTTGGAAGCTTCATGCTTACTGATTTCAAAATAAATTACAAAGTTGCAGTAATCAAAATCTTGTGGCACTGGCATAAAGACAGAAACAAAAACCAATGGAACAGAATGGAGAGTCCAGAAATAAACACTTGTTTATATGGTTACCTGACTTTTGACAAAGGCACCAAGAACACACAATGGGGAGAGTAAAATCTCACCAACAAATGGTGTTGGGTAAACTGGATATCCACAAGCAAAAGATTGAAGTTGGACTTTTATCTTAAATCATATAAAAATTAATTTAAAAGATTAAAGAACTAAATGTAAAACCTAAAACTATAAACTTTCTGGAAGAAAACAAGAAAAATTCTTCTGTGCATTGGCCTTGGCAATGATTTTTTGGATATTATACCAAAAGCACATACAACAAAATATAAAAAAGATATAAAATTTATGGTGATGGAAAGGGATTTGACTTTGGGTGGTAAACACACAAATGTAATATACAGATCATATATCATAGAATTGTACACTTGAAACTTGTATAATTTTATGAACCAATGTCTTCCACAAAAATTTAACTTTAAAAAAGTAGAAGAAAAGACAAATGGGACTACACGAAACTTAAAAACTGCACAGCAAAGGAAACAATCAACAGATTTAAAAGGCAACCTATGGAATGAGTGAAAATAATTGAAAATCATTATAGCTGATAAGGAGTTAATATCCAGGATATATAAAGAACTACAACTCACCCAGCCAGGCATGGCTCAGTGGTTAAGCATCGACCTAGAATCCAGGAGATTGTGGTTTGATTCCCAGTCAGGGCACATGCCCCAGTTGTGGGCTTGATCCCTAGTGGGGATGTGTGCAGGAGACAGCTGATCAGTGACTCTTTCATCATTGATGTTTCTATCTCTCTCTCTCCCTCTCTCTTCCTCTCTCTGAAATCAATAAAGATATATTTTTTTACAAAAAAGAACTACAACTCAACAACAAAAAACAAATAATTCAATTAAAAATGGACAAAGGAACTGAAAACACATTTCTTCAAATAAGATATACATGGGACCAACAAATATATGAAAAGAAGTTCAAAATGACCAACCATTAGAGAAATGCAAATCTTACTCACAATGACATATCAGTTCACACCCATTAGAATGATCATTATTTAAGAAATAAGTTTTAATGAGGTTGTGGAGAAATGTGAAATTTGAACAATTGTGCAATGCTGATAGAAATATAAAATGGTGCAGCACTATGGAAAACAGTATGGAGGGTCTTCAAATAAGTAAAAATATAATTATCATATGATCTGGCAATCTCATTTCTGAGTATATATATATAAAAAATTGAATGCAGGATCTCAAAAAGATATTTGCATACTTATGTTCATTGCAGTATTATTTACAATAGTCAAGATATAAAAGAAGCCCAAATATCCACTGACAGATGAATGGATAAAAAAATGTGGTATATACATATAATAGAATATCAGGCAGCCATTAAAAAGTAGGAAATCCTGTCTCATGAAACATGTATGAACCTAGAGGATATTATGCTGAGTGAAATAATCTTGTCACAAACAGACAAATACTGAATGGTGCCACATAAATGAAATATCTAAAGTAGCCCAAATCATCAAAATAGAAAGTAGAATGGTTTCTAAGGGTTGGGGAGAGGGAGGAATTGGGAGTTGTTCTTCTAAGGGTGTAGAGTTTCAATTTTGCAAGATAAAAAGTTCTAGAGATCTGTTACACAACAATGTGAACATAGTTAAAGTTTTACTGAATTGTACACTTAAAATGATTAAGATAGTGCCTGGCCAGCTTGGCTCAATGGTTAAATGTTGACCTATGATCCCAGAGATCCTGGTTCGATTCCCAGTCAGGGCACATGCTGGTATTGCAGGCTTGATTTCCAGCAGGAGGCGTGCAGGAGGCAGCTGATCGATGACTATCATCATTAATGTTTCTTTCTTTCTTTCATTTTTTGCTTTATTGTTGAAAATATTACAGATGTGCCCCTTTTCCTCCATTAACTCCTTCCACACCCCAACCAATCCCCACCTTAGGCCTTCATGACACTACCGTCTGTGTCCATGGGTTATGTATATATGCATATAAATTCTTTGGTTAATCTCTCCCCACCCACCACCCACCCACACTTTCCTTCGCTCTGAGATTCATTACTTTGTTCCAGGTTTCTGTGTCACTGAATCTATTTTGTTCATCAGTTTATTAAGTTCTTTAGATTCCACATATCAGTGAAATCATATGATATTTGTCGTTCTCTGCTTAGCTTATTTCACTTAGCATAACATTCTCCAAGTCCATCCATACTGTAAAAAGTGTAAGAGATCCTTCTTTTGTTTTTTTATTGTTCACAATATTACAGGTGTCTCCATTTCTCCCCATTGACCCCTTCCACCTTGCATCCACCCCCCTCCCCAGTCATTCACCACACTATTATTTATGTCTTGGGTTATGCATATATGCATATAAATTCTTTGGTTAATCTCTCCCCAATCTCCCACCCCTACCTTCCTTCTGAGATTCGTCAATCTGATCCATGCTTCCATGTATCTGAATCTATTTTGTTTATCGGTTTATTAAGTACTTTAGATCCCACATAAAAGTGAGATCATGTGATGTTTATCTTTCTCTGGTTGGCTTACTTCACTTAGCATAATATTCTCCAGGTCCATCCAAACTGTCCAAAAGGGTACCAGATCCTTCTTCTTTAGAGCTGCATAGTATTCCATGGTGTAAATGTCCCACAGCTTTATTATCCACTCATCTACTGATGGGCACTTGAGCTGTTTCCAGATCTTAGTTATTGTAAATTGTGATACAATGAACATAGGAGCGCATATATTTTTTCTGATTAGTGTTTCAGGATTCTTAGGCTATATTTCTAGAAGTGGGATCACTGGGTCAAAAAACACTTCCATTTTTAATTTTTTGAGGAACCTCCATAATGTTTTCCATAGTGGCTGCATCAGTCTGCATTTCCACCAGCAGTGCACCAGGGTTCCCCTTTCTATACATCGTCGCCAACAAATGTCATTTGTTGATTTGTTGATGGTAGCCATTCTGACAGGTGTGAAGTGATACCTCATTGTCATTTTAATTTGCATCTCTCTGATGATTAGTGACCTTGAACATTTTTTCATATGCCTTTTGGCCATCCGTATGTCTTCTTTGGATAAGCGTCTATTCATGTCCTTTGCCCATTCTTTAATTGTATTGTTTGTCTTCCTCTTGTTGAGTTGTATGAATTCTTTGTACACTTTGGAAATTAGCTACTTATCAAATGTATACTTGACAAATATGGTCTCCCATACCATGGGGTTCCTTTGTATTTTGAGGATGTTTTCTTTTACTGTGAAGAAGCTTCTTAGTTTGATGTAGTCCCATTTGTTTATTACTTCCATTGTTTCTCTTGCCTTAGGAGATGTATCATTGAAAATTCCACTACATGAGATGTCTGTGAATTTACTGCTTTTGTTTCCTTCCAGGATTTGTATGGTTTCAGGAATTACATTTAAGTATTTTATCTATTTTGAATTTACTCTTGTGTATGGAGTAAGTTGGTGATCTAGTTTTAGTTTTTGCATGTACCTGTGTGGCTTTCTCAACATCATGTATTGAAGAGACTGTCTTTACTCCACTGTATGCTCTTTCCTTCTTTGTCAAATATTAATTGACCATAATGGCATGGGTCTATTTCTGGAGTCTCTGTTCTATTCCATTGATCTATACGTTTGTTGTCGTCTTAATACCAGGCTGTTTTGATTACAATGGCTTTGTAGTATAGATTGATTTCTGGTAAAGTGATCCCTCCAACTCTGTTCTTATTTCTCAAGATGGGTATGGCTATTGGGGTTCTTTTTTGGCTCCATATAAATTTTTGGAACATTTTTTTTTTTTGCCCTGTGAAATATGCAATTGGTATTTTAATAGGAATTACATTGAACCTATAGATTGCTTTGGATAGCATGGACATTTTAATGATATTAATTCTTCTAATCCATGAATATGGTATATTCTTCCACTTGTTTATATCATCCTCTATTTCTTTTTTAAATGTCCTATAGTTTTCTGAATACAGGTCTTTTAAATCCTTGGTTAAGTTTATTCCTATGTATCTTGTTTTTTTTTAGTTTCAATGGTAAATGGTATCATTTTTTAGTTTCTCTTTCTCAGAGTTCATTTTTGGTGTATAAAAATGCTGTTGATTTTCAGGTGTTAATTTTGTATCCATCTACATTGCCAAATTCATTTATCAAGTCTAGTATTACTTTGATGTAGTCTTTACGGTTTTCTATGTACAACATTATGTCATCTGCAAATAATGACAGTTTCACTTCCTCCTATCTAATTTGGATATCTTTTTTGCTTTCTGGGTTAAAGACTTCCAGTAATATGATGAATAAGAGTGGTGAAAGCAGACAGTTCTGTGTTGTTCCTGTTTTTAAGGGAAATGGTTTTAGTTTTTGACCATTGAATATGATGTTGACTGCAAGTTTGTTGTATATGGCCTTTATTATGTTGAGCTTTTTCTCCTCTCTTCCCACTTTAATGAGAGTTTTTATCAGAAATGGGTGCTGGATTTTGTCTAATGCTTTTTCTGTAAATATTGATATGATCACATGATTATTGTCTTTCATTTTCTTTATATGAAGTATCACATTTATTGATTTGTGAATATTATAGCAGCCTTGCATCCCTGGGATAAATCCTACTTGGTTGTGGCGTATGATCTGTTTAATGTATTCCTGCATCTGGTTTGCTAATATTTTGTTGTAGATTTTAGCATCCATTTTCATCAGGGATATTGGCCTGTAATTTTTTTTCTTTGTAGTGTCTTTATCTGGTTTTGGGAGTAGGATAATGTTGGCCTCATAAAAAGACCTTGAGAGTCTTCTTTCCTCTTGAATTTCCTGGAATAGATTGAGGAGAATAAGTGTTAATTCTTCTTTGAATATTTGTAAAACTCACCTATAAATCCATCTGGTCAGGGACTTTTGTTTGCTGGGAGTATTTTTACTATCGCTTCAATTTCTTTAGTTGTTATCAGCCTATTCAAGTTTTCTAATTCTTCCTGATTCAATTTTGGAAGAATGTATGTTTCTAAGAATTTGTCCATTTCACCCAGGTTGCCTAATTTGCTGGCACATGGTTGCTCATAGTATTTTCTTATGATCCTTTGTATTTCTGTTGGGTCAGTTGCTATATCACCTCCTTCATTCCTGATTTTATTTATTTGGGTCCTCTCTGTTTCTTGGTAAATCTGGCTAAAGTTTTGTCAATCTTGTTCATCTTTTCAAAGAATCAGCTCTTGTTTTCATTGATTTTTTTGTATTTTTGTTGTTGTTGTTGTTGTTGTTTCTATGCCCTTTATTTCTACTCTGATCTTTACTGTTTCCTTCATCCTACTTACTTTGGGCTTTTCTTGTTGTTCTCTTTCTAAGTCTTTAAGTTGTAGGGTTAGATAATTTATTAGTTTTTCTTGTTTTTTGAGGGAGGCTTTTATTGCTTTGAATTTCCGCCTCAGGATTGCTTTCACTGTGTCCCATAGACCTTGGGTTATTGTGTGTTCAATTTCATTTTTTTCCAAGAAATTTTTGATTTCTTCCTTGATCTCTTTGTTAACCCATTCATTGTTTAATATGTCATTTAGCTTCTATACGTTTGAGTGTTTTTACTTTTGTTGATTTCTATTTTCATGCCAGTGTGATCCAGGGAGATACTTGATATGATTTCAATCTTCTTGAACTTGTAGCGACTTGTTTTGTGTCCTAGCATGTGGTCTATTTCTGTGAATGTCCCTTGTGCACTTGAGAAGAATGTATATTCTGTATCTTCAGCATAGAATGAACTGTATGTGTCAGTTAATTTCATCTGATCTAGTGTGCCATTTAGGGTCACTGTGTCCTTATTGATTTTTTGTCTAGAAGATCTATCCAGTGATGTCAATGAGGTATTAAAGTCTCTTACTATGATTGTATTGCTGTAAATTTCTCCTTTAAAGTCCTCCAGAAGTTTATAAATATATATATATATATATTTGGGTGTACCTATATTGGATGCATATATGTTTATCAGAGTTATATCCTCTTGTTGAATCTATCCCTTTAGTATTATGTAGTGACCATCATTGTCTCTCGTTATTGTCTTCATTTAGAAGTTTATTTTGTCAGATATGAGTATTGTTACGCCTGCTTTTTTTTTTTCATTTCCATTTGAATAGAAATATTTTTTCCATCCCTTCACTGTTATCCTGTGTGAGTCCTTTGTTCTGAGGTGGGTCTCTTTTAAGAAGCCTTTATATGGATCACATTTCCTTATCTATTCAGTTACCCTATATCTTTGGATTGGAGCATTTAAGTCATTTACATTTAAGGTTATTATTGATAGGTACTTATTTATTGCCATTCTTCCTTTATGCCCGTGTTCCTCTTTCTCTACATTTCTTCTTCTTCTTACACCAGCCCCTTTAGCACTTGTTATAGTGCTGGTTTGGTAGTAATGAACTCCTTTAACCTTTTTTTGTTTGCAAAGCTTGTTATTTCACCTTCATTCTTTTTTTAAAAAAAAAAATATATCCTTATTGATTTCAGAAAGAGCAAGGGAGAGGGGGAGAGAGATAGAAACATCAATGATGAGATAATCGTCATTGACCGGCTACCTCCTGCAGGCCCCTGACTGGGGATTGAACCTGCAACCCAGGCATGTGCCCTGACTGGGAATTGAACCACACGATCTCCTGGATCCTAGGTTGATGCTCAACCACTGAGCCATGCCTGACTGGGCTCACCTTCGATTTTAATGATAACCTTGCTGGATAGAGTAACCTTCGATCCATATTTTTCATTACTTTGAATACTTCATTCCACTCCCTTCTGTCCTGAAGTGTTTCTGTTGAGAAATCAGCTGTCAGCCTAATGGGTGCTCCCTTGTAGGTAACTTTCGGTCTCTCTCTTGCTGCTTTAAAGATTCTTTCTTTATCTTTAATTTAATGGTTGCCATTTTAGTTATGTTGTTTCTAGTTGTGGGTCCTTTTGGGTTCAATTTGATTGGTACTCTCTGTGTTTCCTGAACTTGAGTGACTTTTTTCCTTCACCAGGTTAGGGAAGTTTTCTGTCATTATTTCTCTAATCCTTGCTTGGATTCTTCTCCTTCTGATACCACTAAGATGCTGATATTGTTATATTTCATGTTGTCCCAAAGCTCCCTGTCTTCCTGCTTTTTAATTGTTTTTTTCTAATTGCTCCTCTGGTTAGGTATTTTTTCTTACCTTGTCTTCTAATTCACTGATTCAGTCCTCAACTTCTTCTAATCTACTGTTGATTCCTTTCATTGTATTCTTTATTTAAGTTGAATCAGTCTTCATTTCCAATTGATTCTTATTAAGTTTCCTGAGCATCTTTATAACCATTATTTTGAACTCTGTATCTGATACCTGCTTACCTCTATTTCACCTAGTTTTTTTCCTGGCAATTTCTCCTTTTGTTTCATTTGAGTGTTGTTTCTTTGTCTCCCCATTTTATTGTACTTATTGTCTCGGGATACCATGTAAAGGCTTCAGGGCATGAGTAGGACCTCATTTCTGGTAGTCCCAGGGCCCCCATTCCTCAGCCAGGTCCTGATGGCAGGCCTATGTTTTGGGGAAGCAATGGGTCAGGGATGGGCCAGGTGCAGTAAGTCTAGGCTATAGGCCAGGTAGGCAGGCAGATCAGTTGCTTTGTCAAGGAGTCAGAAAGGCAGGCAGGCAGGCCTGGCTGGTCTTTTTGAGGCAGGTAGGCAGGTAGGCTGTGTGTACCAAGTCAAGGTGGCAGAGCAGGTAGGCAGGCCTGCAGGCAAGCTGTGAGTGTTTGGTCAAGGGTTTGGGCCTTGCTGGCAGGCAAGCAGGCCTCACACCTTGTCAAGGAGGCACAGAAGGCAGGCAGTCATGCAGGCATTCAGGCAAGCAGGTCAGCTGTGCATCACTGTCAAGGAGGCAGGCAGGCAGGCAGGCAGGCAAGCATACTGGCTGGCTGGCTGGCTGTAAGCCCCAGTCATGGAGGCACTGCTGGCAGGGAAGCAGTCAGGCCAACTGTGAGACCCCATCATAGAGGCCAGCAGGCCAGCAATGTGACCCTCTCAACTTGGCAGTCAAATCGGCCATGTGGGCAGGGAGGCTGCAGGCCTGCCATGTGACCCTGTGGAAGCAGGCAGGTTGACTGGCCAGCTATGGGACCACTTCAAGGAGGCAGGCAGGCAGGCCCGCAGCACAACCCACTCAAGGTGGCAGTCAAACCCACTGGCTGTGGGCACCCAGTCAAGGAGGCACCGCTGGCAGGGAAGCCGGCTGTGTTCACTGGGGCAGTTAGGTGCAACCCTGTCAAGGGGGCAGGTAGGCTGGCTGTGGGGGCCACATCAAGGAGGCGCTGCTGGCAAGGAAGCCAGCTGTGTTCACTGGGTCAGGGAGGCAGTGCGCCCATCAGTGGCCTGGGGCACTGGGTGGGGCTGCTCTCCGCAGCCTCCTCCCCCAAGGACCCTGGGGATCCTCTAAAATGGCACTATCTCTTCTCTCAATCAGAGAGAAGTGCCCAGCTGAGCAGTGCTGCAACAACATCAACTCCTCTGCCACGAGCTCTGGCATCCCCAAGGAGCTCCCATACTGACTCACAAATGCCCCCTACACTCACCACACGCATGCACACACTTCCCCACACACTCACCACTACCACTCAGCATCCATCAGGTCCTGTCGGCCACCATCTTGGAACCGAATGCTCATATCTTCTCATCATTAATGTTTCTCTCTCTGTCTGAACTCAATAAAAATATACTTAAAAAAATGATTATCATGGTAAATTTTATATTTGGTCTTTTTACCACAATTTATATAATGTTCTAAAAGATGATCAGCTTATTTAAAAAATATTTTATCAATAATTATATACAAAATCATTTTATGAGATGTCATGCTGTGTGCTCCCAAAGTCATTTTAAATAGTACTTTAAAACGTTCACATCTTTGCATACATTTGTAATATACTGTATTTCAATCTTTAAAATATTGCTTAATTTTAACATTTGGTTGAGTCACAAGAACTGTGTAAAACTATTTTATTTCTCTAAACTACTGCAGTCTAAGAAGTGTAGCTTATTCAAAATTCTTCAATTTGTAGTCTCATATTTATAATTATGCAGTCTCACTCTAAATGTTTTTATATTCATCTCCTGTCTTTTCAAACTCAAGAGTTTCTCAGTAGTCTCAAAGGATCTGTGTTATAGCAATTCATCCCCCAAACCCTTCTATCTTTTTCTTTAAGGTGATAAGATGCAGAAGATTGCATTACAGTCCTAGGATGCTATCACTGTATGCCCTTTCAGTTCCTGGCATGTGATTCAACCACATAGGGGACAACAGCCTTGTTAAGCAAAAGTAATCCTTATCTGAAAATAAGGTATCAATTTACTATAAAGTATTGGGATTGAGCAGACAAATAAGTGGTGCTCCTTTCAAAGTAATAACTTTTACAAATTTATTTTTTATTATTGACAGTATTACAAATGTACCCCATTTCCACCACTTTGCCCCACCATCCAGCCCCTGCCCCACCCCAGGCTTTCACTGCACTATTGTCTGTGTCCATGGGCTATGCATATATGCATGTAAATTCTCTGGTTTATCTCTTTCTGCCCAACTCCCACCCCCTTCCTTCTAAGATCTGTCAGTCTGTGTCATGCATCCATGTCTCTGGATCTATTTTGTTCATCAGTTTATTTGGATCATTAGATTTCACATATAAGTTAGATCATGTGATATTTGTCTTTCTCTGACTGGCTTATTTCACTTAGCATAATAATCTCCAAGTCCATCTTTGTTGTCACAAAAGGTAAGACTTCCTTCCTTTTTACAACCACATAGTATTCCATTGTAAGAGTACCTCAGCTTTTAGATCCAATCATCTACCTATGGGCACTTGAGCTGTTTCCAGAACTTGGCTATTGGATATAACTCTGCTATGAACATAGGGGTGCATATATTCTCTGATTGGTGTTTCTTAAGATACAGTCACAGAAGTGGGATTTCTGGGTCAAAAGGAAATTCCTTTTTTTTTTTTTAATCCTCACCTGAGCATATTTTTTCCATTGTTTTTTCAGAGAGAGTTAAAGGGAGAGAGAGAGGAAACATTGAAGTGAGAGAGATACATCGATTGGTTGCTTCCACCCATGCTTGGACGAGGGCCAGAGATCAAGCCGACAACTGAGGCACTTGCCCTTGGTCAGATTCAAACCCGAGACCATTCAGTCTGCAGGCGGACACTCTAAGCACTGAGCCAAACTGGCTAGGGCAGTTCGATTTTTAATTGTGGAAACTCCATACTGTTTTCCACAGTGACTGAACCAGTCTGCATTCTTACTGATAGTCCATGAAGGTTCCCTTTTCTCCACAACGTCAGAAGCACTTGTTGATTTATTGATGGTATTCATTCTGGCTAATGTGAAGTGATACTTCATTCTAGTTTTATTTGCATCACTCTGATGATTAGTGATGAACATTTTTTCACATATCTGTTGGTCATCTGTATATCGTCTTTGGAGAAGTGTCTATTCAGGTCCTTTACCATTTTTAATTGGATTGTTTGTATTTCTCTTGTTGAGTTGTATGAGTTCTTTATATATTTTGGAAATTAACCCCTTATCTGATGTATCATTGGTAAATATGTTCTCCCATACAGTGGGTTTCCTTCTCATTTTGATGATGATTTTTTTTGTGGTGAAGAGCTTTTTACTTTGATGTAGCCTCATTTGTTTATTTTTTCCTTTGTTTCTCTTGCCCTAGGAGATGTATCCATGGAAATTCTACTAGGTGAGAGGTCTGCAAATTTAATGCCCATGTTTTCTTCTAGGATTTTTTATGGTTTCATGACTTGCATTTAAGTCTTTTATCCATTTTGAGTTTATTCTTGTGTATGGTGTAAGTTGGTGGTCTAGTTTCATTTTTTTGCATATAACTGTTTAATTTTCTCAACACCATTTATTGAAGAGATTGCCTTTACTCCATTGTATGGTTTTGCCTCCTTAGTCATATATTAATTGACCATAATGGTTGGGTCGATTTCTGGGGTCTCTGTTCTGTACTATTAATCTATATGCCTGTTCTTGTATCAGTATGATGCTGTTTTGATTACAGTGGATTTATGGCATAGTTTGATATCTGGTATTGTGATTCCTCCAATTTTGTTCTTCTTTCTCAAGATTACTGCGAATATTCAAGGTCTTCTTTGATTCTATATAAATTTTTGGAATATTTGTTATTGATCTTTGAAATATGCTGTTTGTATTTTAATTGGGATTGCATTGAATCAAAAAATTGCTTTTGGTTATATGGACATTTTAATTTTAATTCTTCCAATCCATGAACACAGTATATGTTTCAACTTGTTTGTATCTTCCTCTATTTCCTTATTCAATATCCTATAGTTTTCTGAATACTCTGTTACTTCCTTGATTAAGTTTATTCCTAGATATTTATTTATTTATTTTTGGTGTCGCAATGGTAAATGGGATTGTTTTTTTAAAGTTTTCTTTTCTGAGAGTTCATTATTGGTGTATAAAAATGCTATCAATTCCTGTATGATAAATTTGTATCATGCTACTTTGCTTAATTCATTTATTAAATCTAGTTGTCATTTGCAAATAGTGACAGTTTTATATCTTCCTTTCCAATTTGGATGGACTTTGATTTTTCTTCTTGTCTGATCACTGTGGCTAGCATTTCCAGTACTATGTTGAATAAGAGTGGTGAAAGTGCACATCCCTGTCTTTTTCCTGTTCTTAAGGGAAGCATTTTTAGTTTTTACCCACTATGATGTTGGCTGTAGGTTTGTCATACAGGTTTTTATTATGTTTAGTTATGTTCCCTCTATTCCCACTTTCCTGAAAATATTTATCAAAAATGGGTGCTGTATTTCATAAATGGTTTTCTGTGTATATTAATATGATCATTTGATTTTTATCCTTCATTTTGTTTGTGTGATGTCTCACATTTATTGATTGGCAAATATTGTACCAATATTGCATCCTGGAAATAAATCCCACTTGGTCATGGTGTATAATATTTTAATGTATTGCTCAATCTGATTTCCTTTTATTTTATTGAGGATTTTAGCACCTAAGCTTATTAGGGATATTGGCCTGTAATTTTCTTTCTTTGTAGTATATTTGGCTTTTGAAATTTGGATTATGCTGACCTCATAAAAGGAGATGGAAATCTTCTCCAATCTTGAATTTTTTGAAATGATTTGAGAAGGATAGATCATAGTTCTTCATTGAATCTTTGGTACAAGTTATGTATGAAGCCATCTGTCTGTCTCAAACTTTTGTTTGCTGGTGTTTTTCTTATTATTGCTTCAATTTCATTAGTTGTTATCACCCTATTCAGGTTTTCTGATTCTTCCTGATTGAGTTTTGGAATATTGTATGTTTCAAGAAATTTGTCCTTTTCACCCGCATTGTCCAGCTTGTTGGCATATAGTATTCTCTTACAATCCTTTGTATTTCTATGGTGTGACTTGTTATTTCACCTTTTCATTTCTGATTTTATTTATTAAGCTCCTATCTCTTTTTTTTCCTTGATGAGTCTAGTTAAAGATTCATCAATCTTGTTCATCTTTTCAAAGACCAAACACTTGGTTTCATTAATTTTGCTTCTTTATTTATTATTTATTTATTTATTTAGTTAGTTAGTTAGTTATTATTTTTAGTCTCTATGACATTTAGTTCCACTCTGATCTTTATTATTTTCTTCTAGCTTCTTCATCTGGGCTTTTCTTGTTGTTCTCTTTCTAATTTTTTTAGTTGTAGAGTAAGATATTTTATTTGAGCTTTTTCCTGTTTCTTGAGGTAGGCCTGTAATGCTATGAAATTTTCTCTCTGGACTGCTTTTTGCAGTGTCCCATAATTTTGGAGTTGTTGTGTATTAATTTGTATTTGTTTCCAGGAAGATTTTAAATTCTTCTTTAATATCATAGGTAACCCATTCATTGATTAAGAACATGCTATTTAGCTTCCATGTGTTTGAATATTTTTGAGTATTTTTATTATAGTTGTTTTCTAGTTTCATGCCATTGTGACCCAAGAAGATGCTTGATATGATTTCAATCTTCTTGAACTTGTAGAGACTAGTTTTTTGTCCTAACATGTGGTTTATCTTTGAGAATGTCCCATGTACACTTGAGGAAAATACATATTCTGCAGCTTTGGAGTGAAATGTTCTGTAAATGTCAATTAAATCCATCTAATCTAGTGCGTCATTTACAGTGACTGTTTCCTTATTGATTTTTTTGTCTGGAAGATTTATCCAGTAAAGTCAGTGGGGTATTAAAGTCCCTTAATATGACTGTATTGCTGTGCTTTTAAGTCTTCCAGAAGTTTTTGTTTATTGTTCTGTTTGTTTTCAGCCAGTTCTGAGGTGGGTCTTTTGTATACAGCATATATCTGGGTGTTATTTTCTTATCCATTCAGCTACCTTATGTCTTTTGATTGGTGAATTTAATCCGTTTATATTTAAGCTTATAACTGATAGGTGCTTATCTATTGCCATTTTATTTCTTTTTGCTTATGTTTCTCTTTCTCTCTATTTCTACTTATTAGATCAGTCCCTTTAACATTTCTTGCAATGCTGGTTTGGTGGTGATAAACTCCTTTATCTTTTTTTTTGTCTGGGGAACTCTTTATTTCACCATCTATTTTGAATGATAGCCTTGCTGGATAGAGTTAGTCTTGGTTTCAGATACTTGCTTTTCATTACCTTCAATAGTTCATGCCATTCCCTTCTGGCCTGTAGAGTTTCTGATGAGAAATCAGTTACCACCCTAATGGGAGCTCCTTTGTAGGTAACAGATTGCCTTTCTCTTGCTGTCCTTAACATTCTTTCTTTGTCTTGAATTTTTGGCACTTTAATCATTATGTGTCTGGGTACTCTCTGTGCCCCCTGAGCTTGTTTGACTTTTTTCTTCACCAAGTTAAGGAAGTTTTCTGCCATTATTTCTTCATACAGGTTCTCTAATCCTTGCTAACTTTCTACATTTTCTGATACTCACATGATGTGAATATTGTTACATTTCATGTTGTCCCACAGTTCTCTTTAACTGTTTTCTTGTTTTTTAATTGTTTTTTTTTCTTTTCTTTCTGGTTCTCTGATAAAGTTTTTTCTACCCAGTCCTCTAATTTGCTGATCCAGTCCTTAGCTTCCCTTAATCTTCAGTCTATTCTTTCCACTTTTTTATGTTTATTTTATTTTTATTATGTCATTCTTAATTTTCTTCATAATTTTCATTTTTTTCCCCTCATGCTGTTGAGCATTCTTATGATCAGTGTTCTGAACTCTATCTCTGATAAATTGGTTTTCTGCATTTCATTTAACACTTCTTCTGGAGAATTCTCTTGTTCTTTCATTTGGGCTCTGTATTTTTGTCTCCCCTTTTTGGCTGCCTGTTTGGATTTGTTTACATGCAAAAGGTAGATCTAGTACTCTCTGTCTTTTGAATGGTCTCTTGTGCAGGCCAATGTCAGACGCTGTTTGTGAGTGGCCTCCACTATCTTGTTTGGATCTTTCCTCACTCCATAGCTTGTGGTTCCCTCTGCTGGGACCAGACCAAGATGCACACCAAGGTCTGCTTTTCCAAACCCTGGGTCCAGAAGCAAATCAGGCAAAGACTCAAAGCACTCAGAAGCTTATTGTTATTCAGTCTCTTAATGAACCTCAGTCTGAATGAGCCTCAGTCTGGATAAATTCCAAAGGGTGATGCAGCTGATAAGAGTCTCTTAATGAGTCTCAGGTTGTGGTAACTTCACTGGGCTGGGTAAGAGGCTTTCCAATGGATGGGCCATTTGCTTCCCCCCAGACAAAAACTGCCTGGCTGGCAATGGTCTGCCCAAGAAAGATGTCCTCTGCAGTATGAGGGAATGACTCAGCACAGGAATCCAGATGGCTGCCCTCTGAGCTCTATTCCTTGAGACAGCATCCCTAGACCCTCCTCACACAGCTCTAATTCACTGTGCTCTCCATCTGCTGAAGCTTAAACTGTGTGGCTGCACACAAACTTTGTATGTTGGCCCTATAAGAGTGTATCTGCATTTCCAGCTGTTTCTCTCTGGCAGACAGAAACTCTGCTGCTTTTCAGAGCCAGATGTTATGTGGGTACCTTTCTCAGTTCTGGTGCTCTGGGTTAAGGAGCCCAGCTTGGGGTTCAAACTCCAGAGTTCTCAGTGGGAACCCCTCACAGCTGAGATATCTCTCTGGAAATTCAGCTGTTGCCTGCGGGAACCCAGCCAGGCCTCTTATTTCTCCACACTTCCTACCAGTGTCTATGTGTTATCCACTTTTCATGCTTGGTTATGAGGCTGCTCTCCAGCTTGTCTTCAGTTGCAGTTGATTATTCAGGATATTTTTTCTATGTTTTAGTTGTCATTCCAGTTTGGCCCTGGGAGAGTGTCAGTGTAGCTTCCACTCAGTCCACAACCATCTTGGAATTCCTCTCCAGTAGTTTTAAAATATATTTTGGTGTACCTATATTGAGTGCATATATCTTTTCTAGAGTTATATCCTCTTTAATTTTTTTTATATTTTTATTGATTTGAGAGAGAGAGTTAAGGAGGAGGAGAGATAGAAACATCAATGATGACAGAGAATTGTTGATAAGCTGCCTCCTGCATACCTCTTACTGGGGATTGAGCACACAATGTGGACATGTGCCCTGACTGGGTATCAAACTGGGATCTCCATTGTTCATGAGTCAGTACTCATCCATTGAACCACACCGGCCAGGGCAGAGTTATATCCTCTTGTTGGATCCATCCCCTTAGCATTATGCAGTGACCTTTGTTTCTTTTATGATCTTTGGTTTGAAGTCTACTTTTTCAGATATAAGTAATGCTACCCAAACTTTTTTTCTTTTTCCATTTGTATTGGGAAATTATTTTCCATCCCTTCACTTTCATCATGTGTGAATCTTTTGGTTTGAGGTGGTTCTCTAGTAGACAACATATATATGGGTCATGTTTTCTTGTCCATTCAGTTACCTTATGCCTTTTGATTGAATCATTTAACACATTTACATTTAAGGTTGTTATTGATAGGTACTTATTGTCACTTTTATTCCTTATGCCTCTGTTCCCACCCCCCACCCCCTTATTTCTTCTTCTTACAATAGTCCCCTTAGCATTTCTTGCAATGCTGGTTTGGTGGTAAGAAACTTTCAACCTTTGTGTGTGTGTGTGTGTGTGTGGTAAGCTCTTTATTTCATCTTGGATGATACCCTTTCTGGATAGAATAGTCTTAGTTTCAGATCCTCACTTGTCATTACTTCTTCAAACAGGTTCTCTATTTCTTGCTCAAATTCTTTTCCTTTTGGTACCCCTATGATGTAGATGTTACAGTTTAAGTTGTCCCAAATTTCCCTTAAACTATCCTCATGCTTTTTTAGTTTTTTGTTTTTTGGGGGTTTTTTTTGCTGCTCTAATTGAGTGTTTTCTCTGACTTGTCTTCCAAATTCCTGATTCTGTCCTTCAGTTCATCTGGTCTACTTTCACTTCCTTCCAGTGCATTCTTGATATCACATATAGAATTCTTCACTTCCAATAAGTTCTTATTCATGGTTTTTATGTCCCTTTTCACGTTGATGTAGTTTCTATTAAGTTTTTTTTTTTTTTTTTGTAGTTCTAATTAAGTTTCTTGTAGTTATCACTAAATTTCTTGGGCATTTTTATAATCAGTCTGAATTCTATGCCTGATAAATTGCTTACCTCCATTTCATTTACAGTAGCTCTCTTTCTGGTGATTTTTCCTTTTCCTTCATTTTGGGGTTGTTTCTTTGTCTCCCTATTTTAGTTGTCTCTTTGTGTATATTTACATGTATTAGATAGAACTGCTATGACTCCAAGTCTTTGTGGGTTAGCTTTTTGTAATAAATGTCCTCAAGACCCAGTGGTGTGGTCCCCTTGAACTCTTGACTGGATGCTCTAATAATGTCCCTATAGTGGATATTTGGGATCTCCTGTTGTAATTGGATCTTCATTGTTGTTGTCATATTTGTGGGTGAGATCTCCTTTCAGGCTGGCTGACTGTGAAGCTTAACCCTGACCATGTTTTATGAGCTGTTGTATGTACAGGTGCTCATAAATTGCAGCTTAATTCCAGCAAATTGAGACATAGAAGGTAGAAATGGAAATGAAAAAATGTCCAAAAAAGATTTTTTTTCTATCTGTATTTGTATTTTATTATACTTTTATTTATATTGGTATTTGTTAATTCTCATTTGAGGCTATTTTTGCATTAATTTTTAGAGAGACTGGAAGGTAAGGAAGGAGGAAGGAGAAGAGTGAAAGAGAGAGGAATACATATTGATTGGTTGCCTCATGTATACACCCCAACAAGGACCAGGTTTGAACTTGCCTCCCAGGTATGTGCCGTTAGGTATATGCTTTGGGAATCAAACACACAAACCTTTGATGTGCAGGCTGATACTCTAGCCATGGAGTCTCACTGGCCAGGGCTGTATTTGTATTTTAAATATTCAGAAACCAGAAGACACTCTGTTGGCCATTTTGGCTTGAACTAACTCTCACTCACTCTTTCTCCCTCCCTCCCTCTCTCTCTCTCTCTCCATCAGAGTAAAAACTTTGAGAAGCTACACATTTTATTCTAATGATGCTGCCTTTGCTCTAAATAATGCAATAACTTATCTTTTAGAGTTGCCAGCAGAGCCAGTTTATGAAGCACATGAGAGAATCAGTCCCACTATTTAATAGTCATGTCTATTATAATGTGTGAAACAAAATAACAGGACCATTTCTCTCAGTAGAAACTCATCTGATATTATCTCCACACTGTCATTATAAATGAGAGAAAATTCAGACCTGGTTAAAATGCGCAAATACTTCCTAAAATTTTACCTGATTCTCCTCAGTCAGAAGTAAACCTTCCCTTGTCTGAAATGCCAGAGCTCCACCTTGATATCTTTCTTAGGAGCCTGAGGTCATATTACCTTGGATAATAGTTAATTCTACACTCCCCCTTTTAAATTGTAAGCTCCTTAAAATTTAATTTAAATTGTAAAGCTCCTTATTCAGCTTTATATCTTTTTCACAGAGTAGGCTATCAAAAAATATTTCTTAAATGATTGAATGACCAAGAGGGAATCACTTTTTATCCTGAATAAAAAGTTTTACAGGCCTTATCTACCTCATTTATGAAATGGGAACACTAATAATCATATCTAGTCCACAAGGATATTGTGAGGACCAAATAAAAAAGCTTAAAAATGCTTTGAAATTGCTAAATGAAATTAAAGTATAAAATATAACAATTCTTTTATTTGGTTAAAATGAAAAGCCCTCAAATGCATATTTATTGGCACTCTAATAAAATATAGATTAATCTATCACTTTTTCTGCTTTCTAGTCTCCAACTATCTTCATAGTATGTTATCATTCCCTAAATTATATATTGATCATTTTTGTCTCTTCTACTGGAATAAAATTTTTAAAAGAATAGAAGTGTTGTTTGTCATGTTCAGTGCTGAAACCCCAGTCAATGTTTGTTGAATGAATGAAAAGTTATATCTAGTAGAACATATAGAAGTTTAGAAAATATACAACAGATATTTACTGAGCTGCTACTCTAACCAAGACACCAGAGGATGCAAAGGAGACATCTGACACAGAAGGCAGAGTGTAAACAGAAAGGTGATAAAGGTAGAATGTGGGTAAGTGGAAATATGGTGAAAATATTCTAAGCAAACATAGCAGCATAAACAAAGGCATAGAAGGTAGGAAGGTATAGGTATACTTGGGAAACCCAGATAGGCCAATATAATTGGAACATAGGATCCAGAGGAAATGAAAATTGCTGAATCTATACTGTGGAGGGCTTCGAATACCAAGATAAATCATGAAAATGACATTTCTATCTGAAGAAAGCAAAGTTTGGCATATATTGCTGGGAAGCAGGGGTCAGACTTAATGACTGAGAAGTTCAATTTAGACCCATTTTTCCGTGACCTTTTAATGGTGTTGCCAGTGTCATTATTTTAGTTTAAAATCCAATTATAACAAAAGGTAGGGTCCTAGAGGTCAGTTTTATTCAAAGATATTTTCCAACCCTGTATAAAATATTTTTAGATGTTGAGAAAATCTCTTTTTGTCAGTAATGGAAAATCTGAAGTAAAACAAGGAACAGCAGAAATAAGACATTTCCTTTTGTTGTCTGGTTTTAATGTCTCTGACTAGAGATTGCTTCTATTTTATTTTGTTTTAATTTCCATAAATCAGTAAAAATCAAATAGTATTAAACTATAGCTAAATAAATGTATATGAGATTTTGGCCAAATGCTTTCCAAAAGAGTCACTATAAGAAGAAAGATATCAAAAAGTCACTAAAGTCAGTATTTGCTGGTTGCCCAATTTTAAAGACAGTAGTGATACTTTCATACAAAAATATATGTGAACATGAGAACTTTTTTCTTTTTTATCAGGTCTTTTTTCTTTTTAAATTAAATTTGTTGGAGTGACATTGGATGAAAAAAAAAAGAAAAAAAAAAAAAGAGAAAGGATCTTTTTTGTCAGAACTTAATAATGAGAATTTCACTTCTTCATTCTAGTTCCACTACATTTTCTCTCTCACATACACACATACATGCACACGTCTGTAAAAATTTGGAAATGTGAGCCATTGTTTTATTTTGTCTGAAAACTGAAAAAAAAGAGCCAACCAAATCACTTGCTTTAGACTCTCCCTTGTACACTCCTATGTATAAGTAAGTGCTTGATTTGTGCCATTTTATCCATCCATCCATCCATCCATCCATCCATCCATCCATCCATCCATCCATCCATCCATCCATCCATTCTTCCATCTACCTGTTTATTTATCTATCCACTAAACACGTATTTATGAACTATGTACCCATTTTCATATACTATGTCAGGTACTACATGTATTGTGCTTTCTCTTAACAAGGTGACTTACATTTATTTTCAGTATATCCTCATGCAAACTTTAGAACTAGTCTAGTAAACAAATGTATTAACCTATAGAAGGAGTCATTTCAAAACATTAAAACATTTAACAAAATACATATTTAATTAATTTTTAATTCCCAGTAACTGAATGCTTTACCTCAAGACAAATGTTCTTTGTAAAGTCAGTTGGCCTGAGGATCTGTAATTAATTATTGAGTTGAATCTTTCTTTCTGAATTTTTTTAAACGAAGTCCAAGAATCTTAGAAGGAACTTTGCAATCTGATCATTAAAAGGTTACTTTACCTATCATTCTTCAATAAGAAAATCCATCATATTTGTTCTTAAATATGTAACAAAATATTTTGTTGGTTTTTAATTGACATAGTGATGGTCAATAGAAAGAACACTAAACTTAGAATTAGATTCCTGGGTTTAATTTTGACTTCTACCATTTATTAGTTGTATTACTAGAGGCAAATCATTTCATTCTTTATGAGCTTCAATTTCCTCATCTGAAAATAGGAACATAAGGCTACCTTATCCACCTCGAAGTATTGATATTAGGCTCTAAAGAAATAATGGATGTTAAAAACCTTGGTAAACTGCTAAATGCTCTTCAGGTATAAAAGGGAATTTGTTTTTCTTCTTTAGACTCCATATCCAGAAATATCAGTGTGTATTGTTTAAAGTTAAGCTGCTGAATAATGTTAAAGAATTGTAAAATTCTAAGGAGAAGAGAGATATTTCAAGCAAAAGCAAAAGAGAAAAGCAACCCCTCAAATCTTATTTATAGAAATATATTAGTTAAGCTCCACTTTGCCATATTTGGCTCTGGGTGGTTGTTTTTATTCTTGTGATCTCCAATCCAATCCATCACTTTTGCTTCAAGTTCAAAACATTCATAAGTATCAGAGCTATCCTTAAGGGGTGGAGATTATCACTCCAGGTCTCAGGAAGATTTGTCTATGTGTGTGTGTGTGTGTGTGTGTGTGTGTGTGTGTGTGTCAGGGGTGGTGCTCACTCTAGGAACTGGGAAGTGATTAAGAGACAGAATGTAGGGAAGAAGTTGATGGTTCACTTAGATGGCACTTAAATGAAAAGGGGGAAAAAAAAAGCCTTAAATCCAGTCCATGAATTTCCCACTAGAGTGAATAAACTGCAATATTCATAAATGTTAAAATAATGCCTGTATTCCTCATAATTGTGCCTGGTGCACTGTAGATGTTTTATAAATATTCTATGATATTCAACCTAAAACAAAAGGACTTTCTACCCCTAACAAACTCTTCCAAAGAACCTCCTATATTTATATATTATTTTGTGTTTTCTGATAAAGGACTAATTTCACCTAAATATAAATGTCTGAGGAAGGGGCAAGAGAGTAAACCACAAGTTTACTCTCCCAATCAAAGTGATTTTATGTAAATTACAGAATAGTGCCATTCCTGTCCAGATGACTTTTTAAAAGCCGCCCCTTTAGGGATGCCTTCCACTCCCAGGTCTCCAGTCTTAGAAATAGGGTGCACAGATGGGATTTCAGCACCCATTGAATTCCTTTCCTGGTTCTCTAGGTGCAGTGTGCAAATTGAGCAACAATATATTTCACCTGTTATCACCATATTTTAGAAACAGCCTATACTCTTCTAGAAACAACTCTGGTAACTACTAATTACTTTTTATAATTTACTTCTTCATTAGTCTTATGGTTTGCCTTGCATAACAAAGGCATTGAAAATTTAATCTTTACTATTCCATTTTGGTAGACATAGTCATACTCTTAAAACCTTCATTTTTTAAATTTTCTTCATTTTTATTTTATTTTTTTTATCATTTAAAAAATGTTTTCAATTACAGTTGACATAAAATAATATATTAGTTTCAGGTGTACATTTCAGTGATTAAACATTATATAACTTACTAAGTGATCATCTTGATAAATCTTGTACACATTTGACACCATACATAGTTATTATAATATTAGTGCCTATATTCTATATGTTGTACTTTACACCCCATGACTATTCTGTAACAACCAATTTGTACTTCTTAATTCTTTCACCTTTTTCACAAATCTGCACAACTCCCCTCCCATCTGGAAACTGTAAAAATGTTCTTTATATCTATCAGTCTGTTTCTGTTCTGTTTGTTCATTTATTTTGTTTTTTTTTCAGAGTCAATTGTTGATAGGTATGTATTTATTGCCCCTTTATTGTTCATATATTCTTTAATTTATCTATATTGATGAAAGAAATATGTCACAATTTTTCTGCCAATGACCCCCTCCACCCTGCTTGGCTCTACCACCCAGATATTTATCAATAAATTTATCTGTGTCCATGGGTTATGAATATATGTATATAAGGTTTTTAGTTAATCTCTTTCTGCTCCCCACTCCCTTCATAAATTTTTATCTTTTTCTTCTCCTTAAAAAAGGCCCTTTAACATTTCACGTAATACTGGTTTGGTAGTGATGAACTCTTTTAGTTCTTGCTTGTATGGAAAGCCCTTATATGTCCTTTGATTTAATTTTTAATTTTAATTTTTAATTTTTCTACTTTTCACTGTTCAAAATATTACAGATGCCCCATTTTTCACCACTCACCCCTTCCATGCCACACACACTCCCCTTCCTAAGCTTTCACCACACTATTGCTTGTGTCCATGTGTTATGCATATATGAATATAAATTCTTTGGTTAATCTCTCTCCATCCATCCACCTCCAATTTACCTCTGAGATTCATTAATCTGATCCAAGTTTCCATGTCACTGAATCTATTTTGTTAATCAGTTTATTAAGTTCTACAGATTCCACATATAAGTGAGATTATGTGATGTTTATCTTTCTCTACCTGGTTATTTCACTTAGCATAATATTCTCCAGGACCATCCATACTGTCCCAAAGGGAACGAGTGCCTTCTTCTTTATGGCTGCATAGTAATCCATGGTGTAATTTTCCCACAGCTTTTTTATCCACGCATTTACTGATGGGCAATTGGGCAGTTTCCTAATCTTAGCTATTGTAAATAGTGCTGCTATGAACACAGGAGTGCATATATTCTTTCTGATTAGTGTTTCAGGATTCTTTGCATATATTTCTAAAACTGGGATCATTGGGTCAAAAGGCAGTTCCATTTTTAATTTTTTGAGGAACCTCCATAATGTTTTCCATAGTGATTGTACCAGTCTGCATTCCCACCAGCAGTGTACCAGGGTTCCCCTTTCTCCACATCCTTGCCAGCACATGTAATTTGTTGATTTATTGATGGTAGTCATTCTGACAGGTGTAAAGTGATACCTCATGGTGCTTTTAAGTTGCATCTCTCTGATGATTAGTGACCTTGAACATTTTTTCATATACCTTTTGGCCATCTGTATGTCCTTTTGGAGAAGTGTCTATTCATGTCCTTTGCCCATTTTTTAATTGAATTGTTTATCTTTCTCATGTTGAGTTGTATGAGTTCTTTGTACACTGTGGAAATTAGCCTCGTATCAGATGCACCTTTGGCAAATATGTTCTCCCATACTGTGGGCTTCCTTTGTATTTTGAGGCTGAATTCTTCTGCTTAGCAAAAGTTTTTTAGCTTGATGTAGTCCCATTTGTTTAGTTTTATCTTTTGTTTCTCTTGCCCTAGGAGATGTATTGATGAAAATTCCACTAAGTAAGATATCTGTAACTTTACTGCCTATGTTTTCTTCCAGGATTTGTATGGTATCACTACTTATATTTAAGTCTTTTATAAATTTTGAATTTATTCTTGAATATGGAGTAAGTTGCTGATTTAGTTTCATTTTTTTGCATGTACTTGTCCAATTTACCAAACACAATTTACTGAAGATACTGTCTTTACTCCATTGTATGCTCTTGCCTCCTTTGTCAAATATTAACTGACCATAATGGTGTGGGTCTATTTCTGGGGTCTCTGTTCTGTTCCATTGATCTATATGTCTGTTGTTGTACCGATACTTGGCTGTTTTGGTTACAATGGCTTTGTAGTATAGTTTGATATACAGTAAAGTGATCCTTCCCACTCTGTTCTTCTTTCTCAAGATGGCTGCAGCTATTCAGGATCCTTTTTGGTTCCATATAAATTTTTGGAATATTTGTTCTAGCTCTGTGAAATATGTTGCTGGTATTTTAATAGGAATTGCATTGACTCTATAGATTGCTTTGGGTAGTATGGACATTTTAGTGATATTAATTCTTCCAATCCATGAGCATGGTATATTCTTCCACTTGTTTGTACCTTCCTCTATTTCTTTTTTTGGTGTTCTGTAATTTTCCAAGAACATGTCCTTTATATACTAGGTTAAGTCTATTCTAAGGTGTCTTATTTTTTTAGTTGCAATGGTAAATGGGATTTTTTTTTTAATTTGTTCTCTTTCTGAGAGTTCATTGAAGGTGTATAAAAATTCTGTCAATTTTTGGATGTTAATTTTTTACCCAGCTACCTTGCTGAATTCATTTACCAAATTTTGTAGTACTTAGGTAGAGTCTTTATGGTTTTCTATGTGCAATATTATGTCTTTTGTAAATAATGACAGTTTTACTTCCTCTTTTCCAATTTTGATACCATTTAGGTTTTCTTCCTTTCTGATGTCTGCGGCAAGGACTTCCAGTATTATGTTAAATAAGGGTGGTGAAAGCAGACATGTGAGCCTTGTTCTTTTTTAAGGGATATGGTTTTAGTTTTTGACAACTGAGTATAATGTTGGCTGTAAATTTGTTATATATGGCCTTTATTATGTTGAGGTATGTTCCCTCTATACCTACTTTGCTGAGTTTTTATCAAAAGTGGGTGCTGGATTTTGTTGAATGCTTTTTCTGCACCTGTTGATATTACCATATGATTTTTTAACTTCATTTTGTTTATGTGATATATCACATTCAATGATTTGCAATTATTATACCAGCCTTTCATCCCTGGAATAAATCCCACCTGGTCATGGTGTGTGATCTTTTTAATATACTGCTGGACCCGGTTTGCTGAAATTTTGTTGAAGATTTTTAACATCTATGCTCATCAGGGAAATTGGTCTGTAATTTTCTTTCTTTGTAGTGCCTTTGTCTGGTTTTGGGATTAGGATGATGCTGGTCTCATAAAAAGAATGTGGAAATTTTCCCTCCTCTTGAATTTTCTGGAATGATTTGAATTAAATAGGTGTTAATTCTTTGAATGTTTGGTAAAATTCACCTGTAAATCCATCTGATCCAGAACTTTTGTTTGCAGAGTTTTTGTTTTTTTTTTCTTTTTTCTTTTTATTACTGCTTCATTTCATTAGTTGCTATAAGCCTATTCAGGTTTTCTGATAATTCCTGATTCAGCTTTGGAAGATTGTATTTCTAGGGATTTGTTCATTTCACCCAGGTTGTATAATTTGTTGGCATATAGTTACTCGTAGTATTTTCTTACAATCCTTTTTATTTCTGTTGGGTCAGTTGTTATATCACCTCTTTCTCTTCTGATTTTATTTTTTTGGGTCCTCTTTATTTCTTGCTGAGTCTGGCTAAAGGTGCATCAATCTTATTTATATTTTCAAAGAACCAGCTCTGGGTTTCATTGATCTTTTGTATTTTTTTTTTAGTTTCTATGTCATTGATTTCTGCTCTGATCTTTATTATCTCCCCCCTTCTACTTCCTCAATGCTTTTCTTGCTGTTCTTTTTCTAATTATTTTAGTTGTCATGTTAGATGGTTTAGTAGAGATTTTTCTCATTTCTTGAGGTATGTCTGTACTGCTATGAACTTTCCTCTCAGGACTGCTTTCACTGCCTCCCATAGATTTTGGGTTGTTGTCTGTTCATTTTCCTTTTTTTCCCAGGGAGTTTTTTGTTTCTTCCTTGATCTCATTGGTAACCTATTCATTGTTTAATAACATGCTATTTAGGCTCCATGTGTTTGAATATTTTTGAGTTTTTTTGTAGGGGTTAATTTCTAGTTTCATGCCATTGTGATCTCTGAAGATGCTTGATATGATTTAAATCTTCTTGAACTTGAAGTGACTTGTTTTGTGTCCTAACATGTGGTCTGTTTTTGAGAATGTTCTACGTGCACTTGAGAAGTATGTGTATTCTGCTGCTTTAGGAAGAAATGTTCTGTAAATATCAATTAAATCTATTAGATCTAGTGTGTCATTTAAGGTCTTTGTTTCCCTGTTGATTTTTTGTCTTTATCATCTGTACAACAATGACAGTGGGGTGTCATAGTCTCCCAGTATGACTGTGTTGCTGTCTATCTCCCCCTTACAGTCCACCAGTAATATTTTATATGTTTAGGTGCTCCTATATTGGGTGCATATATAATTATAAGGGATATTTCTTCCTGTTGGAATGATCTTTTTAGTATTATGTAGTGACCATCTTTGTCTCTTGTTATGGTATTTAATTTAAAGTTTATTTTGTCAGAAGTCAGTATTGCAACTCCACCTTTTTTTTTTAATTTTCCATTTGCATAGAATATTTTATTCCATCCCTTCACTTTCAGCCTATCTGAAACTTTGTTCTGAGGTGGATCTCATATAGACAGCATATATATGGGTCCCATTTTCATACCCATTCAGCTACCTTATGTCTTTTGATTGGAGCAGTTAATCAGTTTACATTTAAGGTTACTATTGATATATACTTATTTATTGCCATTTTTTCTTTTTATGTCAATGTACCTTTGTCTCAGTATTTCCTCCTCTTCTTACAGAAGTTCTATTAGCATTTCTTGCAATGCTGGTTTGGTGGTACTAAATTTCTTTAGCCTTCTTTTGTCTGGGAAGCTCTTTATTTCACTTTCAATTTTAAATTGTAGCCTTACTGAATAATGCAGTCTTGGTTGCAGGTTTTTGCTTTTCGTTACTTTGAGAACATCATGCCAATCCCTTCTGGCCTGAAGGTTTTCTGTTGAGAAATCTGCTGTCAGCTTTATGGAGGCTCCCTTGTAGGTCACTGCTTATCTCTCTCTTGCTGCCCTTAATATTCTCTCTTTGTCCTTAATATTTCTGACTTTAATTATGATGTGCCTAGGAGTGGATCTTTTTGGCTTCCTCTTGTTTGGAGCCCTCTGTGCTTCCTGAACTTGTGTGGCTTTCTCCTTCACTAGCTTGGGGAAGTGTTCTGTAATCATTTTTTCCTTCAAGTTCTCTATCCCTTACTCTCTTTCCTCATGCTCTGGTATTCTTGTTTTGCAAATGTTGTTTCACTTCATGTTGTCCCAAAGTTCCCTTAATCTGTCCTCATGTTTCTTAAGTGTTTTTTCTTTTTTCTTTTTTTTAAAATTTTTGTTTAAAGTATTACAGATGTCCCTTTTTCTCCCCAATGACCCGTTCCCCCCCGTTCCTTCCCCCTCCCCAGTGTTTTTTCTTTTTGCTACTCTGATGGAGTGGTTTTTTTTCTACCTTATCTTCTAATTCACTTATTCTATCCTCTGCTTCCTTGAGCCTGCTTTTAATTCCTTCCAGTGAATTCTTGATATCAGATATAGTATTCTTCATTTCTACCTGATTCTTGTTTATCATATCTAGTTCTTTTTTGTGTGTTTTCACTAAGTTCCTGGACCTTAAAATGAAAGAGAGAGAAAAAAGGATATTATTATTAATAATAAAAATATAAAATAATAATAATGTGTCTTGTGGTTCTCATTAATTTCCTTTAGCATCTTTATAACCATTGCTGTGAACTCTATTTCTGATAACTTGCTTAACTCCATGTCATCCAGGTCTTTTTCTGGCAATTTTTCCTTTTTTTTTAGTTTTAGAGTTGCTTTTTTTGTCTCCCCATGTTAGTGACCTTTAGTGTTTGTATCTGTATATTAGATATATTTGTTGTCTTCCAGTCTTGTGGGGTGGGATTTTGTAGTGTATGTCCAGTGGGACCCAGAGATGTGTTTTCCTTATACTTCTGAGTTTTTTGCTCTAGGCATGTCCATTTAGTGGGTGTCCCTTTTGTGAGGCCTTTGGCCTCTCCTGTTGTGATTTGGTCTAGATTGTTTTTGAACCATTCTTGAGAGGACTCTTCTCTCAGATTGGCTAACTGTGTGGCTCAGCCACAATCACGTTGTGTGAGCTGTTGTACAGGTGCTGACAGGGCAAAACAAAACACAATCAAACTGCCAGGGAACAAACAGTACCTTATAAAATATATTGACAATTACAATGAAAACATACCAAAAGAAAGTAGAATTGGGAGAGTGAAATGAGAACAGAAGTGTTAACCCCCAAAAAAAAGAAAAGAAAAAAAAGAAAGAGAAAAGGATATTATTGCTAATAGTAAAAAAATAAAAATAGTAATAAGAAAATAAAATAAAAAGTATAAAATAAAGAAGCTACTGGTAGATAAAAAGGGGCAGAGAAAAGATTCTTAAAGGAAAGTAGGGTGAACAAAAAATTAAAGTTAAGAAGCAGGAATAGGAAAATGTTTGAAAAAAAAAAAAATTCAGAGACAAACACAAAGAAACAAAAATACTGGAAGACACAAAATAAAAGGAGAGAAAAGAAAAGAAAAAAAGAGAGTTATGTCAATAGAAGAAGAGAGAGAGAGGTAAAGCAAGGACAGGGAAGGAGTCCATTGAGTTATATGGGGGAAAAAATAGAAAAAAGCAATAAACTTAGTGGTTTTAATCATGATATCCCAACCATAACATAGAGACTATCCAGAAAATCTTGATAATAGAAAAAAAAAAGAAAAGAAAAAAAACAAGCAAAGCAAGCCAAAAAATTTTTAAAAATATATCTTTATGGATTTCAGAGAGGAAAGGAGAGGGAGAGAGAGAGATAGAAACATCAATGATGAGTCATTGATTGGCTGCAGCCCGAAACCCAGGCATGTGCCCTGACCAGGAATCGAACCCCAATCTCCTGGATCTTAGGTTGATGCTCAACCACTGAGCAAAGCCCAGTTGGGCAAGCCAAATTTTTAAAAAAATAATTGATAATGTAAAAAATATAAAACAATAAAAAATTTAAAATATAATATTTTTCTTTATCCCTTTTAAATAAAGGTCAATCAGGTGAGTTTCTTCTGGACAGCTTATGTTGCCTGAGGCTCACTGTTTTGTATGCTGATTTCAGGACTCCAGGGAGGTACTTGTGTGTCACCCAATGTCAGGAACTCTCTAGGTTTGCCTCTGGTGTCCTTAGGTAGTTGGTTGGTCTGAGGCTCTCTTTGGACCACATCTACTTGTCAGCTATTTTGCCTCCCCCTTATAGTTGCTGAATCTTTCTCCAGAGTCTTCTGAAGAATATTTGGAGTGCAGCCAAGCTATTGTAGCTTGAGATATTGCTCCCCTTATTTGGAGGTTTCTCTGTCAGGCACTTACTGTGGGGAAGTTAGTTTCTGCTTCAAAGCCAACTCCTCATTCTCTACCCTATCCTCCAATTCTAGTTCCCCATACAATGGCCTGCTGCAGTTTCAGATTGAATTCAGTCTGTTGCCTTTTCTGTATGGGCAGGTTTAGTGACCTAGGTTCAGTGGGTTTGATTAAAAAAAGATTCTGGTGAGCTCTTTGCCTACCCAGCCCCTTGCAGAGGTTTTAAGCTTTTTGTCCATTTTCCAAACAGTAGTCCCTGAGAGTCTTATTCTGATATTTTCATCCTGTGAGCTGTTCTCCCTTCCCCCTAAGGACTGTGTGATGCAGGGGCTATCTGGGGCTTCAGTGAGCTGAACCAGCCCCTTTCCTGTTGGGGGTGGTATTCCAAACCTTTGGGATAGGTAGTCATGCTCCACGCCTCCTTTCCCAGATCTGATTGGCTGACTCACAGAGTGTTCAGTTCAAACTCTCCACAGTGCAAGCACAAATCCTGGTTTTCACTGGTCTGTCATTGCAATGCAAGCCAGGAATGTGGACACCAGTTCAGCAATCAAGAATTCAAAAACCCACAAAGCAACACACAGGCAGAGAACCCACTATGTGATGTCCCGTAGCCCCATCACCTTGGAACCAAGTAGGAGGGGTCACAAAGGTCCATGCAGCTCTCATGCACACCTGATCTCAGTAAAGCTGGGACAGCCCCTTGTGTGCTATCCTGGCTCCCCTTAGAACTGGTCAAAAATCCTCAATTTGCCACACCAGTAGCTCCGGTCCTTCTCCTGAGGTGGGAAGTCTCTCTTCCCCTTCCCTGTGCCACACAGTTCAAATGTTTCCTGGGATTCTACACAATGCCTTATAGTGAAGCAGAGGGTTCTTGTAGGTGTCTGCTGAGTGCAGCCCTCTGGCCCCTTTCTGTTAGGAAGCTACACACTGCAGGACAGCCTTTCCTGTGGTCAGCACTGGGGATGAAATTCTCCTATCCTGGCTGCCACCATTAGGCATGTTTTTTTTCCTGGGAAGGCATGGTCCCCTCTTCGCAGGCACACTGATCATCTGGCTCCCTCTGCCTGCTGTGCAGAGGCTCTCCTTCCCTTCTCCTCCACCCCAGGTTTGAGATCGCAGGTGTTGGATGTTATTCCATGCTCCCAAGTGGAGAGAGCTTTGCAGCCTCCAACCCTCAAACCTCACAGCCCAGCACTGGCTTCAGGGGGACTCTCCCTTTCAACAGCCCCCTCTCTTACCAGACTCTATGATGATTTTTCAGTGCTTCTTACTTAAAATATGTCCTCTCAGGTATATTTCTCTTGTTTTTCCAAGCTTGTTACATAGTATTTTAGTGGTAAATTGTGTTCATGGCTGGGAGCAAGGACGCTCTGCTTCTTGTCAGAGTGCTGCCATCTTCCCTCTCCTGTCCTTTGATTTTAAATCATAACTTTGCTGGGTAGAGTAATCTTGGTTGTATGTCCTTGCTCTTCATCAATTTGAATATTTCTTGCCACTCCCTTCTGCCCTGCCAAATATTTGTTGAGAAAACAGTCGACAGTCTTATGGGAGCTCCCTTGTAGGTAACTAACTGCTTTACTCTTGCTCCTTTTAAGAGTCTCTCATTGTCTTTAACTTTTTGCATTTTAATTATGATGTTTCTTGGTGTGAGCCTCTTTGAGTTCATCTTGCTTGGGTCATTCTGCCTTTCTTGGACTAGTGTGTCTATTTCTTTCATCAGGTTAGGGACATTTTCTGTCATTATTTTTTCAATTAGGGTTTCAATTTCTTGTTCTCTCTTTTCTCCTTCTGGAACCCCCATGATGGAAATGTTGTTATGCTTGATGTTTTCCCAAAGGATCCTTACGCTGTCTTTATTTTTTTTGGATTCTTTTTTTCTTTTTGCAGTTCTGATTTTGTGTCTTTTGCTTCCTTATATTCTGAATCATTGATTTGATTCTTGGCTTTATCTACTCTATTGTTCATTCCCTGTAAATTGTTTTTAATTTCAGTTAGTATTTCCTTTATATCTGACTGTGGGTTGTTTTTTTTGTTGTTGTTTGTTTTGTTTTTTTGTTTGTTTTTTTATGATTTCTATGTCTTTTTACCTGCTATTGAAATACTAAGTTCCTTGAACATCTTCTGAACATTTGTTTTGAACTTTGTATCAGGTAGTTTACTTGCCTCCATTTCATTTAGTTCATTTTCTGGAGATTTCTCCTTTTATTTGTGTCATATTTCTTGTCTCTGCATTTTTACTGCTTCCCTATGTTTGTTTCTATGTATTAGGTAGAGCTGCTATTTTTCCCGGACTTGGTAGAGTGGCTTTACTTAGTAAGTGTCCTGTAAAGGCCAGTAGTGCAGCCTCACCAGTCACCTGAGCTAAGAACTCCAGGTTCACCCCAGTGTGGGCTGTGTGCACCTTCTTGTTGTAGTTGAGCCTTGATTGCTGTTGGTGTCACTGGGAAGGATTGACCACCAGGGCAATGGGCAATGAGGATCATTTGTGACTACTGTGCAGGTACTGCTGTGCAGGAGTCAACTCTGTGAAGCAGGACTTGCTTCAGTGGGGCTTTGGTGCTCACTGAATCCACCTCTTGAGTTTGTTACTCGTGGAGGTGATAGCATAATAATCTGGTGTGGTCTGAAGCTGTCTATCAGGTGCACTGGCTCTGGGGCCTCCTGGTAGGTGCAAGGTCAGCCACTACCTCTTTTCTACCTGGGACTATCCAGCTTGAGCTACAGAGTGATCTGCAGATGACTGGTACTTGTGCTGGGTTTGGAGGTGCACAGGAGAGTCCAAGCTGTGAACCAAGACTGGCTGCCACTAGTGCTGGGCATGAGGCCACTTAGCAAGATATATGGGATAGACAGAGGCTAGATGCTGCTTGTTTCAGAGATTTTAGGGAAGTCAGAAGAATGAAGCTAGAGAGGTTATTTATATGTAAAAGTTACTGCAAACAGCTTAGGTGGGTTTGCAAGTTATATGGGGTGGGGGTCTCAGGGAATTACCAGAGCAGGGCAAACATTTTGAGCCAGATTGATAGAGACTCAGATATGGTGTCCACCTGCTGGCTCTGTGGAGGTGGTTCTCAGAAAAAAACCAATGACCACTGCCAGCACTTTTGGCTGGCAGAAAGCTGTTCTCCAGGTCTCACCCAGATGCCAGACAATTTAGTTCCTCCCAGTATGTCTATGGTGCCTTTCAAATTGGTGGCCTAGTGCTGAAGCTCAGAGGAAGTGAGTGCAAATCAGTGGGTGCACCCTTTAGGAGGTACTGCTATGGACTCTAGCAGCTCTATGTCTCCCTCAGCCACAATGCCTACTGGTTTTTACAGCAAGAAGTTATGATGACTTCTCTTCCTGGCTGTGCAGCCCTGGGCTGGGAGGCCTGGTGTGGGACTGGGACCCCTCACTCCGCAAGAAGGACATCTGCAGCTGAGATATCCCTCTTGACTTTTATCCACTACACAAGGGTGTGGGGCCAGCTAGTCTGCTTTTCCATGTCTCCTACCAGTTTCAATGTGGTTTCTTCTTTATATTCTTAGTGGTAAGACTTCCATTCAGCTTGATTTCAGGCAGCTCTGAATAATGATTATTCCGTAGTTTAGTTGTAATTTTTTAAAAATCCTCACCCAAGGATAATTTTTCCTTTACTTTTCAGAGAGAGTGGAAGGGAGAACAAAAAAGAGAGGGGGAAAGAGAGAGAGAGAGACATCAATGTGAGAGAGACACATCAATTGGTTGCCTAGTACAAAAGCCCAGACCAGGGCCCAGGATCAAGCTTGCAACTGAGGTACATGCCTTTGGCCAGAATAGAACCCAGGACCCACGAATCCAAACCAGCTAGGGTTTTAGTTGTAATTTTGATGTGGTTGTGGGAGGATTTGAATACCACATTTACCTCAAAACTTTAATCTTTTTAAAGGCACTTTACAAAATGTATTAAAAAAGATTCTTTTATATTAGCTTTTCTGCAGCTATGTATGAAGTTCAAAGTAGTTGGAATCAATGACAGATAGCTTCATAGCATAGATGTAGAGTGAGACATATTTAAAGTGTCCTAAAAACAGAAGGCTTTATTATCTTTTAAAAAAACTTATTCTTAAAGAATTTAAGAAGCACAAGGATTCATTGCCCAGTAACTTAGAGATTTGTAGGGGAATAAACTACCATATTTGGTAATTTCTAAACACGCTATTAGCTGCACAGATCTCCAAAGTTAAATAGGATGCTAACTTGAACTAAAAAAAAGATGTAAACATGTCTGTATTGTGGTTTGAATGCTTTGCTTCTCTAATGTACAGCTCAGGCTTCTTTAATTGCATCAATATCCTGAGCCACACCATTAATAACTCTACTTTCCTGCTAACTAGATATACTACATCAGAAATATGATTTTCTTCCAGGTGCAAAATCTCAGATAGTCTTCTAGAGGAGAGTGACCAGGCTGGTTTAGGGTATAGTTATGAATTTAAATGTGGAATTGATGGAAAGAACTTGGGCTGTTTAGCATGAAAAAAAAAAATGCTTGTTAGGAATGCAATTTTGATGTGAGGATAGACAGAGGTCCTCCTCAAACTTTCATAGAAGTTACAGGGAGTCAGAAATTAGTTCCTTAGAATGTTTAAGGGATGCCACAATACAATAGACTGTATTATTTTTTTAAAAAATATGTGTTTTTTAAAATATGTATCTTTATTGTTGAAAATATTACAGATGTCCCCTCTTTGTACCCTATTGATTCTCTCCATGCCACATCCACATGACTCCCAAGCCTTCCCCATACCAATGACTGTGTTCACAGGATATGCACATAAGCATATAAGTTTTTCAGTTAATCACTCCCCAACAAATCCCCCAAATCCACCTTCCTTTGAGATCCCTCAGTCTGTTCCATGCTTCTATGTCTCTGGATCTACTTTATTGATCAGTTTATTTTCTTCGCTATATTACACATTATGGTGAGATCATGTGGAACTTGTTTATTTCTGACTGGCTAATTTTGCTTAAGATAATGCTCTCCAGTTCAATCCATGCTGTCCAAAAGAAGAAGAGATCCTAGTATTTTATAGCTGCATAGTACTCCATGGTGTAAATGTACCACAACATTTTAATCTACCCGTCTACTGATGGGCACTTGGGCTGTTTCCAGATCTTAACTATTGTAAATTGTGCTGCTATGGACATATGGGTGTATAAGTTCTTTCTGATTGGTGTTTCCAGTTTCTTAAGATGTATTCCTAGAATTGGGATCACTGGGTCAAATGACAGTACCATTTTTAATTTTTTGAGGAAACTCCATACTGTTTTCCATAGCAGTTGCACCAGTCTGCATTCCCACCAGCAGTGTACTAGGGCTCCCTTTTATCCACATCCTTGCCAGCACTTGTTTGTTGATTTGTTGATGGTAGCCATTGTTACAGGTGTGAAGTGATACCTCATTGTGGTTTTAATTTGCATCTCTCTGATAATTAGTGGCTATTTTTTCACATGTATCTTGGCCATCTATATGCCTTCTTTGGAGAAGTGTCTATTTATGTCCTTTGCCCATTTTTTAATTGGATTGTTTGTTTTCCTTTTAAGTTGTATGAGTTACTTATATATTTTTTATATTAACCCTTTATCAGATGTGTCATTGGCAAATATGTGCTCCCATACAGTGGGCTCCCTTTTCATTTTGTTGATGGTTTCTTTTGCTGTGCAGAGCTTTTTATTTTGATGTAGTCTCATTAGTTTATTTTTTCCTTTTTTTCTCTTGCCCTAGGAGATGTACTGACAAAGATGATGCTTCGAGAGATGTTTGAGATTTTGCTGACTATGTTTTCTTCTAGGATTTTTATGGTTTCACAGCTTACATTTAAGTCTTTTATCCATTTTGAGTTTATTTTTGTGTATGGTGTAAATTGGTGGTCTAGTTTCATTTTTTTTTACGTGTACCTGTCCAATTTTCCCAACATCATTTATTGAAGAGACTGTCTTTACTCCACTGTATGTTTGTGCCTCCTGTGTCAAATATTAATTGAATATAATGGCCTGGGTCAATTTCTGGATTCTCTGCTCTGTTTCACTTATTTACATGTCTGTTGTGCCAGTCCCAGGCTGTTTTTATTGCAGTGGCTTTGTAGTATAACTGGATGTCTGGTATTGTGATTTCTCCAACTTTGTTATTCTTTCTCAAGATTGTCTTGGCTATTCTGGTTGTTTTTTTTTTTTTTTTTTGGTTCCATATAAATTTTTGAAGTGTTTGTTCTAGATCTGTGAAATATGTTGTTGGCATTTTAATAGAGTTTCTTTGAATTTGTAGATTGCTTTGGATAGTATGGACATTTTAATGATGTTAATTCTTCCAAGCCGCTAAAAAGATATATTCTTCCACTTCTTTATGTCTTCTTCTATATCTTTTTGCAGCATCCTGTAGTTTTCCAAGTATAGGTTTTTTATCTCCTTGCTTAAGTTTATTCTTAAGTGTCTTAATTTTTTTTGCAGTGGTAAATGAGATTTTTTTTTAGTTTTTCTTTCTAAGAGTACATTATTGGTGTATAAAAATGCCATCAATTTCTGGGTGTTAATTTTCTATCCTGCTACATTGATGAATTCATTTATTAAATCTAGTTTCTTGGTGGAGACTTTAGGATTTTCAATGTAGAGTATCATATCATCTACAAATAGTGACAGTTTACATCCTCCTTTCCAAATTGGATACCTTTTATGACTTATTTTGTCTGATTGCTGTGGCTAGGACTTCCAGCACTATGTTGAATAAGACTAGTGAAAGTGGACATCCCTGTCTTGTTCCTCTTCTTATGGGAAATGAATTTCGTTTTTGCCCAGTGAGTATGATGTTAGTTGTAGGTTTGTCATATATGACCTTTGTTATGTTGAAATATGATCCCTCTATTCCCACTTTGCTGAGAATTTTTACCAGAAATGGCTTTGGGATTTTGTCAAATGCCTTTTCTGTGTCTATTGATATGATCATGTAATTTTTGTCTTTCAGTTTGTTTATGTGATATATCACGTTTATTGATTTGTGAATATTGTACCAGCCTTGAATTTCTGGAATAAATCTCACTTTGTCATGATGTATGATCTTTATGATCTATTGCTGGATATGATTCCCTAATATTTTTTGAGTATTTTAGCATCTATGTTCATCAGGGATATTGGCCTGTAATTTTCTTTCTTTGTGTGTCTTTATCTGGTTTTGGAATTAGGCTAACACTGGCCTTGTAAAAAGAGCTTAGAAATGTTTGTTCCTCTTGGGTTCTTTGGAATAGTTTGAGGATAGATGTTAGTTCGTCTTTGAATGTTTGGTAAAACTTCCCAGTTAAGGTGTTCAGACCAGGGCTTTTGTGTGCTGGGAGCTTTTTGATTACTGCTTCAACTTCATCTGTAGTTATCAGCCTATTCAGGCTTTCTGACTTTTCCTGATTGAATTTTGAAACGTATTTTTCCTAGGAATTTGTCCATTTCATCCTGGTTGTCCAGCTTAGTGGTGTATTAGTTGTTCATGGTATGTTCTTATAATCTTTTGTATTTACATAAGGCCAGTTGTTACTTCACCTCTTTTATTTCTGATTTTATTTGCATCCTCTGTGTTAATTTCTTTATGAGTCTTGCTAAAGTTTCATCAATCTTGTTTTTCTTTTCAAAGAACAAGCCCCTGGTTTCATTGATATTTTGTATTGTGTTTTTTTAATCTCTATGTCATTTATTTCTGCTCTGATCTTTATCATTTCCTTCCTTCTACTTACTCTGGGCTTTTCTTGTTGCTCTCTTTCCAAATCTTTAAGTTGTAGACTGTATTGCTATGAATTTCCCTCTCAGGACTGCTTTCATAGTTTCCCATAGATTTGGGGTTTTTGTTTGTTCACTTTCCTTTGTTTCCAGGAAGTTTTTGATGTCTTTCTTGATCTCTTTGCTATCCCACTTATAGTTTAATAACAAGCTATTTAGCTTCTACAGGTTTGAATGTTTTTTGCATTTTTATTGTGGTTGATTTCTAATTTGATGCCATTGTGATCTGTGAAGATGCTTCATATGATTTCAATCTTTTTGAAGTGGTGGAGACCTGTTTTGTGTCCTGACATGTGGTCTATCTTTAAGAATGTCCCCATGTGCACTTGAGAAGAAAGTATATTTTTCACTTTTGTGGTGGAATTTTCTGTAAATGTCAATTAAATCCATCTGATCTCTTGTGTCATATAGGATTATTTTTTTCTTGTTGATTTTTTGTCTGGAAGACCTATCCAGTGAAATCAGTGGAGTGTTAAAGTCCACTAGTATGATTGCATTGTTGTGGATCTTTTCTTTAAAGCCCTGCAGAAGTTTTTTTTTTATAAATTTAGGTGCTCCTATGTTGTGTGCATATATGTCTATCAGGGTTATATCCTCTTGTTGGATCAATCCCCTTAGTATTATGTAGTCACCTTTCTTATCTCTAGTTATGGACTTCATTGTGAAGTCTATTTTGTCAGGTATGAGTATTGCTACCCCAGCTTTTTTTTTTTTTTTAATTTCCATTTGTGTGAAAAATTATTTTCCATCCCTCCACTCTCATCCTGTGTGAGCCTTTTGTTCTGAGGTGGATCTCTTGTAGACAGCATATATGTGGGTCATGTTGTCTTATCCATTCAGCTACCTTAAGTTTTTTTGTTAAGGGATTTAATCCATTTACATTTATGGTTATTATTGATAGATACTTACCTATTGCCATTTAAATTCTTTATGCCTATGTTTCTCTCTCTATTTCTACTTCTAATTATATCAGTCCATTTAACATTTCTTGCAATGCTTGTTTGGTGGTGGTAAACTACTTTAGCCATTTTTTTTTTTTTGTCTGGGAATCTCTTTATTTTTCCATCTATTTTGAATGATAGCCTGGCTTGACAGAGTAGTCTTGGTTTTAGGTACTTGCTTCTCATTACTTGGAATACTTCATGCCATTCCCTTCTGGCCTATAGCATTTCTGATGCAAAGTCAGCTGACAACCTTATGGGAGCTCCTTTGTAGACAACAGATTGCTTTTCTCTTGCTGTCTTTAAGATTCTTTCTTTGTCTTGAATTTTTTGCATTTTAATAATGACATGTCTGGGCATGGGCCTCTTTGGATTCTTCTTGCTTGGGACTCTCTGTGCCTCCTGAACTTGTGTGACTATTTCCTTCATTAAGTTAAGGACGTTTTCTGCCATTATTTCTTCTAAAAAATTCTCTATCCCTTGATTATCCTCTTCCCCTTCTGGAATTCATATGATGTAAATATTTTTATGCTTCTTGTTGCCTCACAGCTCCTTTAAACTGTCCTCCTGTTTTTAAATTTTTTTTTTCTTTTTGGATCTCTGACTGAGTGACTTTTTCCTTCCCTGACTTCTAGTTCTTTGATGTGATCCTCGGCTTCATCTGAAGTGATGTTTATTCCTTCCAATGTATTCTTTATTTCTACTATGTAATCCTTCATAGTTTCCATATCTTTTTTCATGCTTTTGATTATCCTTACACTCACTATTCTGAAGTCTGTATCTGACAGATTGCTTATCTCCATTTCACTTAGCTCTTTTTCTGGAAAGTCCTCTTGTTCTTTTAATTGGGTCTTGTTTTTTGTCTCCCCATTTTGGTTGCCTCTTTGGGTTTGTTTCTATGCATTAGGTAGCACTGTTAGGACTCTCAGTCTTTTGCAGGGTCTGTGGTGCAGGTCAATGTCAGATGTTGTTTGTGACTGGCCTTGGGTAGCTTGTTTGGACCTATCAACAACCTATAGCTTCAGGTCTCCTCTGCTGGGGTTCTGTGTGTTTGTACAGAACCCTAAAGTATGTTTTTATTGTTTTAGAGAGAGGAAGGAAGAGGGAGAGAGAGAACATTCAATGTGAGAAACATCAATTGGCTACCTCCTGCTCTCACCCCAACAGAGGATTGAACTCCTAAACTAGGTATGTACCCTGGCCAGCAATCAAGCCCACACCTTCCAGTGCACAAGACAATACCCAACCAATTGAGCCACACTAGCTATGGCTAAATTGCCTTCTTAAGAAGTGATCTGCCTATCATTAGAAGTATTCAGCTAGAAGCTGGTGGACTATATGCCAGTGATATTTGAAAGGATTTCTTTTTTGGCTTAAAAGTTGATCTGAAAATGTTTAAAGTATCTTTTAAATTTGAAGCTCTATATCAGAATTGACCTAGTAAATTTTGTCCACAGGGCTAGTATTTTAAGAATAATATATCACCATCAACAAGTATTTTTCAGTGACTATTGTGCATACAGTCTTGTGTGTAACCTTAAAATTAGATATATGGTGACTACATTTTTTTGTAAGATACTGATAAAAATATAAAAACCTCCAGCCTTAAGGCAAAATGTATGAAAGTCTACTTTCTAATCATTGTATATTGTGATTCCATTTTGTTTCTGGGAAGTATAATAAAATAAGCACAAGTACTACCAAATGTGGAAATAAGTAACCTCAAATGGATGCTTTGCATGTAATTGTTTGGTGCAAAAAGTATAGGGCAGTAAACACAAGATATCTGAATTCTATCTGGTTTCTTAGTTCCCTAACTTTTGGATTTGGGAAAAGTTATTCTTCTCATGATAAAAACATTATTCACTTCTAAAATATTTCTCTGTTACTGTTAGAATTTGGAGTGCTGTGGAGACACAAGAATATCAAACTTTACACCAAATACCCCATTCCCCACTTTGAGGTCACTAAAGAAGAAATAACATGAGAAACATTAATAAAGGAGAAAGTGTCACTGTATTATTAAATGGGCTTTTAAAAACCCAGTGCTGAGATTAGTATAAAACTAGTTGGAGAAGAAACTTAGGCCATAAACTTAACAGGGGTCTTTCCTTGTCCCAAATCAGTCAGATCAACCACAAATTGGCTGCATAGTATAGCAAACTGAAATTATGTGCTTGAGATGATGTGAGCACACAACAGTAGACCATACCTACCATTATCTCAGCCTTTAGTAACAGGCAACCAACTCACTTATTGCCCTAGGATCTGATCCATCAGTTAGTACCAATCAAGTTTACAAATTGTTGTTGTTGTGTATGTGTCTGTGTATGCTCATTCTTTAGATAAAATTTTAATGTGGTTTTTGAGGCCTGCATGTTCCAAAGAGGCCAATATCTACTGTCATCAAGACACGGTTCTAAAATCTGTGCTAAGCTCAAGATGCTCTGCTTGAATATAGTACCCTTTTTAATATACTGAAAACCTCAAAGAGGTATTAATTCATGAACAGCCAACTTAGTGTGAGACCACTCCATGGTAGTAAGTGTAAGAGGTGGTCAGTTCTTATTCGATGCTGAAGGAACTAAAATTATTAAGAGTATGGAAGCCTTCAGTGTAAGAAAATAAATTAAAGTTAGGTTTTTTATATCAGCAAAAAAAGACTGATAAGGATCAATGAGAAAATGGAACAACAGAACTATGTTTAGTCATTACTTCAAACTTTAGTATAATGTTTCTCTGAGTGTGATCGAGAAGCAGTTATATCACAGTCACTTGGATAAATCACAGGGTTAAAAAAAGTGAAAGCAAAAGCAAAAACCCAAGTCTCAGGTTTTCAAATCTCTGGCTATGAGGATGTAGAACTTGCATTTGAAATAACACCATCACCCATGATTCTTATGCACTTTTAAGTTTGAAAACCATTGCTTTAAAGAAGTAGTTTTAGAGTCAGTAAAAGAATATTCTATTCTGTTGTGATAGAAAATACACTGACCTAAGTAGATGAATAATACCTGAAGTCTAACCTTGATTTCACTTTTTTAAAAAAATTTTACCTTTATTGTTGAAAGTATTACAGATGTCTCCTTTTTTTCCTCCCACTTTTCCCCTCCACTCTGCATCCGTCCCACCTCAGGCCTTCACCATACTATTGTCTGTGTCCATAGGTTATGCATTTATGCATATAAATTCTTTGGTTAAACTCTCCTCAACCACCCACTCACCCAGCCCTGCCTTCCCTTTGAGATTCCTCTGTTTGCTCCATGCTGTAATATTTCTGAATCTTTTTTATTCATTGGCTTATTTTGTTCATTAGATTCCACATTTGAATGATATCATGTGATAATTCTCTTTCTCAGACTGGCTTATTTCACTCAGCGTAATACTCGCTAGTTCCTTCCATGCTGCCCAGAAGGGAACAAGATACTGCTTTTTAAAATTTGCGTAGTATTATATGGTATAAATGCAAAACAGCTTTTTTATCCACTCATCTACTAATGGGTGCCTGGGCGGTTTCCAGACCTTAGCTATTGTAAATTGTGCTGCTATGAACATAAGGGTGCATAAATTCTTTCTGATTGGTGTTTCCAGTTTCTTGGGATATATTAGTAGAAGTGGGATCGCTGAGTCAAATGGCAGCTCCATTTTAATTTTTTGAAGAAACTCCATACTGTTTTTCAAAGCAGCTGCACCAATTTTCATTCCCACCAGCAGTGTACTAGGTTTCCCCTTTCTCCACATCCTCTCCAGCCCGAGTCCTTTGTTGATTTGTTGATGGTAGCTATTCTGACAGGCGTGAAGTGATACCTTATTGTAGTTTTAATTTGCATCTCTCTGATGAATATCGATGTTGAGCATTTTCTCATATGTCTCTTGGCCATCTCTATGTCATCTTTGGAAAAGTGGCTCTTCAGGTCTTTTGCCCATTTTTTAATTGGATTGTTTATCTTCTTTTTGTTAAGTTGTATGAATGTCTTATATATTTTTCATATTAACCCTTTATCAAATATGTCATTGGCAAATATGTGCGTTCATACTGTTGGCTCCCTTTTCATTTTGTTGGTGGTTTCCTTTCCTGTGCAGAAGCTTTTTATTTTTATGTAGGCGCATTTATTTTCTTCCTTGTTCCTCTTGCCCTGGGAGATGGATCAGCAAACATATTGCTACAAGAGATGTCTGAGATTCTGCTGTCTATGTTTTCTTCTGAAATTTCGATGGTTTCACTACATACATTTAAGTCCTTTATCCACTTTGAATTTACTTTTGTGTATGGTGTAAGTTGGTGGTCTAGTTTCATTTTTTGGCATGTATCTGTCCAATTTTCCCAACACCATTTATTGAAGAGACTTTCTTTACTCCATTGTATGTTCTTGCCTCCTTTATCAAATATTAATTGACCATAATGGCATGGGTCAATTTCTGGATTCTCTGTTCTGTTCTCTGATGAATATGTCTGTTCTTGTACCAGTACCAGGCTGTTTTGATTACAGTAGCTTTGTAGTATAACTTGGTATCTGGTATTGTGATTTCTCCAACTTTGTGATTTCTCCAATTCTTTCTCAAGATTGCCTTGGCTCTTTGGGGTCTTTTATGGTCCCATATAAATTTTTGAAGTGTTTGTTCTAGATCTGTGAAATATGCCATTGGTATTTTAATAATGATGGCATTGAATATATTTTATAGATTGCTTTGTGTATTATGATCATTTTAGTGATGTTAATTTTTCCAATCCATGAACAGGATATATTCTTCCACTTTTTTATATCTTCCTCTATCTCTTTTTGCAGCCTTCTGTAGTTTTCTGTGTACAGGTCTTTTACCTCCTTGCTTAAGTTTATTTCTATGTATCTTAATATTTTTGTTGCAATGGTGAATGCAATTTTTTTTTTAGTTTCTCTTTCTGAGAATTTATTATTGGTATATAAAAATGCCATCAATTTCTGGGTGTTAATTTTGTATTCTGGTACTTTTATGAATTCATTTATTAAGTCTAGTAGTTTTTTGGTGTCCTCCTTAGGATATTATATGTACAGTATCATGTCATCTGCAAATAACAACAGTGTTTATTCCTCTTTTCCAATTTGGATGACTTTTATGTTTTCTTCTTGTCTGATCACTGTGGTTAAGACTTCCAATACTATGTTCAATAAGAGTGGTGAAAGAGGACACACTTGTCTTGTTTCTGTTCTTATAGGAATTTTTTTTTTTTTTCCTATTGAGTATGATTTTGCCTGTAGGTTTGTCATATATGGCCTTTATTGAGATATGATCTCTGTATTCTTATTTTGCTGAGAGGTGTTTTTTTTTTGTTTTTTGTTTTTAATGGTAAATTGGTGTTGGATTATGTTGAATGCTTTTTGGTGTCTATTGATATGATCTTGTAATTTTTTTATTTTAATTTGTTTATGTTATGTATAACATTTATTTATTTGGGAATATTATACCAGCCTTGCATCTCTGCAATCAATCCCACTTGATCATGCTGTATGACCTTTTAATGTATTGCTAGATATGATTTGCTAATATTTTGTTGAGGATTTTGCCATCTATGTTCATCAGGGACTTTGGTCTGCAATTTTCTTTCTTTTTAGTGTCTTTATCTGGTTTTGGAATCAAGCTAATGCTAGCCTCGTAAAAAGAGCTTGAAAATGTTCCTTCCTCTTGGATTTTTTGGAGTAGCTTGAGGAAAATACGTGTAAGTTCTTCGTATATTTGTAAAAGTCCCTGTGAAACCATCAGAATGAATGCTTTTGTGTGCCTGGAGTTTTTTAAATTACAGCTTCAACTTCATCAGTAATTACTAGCCTATTCAGGTTTCTGACTCTTCTTGATTGACTTTTGGAAGGTTATATTTTCCTAGGAATTTGTCCATTTCTTCCGGATTGTGCAGCTTGTTGGCATATAGTTGTTCATAGTATTTTCTTACAATCCTTTGTATTTTTGTTAGGTCAGTTTTTACTTCAGCTTTTTCATTTCTGATTTTGTTTATTTAAGTCCTCTGTCTACGATTTTTGATGAGTCTGGCTAAAGCTTCATCAATCTTGTTTATCTTTTCAAAGAACCAGCTCTTAGTTTCATTCATCTTTTTTTTCCTGTTTTTTAGTCTCTATGTCATTTATTTCTCTTCTGATCTTTATTATTTCCTTCAACTTATTCTGCACTTTCCTTGTTGTTCTCTTTCTATGTCTTTATGTAGTAGGGTTAGTTTATTAGAAGTTTTTCTTGTTTTGAAGTAGGCTTATAGTGCTATGAACTTCCCTCTCAGGACTGCTTTCATCCATAGATTTTGGGTTGTGGTGTGTTCATTTTCATTGGTTTCCAGGAAGTTTTTGATTTCTCAGGTAACCCATTGATTGTTTAATAACATGCTATTTAGCCTCCATGTGTTTGTGTGATTGTTAGTGTATATTGTAGTTGATTTTTAATTACATGCCATTGTGATTTGAGAAGATGCTTGATATGATTTTAATATTCTAGATCTTGTAAGTGTCTTGTTTGTGTTCTAGTATGTGGTCTATCATTGAAAATGTCCCATGTGCACTTGAGAAGAATATATATTCTGCTACTTAGGGGTGAAATCTTATGTAAATGTCAATTAAACCCACCTGATCTAGTGTGTCATTTAAAGTCACTGTTTCCTTGTTGACTTTTTGTCTAGAAGATCTGTCCGTTGATGTTGGTGGGATGATAAAGTCACTTAGTATGACTGTGTTGCTATTGATCTCTCCTTTAAAGTCTTCCAGAAGTTATTTTATAAATTTATAAGCTCCTATATTGGGTGCATATATCTTTATCAGGATTATAGCCTCTCTTTAGATCAATCCATATAGTATTATGTAGTCACGTTTCTTGTCTTTCATTATGATCTTCATTTTAAAGTCTATTTTGTCAAATATAAGTATTGTTACCCTAGCTTGGTTTTTATTTTCACTTGCACAAAAATTGTTTTGCCATTCTTTCACTCTCATCCTGTGTGAGTCTTTTATTCTGAGTAGGTCTTTTGTAGACAGTATATATTTGAATCAGGTTTTCTTATACATTCAGCTACCCACAACTTTTGATTGGAGTATTTAATCTATTTACATTTAAGGTTATTATTGGTAGGTATTTATCTAATAACATTTTAATTCTTTTTGCCTATTTTTGTCTATTTCTACTTTTTAATACAGCAGTCCCTTTAACATTTCTTGCAATGCTGGTTTGGTGGTGATAAACACCTTTAGCCTTGTTTTTTTTCCCTTTGGTCTGGGAATTTCTTTATTTCACCATCTATTTTGGACAATACCCTTGCTGGATAGAGTACCCTTGGTTTGAGATACTTGTTTTTCATTACTTGGAATACTTCACACCTTTCCCTTCTGGCCTGTAGGGTTTCTGATGAGAAGTCAGCTGACAACATTTTTGGAGCTTCTTTGTAGGTAACAGATTGCTTTTCTCATGTTGCCTTTAATGTTGTCTATTTGTCTTGAATTTTTGGCATTTTAATAATGATGTATCTGGGCCTGGGCCTCTTTGGGTTGTTCTTGCTTGGGACTCTCTGTCCCTCCTGAACTTGTGTACTTGTTTCCTTGACCAGATTAGGAAGGTTTTCTGCCATTATTTCATCAAATATGTTCTCTATCCCTTGCTTATTTTCTTCCCCTTCTGGGACTATTACAATGAAATCATTGTTCCATTTCATGTTGGGCCACAGCTCCCTTAAACTGTCTTCTCTGTTTTTTTTCTTTCTGGATCTCTGATTGCATGCCTTTTAGTACCCTGTCTTCTCATTCTCTGATCCAGTCCTCAACTTCCACTATTCTTCTCTTTATTTATTCCAATGTATTTTTTATTTCTGCTATGTCATTCTTAATTTCCTTCATAGTTTCTTTATTTTTTGTCATCACCCTTACAATCAGTATTTTGAAGTCTGTATCTGATAGATTGATTGCTTATTTTCTATTTTTTTTTTTTTTTTTGGTCTCCCCATTTTGGCTGTCTCTTTGGTTTTATTTGTATGTATTAGATAGATCTGCTAGGATTCTCAGTCTTTTTGCAGTTTGTCTGGTGCTGACCAATATCAGATGTTTGTGACTGGCCTTCAGTACCCTGTTTGGAGCTATCAACATTCTATGGCTTGTGGTCACCTCTGCTGGGGCTGGGTGAGGTTGGGTAGTACTAAGATGCTCACCAAAGTCTGCTTTTCCAAGGCCAGAGTCCAGAAACCAATCAGGCAAAGATTCAAAGCACTCAGTGGTCCACCTCTGCATGAATGCTTATTAATGTGTCTCTTAATGAGCCCCAAGGTGTAGGCCACAGCAAGGTGTAAATTTTACAGGGCGGGGTGAGAGGTTTTCCAATGGGTGGGACAATTGCTTCCCCCCCATGCAAATGCTGTTTGGTTGACAAAGGTCTCCCAGAGAAAGATGTCTTCTGCCTTATGAGAAAGTGACTCAGTGCAAGAATCCAGATGGCTGTCTCCTGAGTTCTATCTCCAGAGCCCTCAGCTCTGGATTCTCTTCACACTGCTCTATTCCACTCTGCTTTCCCTCTGCCAGAGCCCAAAATGTGTGGTTTCAAGTGAAACTTTGTGTGTTAGCCCTTTAAGAAGGTGCTTACATTTCCAGCCATCTCTCCCTGGCAAACAGAAACCCTGCTGCTTTTGACAGCCAGATGTTATGCTGGCATCTTTCTCAGTTCTGGCGTTCTGGCTGGAAACCCCAGCTTGGGGTTTAGACTCAAGTTCTCAGTCGGATCCTCCCACAGCTGAGATATCACTCTGGACCTTCAGTTGTTGCCTGCAGGAGCCCAGCCAGCCCTCTATTGCTTCCACACTTCCTACCAGTCTCTACTCAGTCTCTACTTTATGTCCTTGGTTATGAGGTTGCTCTCCAGCTAGCCTTCAGTTGTAGTTGATTATTCAGGATATTTTTTCTATATTTTAGTTGTAATTCCAGTTTGGTCCTAAGAAAGTTACAGTGTAGCTTCCACTCAATTTGTCCCCATTTCGGAATCTCCTAGCTTCACTCTTTATCATGTATGAGAGCTTGGGTAAGTGATTCCATCCTTCTAAGCACCATTTTCCTTTTTTATACAATGACAGATTTGATCCAGAGAAACTGTATGGTATTTCTAAGGCTTAGCACTTCATAAATCTACACATAAAAAATAAAGTTAATTGAACTTGTTTCAAGAAGCCATAGGGTCTAACAACCAGCACAATTCTTGGAGATAACATTAATTCAATAAATATTATGTAACTGCCGACAGAAACTATAAATGAAAGGTTAAAGGTTGGTGGTGTGTGAGCAGGCCAAACAGCCATCTCAGACAGGTGAATAAAGAAAAATTAAATTTACTAAAATGGAATGGGAGTATCCAAAGGGGAGGGCTATACAGCACTGAGCCAAAGGATATTGGGTCCATAGTGGCAGCAAAAATATACTTGGGACAGTGAAAAAAGAAAGAGCATAGAAGAAGTAAAGGAAAACCTAGTATCTTCTGCTTTGGTTCACTGAGAAGTCGGGGGGGGGGACCTTGGAAACAGGTTCAAGAGGTAAGACTGAGATGAGCTGTCAAGGCTCATTGCTCCCTTGATTGCAAGTCTTGTGGGATCCCCTTGGAGAGATGGAGATGATGCTAGTGTGCTCCCCTGCTGGGGAGCAGTCACTGGGTCCTTTGTCCTGACCTTATTTATCTCTTTCTTGCAAGTGGGAATCTTAAGGGAAGTTTCAGGAGAGTGTCTCAATAGAATATTCATCAGCTTTCCAGGTGTGCTCTTTCAAGATATTAGTCTTCACTGATTGGTCAATGCCAGGGAATGGGGTAATCTGTCAATGTGGCTGGTCCTGAGGCAGCCACAGCACCACTTGTCTGGTTTCTCTGCTTTTCTGGGCCTGGAGCTGAAATACAACTCAGGCTTATGTTATCTTTAGGGAGGAAAAGCTCAGGGGATCTAAACCACATGACCAGCAATATTCTAGGAAAAGATAGATTACCCTGGGGACAAGCTTCTTGTTTTCCCAGTTTTACCCCTTACTAGGCATCCAGAGATTCCTGCCCTGGGGAGTCTCTATACCAGAGTTTCTATACTTGGGTTTCTGACCTGGCTTATCTAACTGATTTACTTCAAAACAATTACTACTGCAAGTGCATGCCTAATATGAGACCTTTCATACCTAAAAATGATTTTTGTTTTATTTTTAAAGTTTATAATAGTTTACTGGTATAGGTAATAAAAACATTACTTGGGTTAAAGTAGTAAGGAGAGTTATCTTTTAACTTGCAGCCAAAGTAGAGGAACTTTATTTTTGTGAAGGTAAATAAATAACATCATTTGTTTTAAATCTAAGGTAAGAAATATAGTTTTTATGTAAAGCAGTTACTTATTAAGCCTCTAGAACAAATGTATTTTTGTCATTAAGAAGTTTGCTTTTTTCCTTGTAAATTACAAAAAAAAAAAAAAAAAATTCCCCCTTTAGGTCCAAATGTAATTGAGAGTAAAATACCTTGGTGACAAATGCTTACATGATAAAATGTACTTAATATATTGTTAAGAGAAAAAGCTGGACTCATAGTTGCATACTCAGTATAATTCCAGTTTTGCTGAACATATGTAATATGCACATGAAATGACTAGAATGCAATATACTAAGATGTTAATGATTATTATTGGGTGGTGGGATTAGAAGTGGTTTTGTTTTTCTTTATATGACTATATTTTCTAAAATGTCTACAATGAACCTCTATTACTTTTATAATATGATATAAACAAGAAATGTTAAAAAAAAGGCATCAAAAGATATGAAAACTTCTTTTAATCTTATGGGCAAACTCACCCATTGACTTATCTTTTAAATAGATTTATAATAATTTCCCACTCATTTTTTAAAACAAAGGATTTCACCACTTTGTTGATGTTTTTTACAGATCCGAAAATGACTTGGATCATTTGAAGTATATGTTTGTATGTGTCTCTTGCAACATTCTTGAAATTTTATCAACTGGGAAAGAAAACTGCTGATGTGCTATTTGAAACTCACTCCTAACCCTCTCCTATTAGTTAGGTAATATGAAGACTTTTAATAGGTATAAAACTTTGAAAAAAAGGTATGGGCACATTTTACCCAAATTAAAAGCCTACTCAACTGGTAGCAAAGACAGCCAAAAGATAGATGCCACACCACCACTTTAAAAAAATCTATTGTAAAAATATCATTCTTTGTTACTGTGGCAATTTACTTGCTGATTTAACCATTTAAGTATACTATTATGAACAAATCTGTTACAGAATGTTTACTCTATTCCATTGGTGTTGGAGTAATTCTTTGTTAAGTAAAGTCAGTAAAGGATGATATACATGTCAGTTTGGAAATCAACCAAATTTCCAATTGAATACTCCATGTTCTCCCTTTTTGGGTCCCCCGATACTACTATTCTCAGCATTTTTTTGTCTTTTTACAAGAACCTTCTTTTTGTAAGGAAAAATGATCTTTAAAAGGGATACAGTGCTTATAACACAAAAACATGGGAAAATAAACATTAAAATAAAGAAATAGATGTCTATTCTTTGGAAATCATTTATTGCCTCTACAAAAGTTAAAAAAAATCCTACAAAAAAGTTCACATTACAGTCTGATATGGTTTTAAGGTGACAGTATGTTTCAGAGGTAGTACCAGTAAAATGGGATGCAAAATTTCTAAAATTAATTACTTAACAAGTTAATGCAAAATAAAATTTCAGTGTGGAACAACATACTCAGTATACTCTTTAATGTAATAATCATAATGGCAATTCCATGAAAATATCATTTTATTCTCTTTTACCCCTTAGCAAATCTGGTATTAATAAAGGTTTGCTTTGGGCAATAGTATGTTGACTGTAGGCTCACAAGTTAATAGGTTCCTCCATTATATTATTGCCAGAGCATAGCTTGGTGAAGAGCAAGATACAGTGCTGTCTGCCAAGTATAACACCAACTTCAAAGATAAGCCTATTTAGTTATCATTTAGAAACTATGGTTCTTCTAACTCCTTTAAAAAGTGAATGTATCAGGATGTGGCATTTTTAGGATCTGAATGAAAATCTAATATATATTTTAAAATAAACGATATTCCTGGTATACCATTACTGCAATGTGTAGTGTGTAGGAAGGATGGCAGTTAATGTCTCTTACAAGTGATCATAAATTATCAGACAAAAATGAGGAAACTATTTCTTGGAAATGGACTAAATGCCCCTTCCCCTCAAAAAAGGCAACGAAGTCAATATTAGAGTCTAGAATTTTTTTAAATACACATCTTATGCTTTCGCCCACAAACTTACATATTGTTTTACTATGAGAGTGCCTTAAAATAGATGTTGCTGTCTTTGGAAAAATGACTTCTCGGACATCTTTTGAAGTCTTGGTAGTATACAGAGCACAGATGTGATTGGGCTGCAGACTATTCTTCCCCAACAATCACAAATATTTCTATCACATAATTGCAATGATAGTATAAATGTCCTGCTGTTATAATTGATCTTACAATAAAACATTCCCAGGTTCCATAAAAATTTTATTTTAAGTTTTCCTTGCATGTGTTAATTTTCTTATTCACCAGGGTAACTGCAGTTCTATTTTTCTTGTAAATAATTTTAGCTTAGCCTGGCGGGCGTGGCTCAGCGGTTGAGCGTAGACCTGGAATCCAGGCGATTGGGGTTCAATTCCAGGTGAGGGCACATGCCCGGGTTGCGGGCTCAATCAATGACTCTCTCATCATTTATGTTTCTATCTCTCTCTCTCCCTCTCCTTTCCTCCCTCTGAAATCAATAAAGATATATTTTTAAAAAGTAATAATTTTAACTTGGCTGAAATGAGAAAGGTATCTTCATTTTTTGTTTGTTTTGTATTTTAATACATATTTTGGAAGGTAAGTGCTCTTAGATTCATATTTCCTGCTTAGAAACTTGTTGGCTATCCTAAACTGAAATAAACATACAAGTTAGGCAAAAGAAAAAAAAAGATTTTTCACGTTGACGTTTATTTTTGTGAGAGATGGTTCAGATAGTGTGGTTTCACTATTGTGTCAAAGCCCTATAGGAAGAAACACTAGGGTTTTTTTCTCCCCTTAGTCATGAAGGTGTTCACAAAAGAAGTCATGAACTGATATTTTTCTGCCTCTAAAATGTCTCAAAACCAATTCCAATCTATATGCATTAAAATTTATATTTTCCTCATAATAGATTTTTAAATACTTCACACTTTGGCATAATTTTCATCCTGCCAATCATGATTTTTCTTTTTGGATACAGCTATTTGCTTTGGTGCCTGCTCTAGAGCAACCATATTTCATTTTAAAAATGTTTATTTCCAGTGATAGTAAAATAAATAATTCTGGTGCTGAAGCACAAATGTCAAAACAAAAAGATCCCTAAGTGTGGTTTCTATTTAATGAAACTTTAAACAGGGACAAGGGAATCATCTATGCTTTCTCTCAAAATTGTGGACAAGGGCCCTTCTAGGAATCACACTTAGCAGAATCCTTAAATCTATTCAACTTTTAAATAAAATACATTGTATTAATACCCCTGAAAAAGTGATAAGAAAGAATTTTTTTTGAAGTTTATGGCTTGTTGAGAACTGGAAATCCAATGTCCTTAAAGCAGGGGGTCAATATTATTTGATTTAGTGACTATATGCTGAGATGTGACAAATATCCATAAAGTTGAAAGGTATAGGAAAGAATCATCTTTCCTTACTTTGTAACAAGAACCAAAAACAAAGGGGCTTAAATTGAAACAGAAAAAAATAGAATTTAAAGATAAACTCAATGAATAGGAAGGAGATCTCAGGAGAGGTTAAAAGGCCTGGAATTTGTTCGTGCTACATTAAGAAATGATTTCCATATTTGCTGTGTATAATTCGGACTCTTTATCTCATTGAAGAATTGATAAGACAGATAAGTTTAATCCTATTATCTGAGGTTCAGTTGCTATTCAGCACTCTTTTTTTTCTGAATGACATTTTACTTGTTATCAAGGAGCACTAAACATTGTTTTCAATGAACCATATGGGTGCCAGCTAAAAGGGAGCATATCTAACCATTGATATATTTCTGCTAACAAAAAAACCATAGTAAGATGACAACAATATTAAATTTAACAAATAGCTGACAAAATAAAGATTATCAATGAACCTCACTTATTTGTGTGTGTGGCGAAGAGACATTTCAAGGTCAAAGACATTCATGACTGCCTTTCTGTATTTGTAAATTGGTATCTGTGAATTACAAGATCAAATTTGGTTTTTCTTAAAAATTACAAAACTATCTGATATAGAAAGTTGATGGCCAAGAGAGTCATCTAAGCTACTTCATTAATTTTTTAAATGTATATATAGTAATTTAACCAAGCAACACGACTCCACTGTGTGCTTAGGGAGAAACTGGCATTATCCCTTTTATGGGCCCTGATGATACCATCTGGTACCTGGAATGAAAGGTTTGCAAAGAATTGTCTACAGTGTGTTGCCATGTGGTACTTGCTAAAAGAACAAATGAGTAGAATGCTCATAGAACACAGTGTCCAGGAAATCCAGAAGACTGAATTTACAACTAAAGTAGTATAACTTTTTTTTGGATATTATCCTTGGCTGATGGCTCTGCACAAGCCTCAGGTGGAAATGAGGTAAATTGTGTGGCAAAGCTGAATGACTAGATTAAAAATAATCTTAGTGGTCTACTTTGACTTCCTGTTTCATAAAATGTTTAAAAAGTAAAAAAAAAATTATGAAGATGTTGATAAACTTGTAATATTTGTGCAACACTTCATCTAACTCAGTTATGCAATTTTACTAGTAGAATGTGAATCATATCAATAGTTGTCATTTACAGCAAAGAAGAATTTCCATTAAGACTAATCTTTTAAAACATTTTGTTTCTGTACACTTAATTCATTTGACTTCATGTTTGTGAATTACTGTTCCATAATGCTTTCACCCCTCCCCCCAAATACTTGGGTTAGATCATGGAAGAATACCAACAATTAACAATTATATACTAGGAAACACTTCAATTTTCAATCATTAACTTAAGTCAAATTCTCATAGGGTTTGAAAAATAAATCCCAACACTCTTCCAGGTTAAATCACTTTCAAAGTTTCATTTCAATTTTTAGTCCACTTTCCTGAGTAAAAGTGTATGTTAGGAAAAGAAGAGAGAAAAGAAATGTAATGGCTACAAAAACAACAATCAAGCTTCAGTAATTTGATAAAACAATGTTGAAATACTTTCAGTTTTGTGTCTCTGGCCAAAACTATTATTAAAACTAAGATTTTTCTCTAAAACCAAACAAAAAAATTAAAAAATTAAACATTATGCATTTCATAGATAAACTGCTCAAAATTACAGTTATTTTCCCAGATTTCTATCAGTTTGGGAAAACTCTCAAAAAATGCTTTTAAATTTCACATACATTTTTTGTACTGTAGCCATTATATCTTGCTCATCCTTCACAGCATATATTGGTTTCAACAATATTTTTTTCCAACTGAAGAATTTCAGGCAACAGAATGCAGTCATCTTGCAATGCACACCTGTTAGGCAGTGTAAAGGCTGTATCATATACCACCCCCCTCAAATCACAAACTGTCTGAGGCATTTTTCTCTGATAAAGAAGACACACTGAATGAGGTATCATCAGGCTCCAGCGAGGCATGATTGAAATCCATCTCTTCTAATTCAGGAGGTAAATCTGACAGCAGTGCCTGAGTCAGAAAAATCAATTTTTTTGAATTAGTATGTGGACAATTTTTTCCCCAATTTTATGTTAACAGTTGCAGCCCTCTCATATTGATTTCTTCTTGTGGATTTAAAGAAAGGAGCATTTCTCTTTTAGGACCTTATATGGTCTTACCTAAAAGAAAAATTCTTAATACACCAGATCTTGAGAGTGTGGATTATATGGAGTAGAACCTTGGACAAAAGGGAAATCGGGAGAGAGATGAACAGCTATTCTGTACCAAGTGCTTTGAAGTGTTTGAGATAAGTAATTTACATACTAGTTTTGAGTGTTCATTGATCACTCTTTAAGGGCTTTAAAATTATATTCATTATTAAAATATTCCTGCCTAGTTATGCTGTCTTTTAGAGAAAAACACATTTCACAAAAGACTATTTTGCACTTCAGTGGGAGAAAGAACTTAACCATTGAGAAAAAAGTTCAGCTTTAGACTAAACTTTAACAACTTGAAAAGTCTAAATGATTTTTTTTTTCTTTTCTTAGTCTATGCCCATATTCTACAAATAGCCAAATACCCACCAGGGCACAGTTGAACTAGGGAATCTAAGTATGTAATGATGTATCTAGGGGGCTGGTTATTTCTCTGCCAGAGTAATCAGATAAGCCAAGAGCCACAAACTAAGCTTCACCATGGTGTAATTATTTCATCTAGAGTTGCAGAACACACATCCATACTAGAGAAAAAAATGATCAGTGCAGTTTTATGTGGCTGACAGTGCTGATGCCCACTTGAACATAGGAAATTGTAAAGTAAATGACTGATTTTCTGCTCCGAATACTAAAAATAGCGTATCATATCTGGGCAATTTTTAGACAGCATTACTTGTAATGTGGGCTTTGGATGTAGTGGTAAAGAAGGTCCAAGGGATCAGAAACAAATGCAAGCTTGCCACTACCTATTAAGGAACAGAAAAATGGGGCATGTTGGAGAACATATGAAATCCACTGTTGAAATAGGACAGTATTATCCTACTCTCTTTATTAAAATAAGTGAGATATATAAATCTTATACTTTTTATCTTATAGCAAAGAGTCAAGATTAGAAGCTTTCTCCTTTTAGTCAAGCTGCATAAAGAAAGACTACTCCTGTCTGAAAAAAAGTTATTTATTTTATATTACTAAATATTTCTTGGACCTGGCTGAGTAGCTCAGTTGGTTTGAGTATAGTCCTGATATGCCAAGTTTGCTGGTTTGGTCCCCAGTCAGAGCACATACAAGAATCAAAAAATGAATGCATAAATAAGTAGAACAATAAATCTCTCTCTCTCTCTCTCTCCCTCTCTCTCTCTCTCTCTCCTCTCTCCTCTCTCCTTTCTCTTCCTCCTTCTCTCCCCCTTTCTTTCTGTCTAAAATCAATTTTGAAAAAGTTCTTTAATTTTCCACTGACATTGAGAATGTTTACAAAGTGGTCACCTAAAAGTACTACATGCTTTTTAAGGTGCTAGGTTGCAGTAATAGGACACGATGCCATTTTCTTCCATAACAGTTGTTTATCACTAACCCAGCCCAGGTGAAGCAAAGCTTTTGCTGACATTGGCTAATAATAGTTTATGAGGAATATATGACTGGATTTAGTTCACTTTAACTGTGAAGAAGATATATTAGAGTGGGAAAAGTGTTCTAACATTCATTGAACATATGTTTAGAGTATTGAAAAATCAAGTGGGTGAGCAGACTTAATGACATTCTAAATTCTAGTGGGGAGACCTTAAAATCAAAGAAGCACCATTATTTATTTCTTTGTCATTGCACTTCACATATCTGACTGACAAAATGAGTGCAGTATCAAATAGAAAAGCTTTAAAATCTGAGGCAATATACAGCACTACTAATGCATAAAAAACACTTCAAAAAATCCCCCCCCTCCAGTATCTTACTAGATTGCAACACTGGCACAAAGAACAAATCTTTGGGGTATGCCAATTGCTAGAACTGCCTTTTTCTTTGATACTAACACAATTAACTTTTTTTTACTATAGGTTCTTCATCAGTCTATCTTCAATGTTTGACCTAGGTTGACTCTTCCCAAAATATTAAAACATTTCACAAATATATCATCAGTCTCTATAACACTTATTCTAGGCCCTAGCTGTTAATGCCAAGTTCCATGATGTTAAGCTTTCTGATCCTACTTGCAAAGTAGAGAAACTGAAGTTCAAGAAATGCAGTTGACCTGGCTAAGTTCACATAGTGCTGGCAACATTACATTATTTTTATTATAAAATTGTCATTTATTAAAAAATCTTTTGAGTAATATAATATTTCAGTCATATCATATCATATATTTTTAAAGCCTGAACTGCTTCATTAAAGCAAAATATTCTGTGTACCATTCATCTCATTCAACTTACCCAAATTAAGATTAATGGAAAAACACAGGATTTAAAAAAAAATAAGAAATCAATGAAACAAATTCCTTCTAGAAATAAACCTCTAAGAATTTCACAGTCTTAAATCAGTAATTTAGACATCATTTGAATAACTTTTATGGGGTATTATTAGTGTCTTCTGTATTTTGAGATGATAATTGACATCCATTATACCTAATATTAATTATGAAAATTGGAGTTTCTATTTAGATGCTTATTATATAAGCTATGACTTTTAGTACAATTAAAAAAAAGTTTTAAAATGTTCTATTGATTTTTAGAGAGAGAGAGGAAGGGAAAGGGAGAAAGGAGAGAGATAGAAACATCAATGAGAAACATTGGCCGGCTGCCTCCTGCACGTCCACTACTAGGGATCAAGCCCACAACCTGGGCATGTGCCCTAATCGTGAATCGAACCAGTGACCTCTTGGTGCATGGGTCGACACTCAGCCACTGAGCAACACCGGCCTGGCTAGTAAATTTTTCGTAAGGCATCCTTTCTTAACCAACATTAGTTTTTATCAGAAGAAAAGTATGAGAGAAGGAGAAAAGAAAATGCAATCTGTATGCTATTCCTAGATATCAAGAGATATAGAACAACTATATGCCACCAAACTGGACAACCTGGATGAAATGGATAAATTCTTAGTAAAATACAGCCTTTCAAAACTCAGTCAGGAAGAGTCAGAAAGTCTAAATAGGTTGATAACTGCTGATGAAGTTGAAGAAGTAATCAAAGGGCTCCAAGCACACAAAAGCTGTGGCCCAGATGGCTTCACAGGGGAGTTTTACCAAACATTCAAAGAAGAATTAACACCTATCCTTCTCAAACTATTTCAAAAAATCCAAGAGGAAGGAACACTTCCAAACTTGTTTTACAAGGCAGCATTAGCCTAATTCTAAAACCAGATAAAGACACTACAAAGAAAGAAAATTATAGGCCAATATCCTTGATAAACATAAATGTTAAAATTCTCAACAAACTATTAGCAAATCAGATCCAGCAATATATTAAAAAGATCATACACCATGACCAAGTGGGATTTATTCCAGGGATGCAAGGCTGGTACAATATTCACAAATCAATAAACCTGATAGATCACATAAACAAACTGAAAGAAAAAATCACATGATCATATCAATAGATGTAGAAAAAGCATTTGATAAAATCCAACAACCATTTTTTTTTTTTTTAAATATATCTTTATTGATTTCAGAGAGAGGAAGGGAGAGGGAGAGAGAGAGAGAGAAACATCAATGAGAGAGTCATTGATGGGCTGCAGCCCGCAACCCGGGCATGTGCCCTGACCGGGAATTGAACCCGGATCTCCTGGATCCTAGGTTGATGCTCAACCGCTGAGCCACGCCCAGCCGGCGAACACCCATTTTTGATAAAAACTCTCAGCAAAGTGAGAATAGAGGGATCATACCTCAAAATAATAAAGGCCATATATGACAAACCTACAACCAACATCATACTCAATAGGCAAAAACTAAAATCATTTCCCTTAAGAACAAGAACAAGACAGGGGTGTCCACTTTCACCAGTCTTATTCAACATAGTACTGGAAGTCCTAGCCACAGCAATCAGACAAGAAGAAAACATAAAAGGCACTTAAATTGAAAAGGAGGAAACAAAACTATCATTATTTACAGATGACATGATATTGTACGTAGAGAATCCTAAAGACTCCACCAAAAAACTACTAGATGTAATAAATGAATTCAGCAAGGTAGCAGGATACAAAATTAACACCCAGAAATCTATGGGATTTTTAAAAAAATATATCTTTATTGATTTCAGAGGGAGGAAAGGAGAGGGAGAGAGAGAGATAGAAACATCAATGATGAGAAAGTCATTGATCGGCCACCTCTTGCAAGTGCTCCATGGGGATCAAGCCTGCATCCCGGGCATGTGCCCTGACCGGGAATTGAACCCCGATTGCCTGGATCCTAGGTCGATGCTCAACCGCTGAGCCACACCCGGCTGGGTTATGGCGTTTTTAAACATCAATAATGAACTCTCAGAAACAGAAACTAAAACAACAATCCCATTTACCATTGCAACTGAAAAAAAAAGATACCTAGGAATAAACTTAACCAAAGATGTAAAAGACCTTTACTCAGAAAACTACAGAACACTGAAAAAAGAAATAGAGGAAGATATAAACAAATGGAAAAACATACCATGTTCATGGATTGGAAGAATTAACATCATTAAAATGTCGATATTACCCAAAGCAATCTATAAATTCAATGCAATCCCTATTAACCTTTAAAAGACGGCATTTAAAAGACAGCATCATACAAACTCCATATATTTTCCAGGATAAACTGTACAAATAATGGTTTCTTTCCTTTTGCCTGTAAAAAAGAACATATATGCTTAGGTTTCTGAGTATTTAACCTTTAAAAGACGGCATTTAAATTCCATCAGCATTTAAATTCGGCCAGCGGGACCCACTCCTTGCCGGGAACTAAAGTTCCCTTTCATTGGATAAAGGTTAAAATATCAATAGCATATTTCACAGATCTAGAATAAACACTTCAAAAATTTATACGGAACTAAAAAACACACTGAATAGCCTGAGAAAGAAGAACAAAGTTGGAGGGATCACAATACCAGATGTCAAGTTATACTACAAAGCCACTGTAATCAAAACAGCCTGGTACTGGAACAAGAACAGACATATCTATCAGTGGAACAGAACAAAGAACCCAGAAACTGATCCAGGCCATTATGGTGAATTAATATTTGATAAAGGAGGCAAGAACATACAGTGGAGTAAAGACAGTCTTTTCAATAAATGGTGTTGGGAAAATTGGACAGATACATGCAGAAAAATGAAACTAGACCACCAACTTACACCATACACAAAAGTAAATTCAAAATGGATAAAAAACTTAAATGTAAGACATGAAACCTTAAAAACCCTGGATGAAAACATAGGCAGTAAAATGTCAGGCATCTCTCATAGCAATATGTTTGCTGATACATCTCCTAAGGCAAGAGAAACTTAAGAGAAAATAAAGAAATGGGAATGCATCAAAATAAAAGCTTCTGTACAGCAAAAGAAACCATCAACAAAACGAAAAGGGAGCCCACTGTATGGGAGAACATATTTGCCAATGACACAGCTGATAAAGCGTTAATATCCAAAATATATAAGGAACTTATACAACTCAACAAGAGGAAGACAAACAATCCAATTAAAAAATGCGCAAAAATCTAAATAGACACTTCTCCAAAGAGGACATACAAATGGCTAAGAAACATATGAAAAAATGCTCAATGTTGCTAATCATCAGAGAGATGCAAATTAAAACCACAATGGGGCATCACTTCACACCTGTCAGAATGACTACCATCAACAATCAATGAACTACAAGTGCTGGTGAGAGTGTGGAGAAAAGAGCACCCTAGTACATTGCTGGTGGGAATGCAGACTGGTGCAGCCACTATTGAAAGCAGTATGGAGGTTCCTCAAAAGATTAAAAATTGACCTGCCATTTGACCCAGCGATCCCAATTCTAGGAATATATCTTAAGGAACCCGAAACACCAATCGCAAAGAACTTATGCACCCCTATGTTCATAGCAGCACCATTTACAATAGCTAAGATCTGGAAACAGCCCAAGTGCCCATCAGCATATGAGTGGATAAAAAAGCTGTGGCACATTTACACAATGGAATACTATGCAGCTGTAAAGAAGAAGGGCCTTTTAGCCTTTGGCACAGCATGAAGGGAACTAGAAAGTATTATGCTAAGTGAAATAATCCAGTCAGAGAAAGACAAGTACCATATGACCTCACTTATATGTGGAATGTAATAAACAAAATAAACTGATGAACAAAGTGGATCCAGAGACATAGAAGCATAAAACAAAGTGAGGGATCTCAGAGGGAAGGCGGAGAGGGGGGTGTGATGGGGAGAGATTAATCAAAGAACTTATATGTTTATAAGCATAACTCATGGACACAGACATTGGTATGGGTTAAGCCTTGGGGTGGGATGGATGTGGGGTGGAGGGGATCAGTGAGGATAACAAGGAGACATCTGTAATATTCTCAACAACAAAGATAAAGAAACATTAACAAATAAATAAATAAATAAAACACTGGAGGAAAAATGTAAGAAATGAAGAGATATACACAACTGCTATTTAGCTTGCTGTATAATTCTGAATTCAAAACCATACTATAACTTTGGGGACCAAGACCACACTCCAAGTTATTCTTATGGTTGGACTAATTTTTTTACACTTATTTACCCATGGGACTACGTTCAACATTAGTAACTTATTCTGTAAAATCTTTAGTTTAGGTTCCTAAAAAACAAACAAATTTTCAGTATTCTATGTAATATGCATAGTTCACATAATAAAGCAATAGGCTTAAATAAAAGCTGGCTAAGGTAACTCAAGATTACTATCTTGGGATATCTTTGTGTGTGGCACCAGGGGAGCAAATATCAAGAATATAAACACATAATGTATGTGCTAGTTTGAACCTCATGACTGAATTCTTTTCATTTAAATTTTTGTGGTTAAGTACTTCAGTGAGACATAGAAAGACTTTCTTCTTTTAAAAAAGGGAGAATTGTGAGAGGCTACGACTAATCTTTTCCCCTGCAGATATCTGGGATGGTATGTGCAATCTTGTCAGTATATAAGGGATACATCTTTATACTCTTGAGATTCCTTACTGAATAAAAACCTCTGAGACTGCTTCTTAATGGCTACCTTTGTGACATAGTACTCATATTGAACTTTTCTAATAAGGAATCAACATGGCAGTATACAACTCAAAGACAAATTTGGTATCAATTAGTATTAAATGGAACATTATAATTCTATGATTCTTGTTAGCAAGTTTAATAATTTGTTATAAAAATTTCACATAAAATGAGACAGAAAATGTCATTTAAGAGGAATTTGTAAACAAAAATCAACAGCAATAAACAAAAGACATTAATTTCATCATTGAGGTAGAACACTCAAACACTTTAGTTGAATTAGGATAAGTAAATGATACACCATGGTCACAAATAATTTCACAAAGTAATTTCATATTTTTTGGTGGTGAGCAATATATCATGAATTAGAAGGTATTCAAATATTTATGAACTTTAGTATAGGCTTGAAGGCAACTGAAATCCAGAAAAGAAGTAAAGGTCTCATGCTTTACTTTCATTTACAAAAGGTCCCCAAATATGTGCCTCTCTAGTTAAGGTAGCTGTTTTTACACACATTTTAAGTTCTTTAAAATTATTATTATTATTTTATTAAATTTATTGGGGTGACAATGATTAATATGAACATACAGGTTTCAGGTGTGGGTTTTTATGTTACAAGATCTGTATATTGCTCTGTGTGCCCACTATCCAAAGTCATATCTTCTCCCTTAACCATATATTAAGACCCCCTTCACCCCTCACCCCCTTACCTCTGGCAACCACCACATTGCTGTTCGTGTCCATGAGTTTCAGTTTTATATCCCACATATAAGTGAAATCCTATGGCTCTTAGCTTTTTCTGACAGACCTATTTCTAACTTGTAATTAAAATATGTTAATAATTTATTTTTATTTTCCACTAAAGCAGCACACAAAAATCTGAGTATGTAATCTCAAGAAATCGGTGTGAAAAAGGTCATAAGTAACAAAGCCTTCCTTGATGGAAAGCAGGCATAAAGTACAAAAAAATTATGAAAAAGCCAAGTGTTACATGCCATTTATAGCTTACTATTCTCTTCTGACACCTACCTGCTGTTGATCCTTATCCTCAGCTTTCATAGCTAGTATCAAGCTTCTAACAAATGTCTGAAGTTTAAAGTATTTTTGCTTTTGAATCTCTAGCTCATTTTCAATGAATCTGACTTCTTCATTCTGAAGGAGAAAACATCAAAGGATATAATTATCCTATGCAAACACAAGACTGTACATAGCTGATGCACAATAAAATTTTAAAAAATCAAATTAGAGAGACAATAAAGAATATAAAATTTTAGCATAAAAGAATATAAAGCACAAAAGGAAATTGTCTTTTTACTCAAGAACTCCTTTTTAAGCAAATCAACAACAGAAAACAATCTGTAAGGTCAAAAATCCAATGAAATTAATTCCAGTAAGAGAAAAATCAAGAAACAGTTCTCTTCTTGGAAAGACTCCACTTATATTAAACCTAATTAGCATTTGGATTAGTGTTAAGAATAGACAGAGCCCAATTAACCGCAAGTAAAAAGCAATTACAGATGCAGTAATGCTGAATGTATCATTCACAAAGCCAAATACTAAGAACTAAAAAGGTTAGTATTTTTTTTTAATCAAAAAAAGATTGAAATTATTACTAAAACTCTCTTAAGTAGTTTGCTGACCCCCCTGCCTTTATGTAGGAGTCCATTACTCAGAAAATATCTCCAAATATACCACTGTATACCAATTATCTCTACAACTGTTTTTGCTAGTTGTATAGGAAAAAAGCAATAGACTAAGATTTGGAAAGACTTTAGTATCAAGACTATTGATAATTGTGTAAACTTGGGCAGGTTAATTAACTTCTCTGTGACTTTGTTTACTCATCAGTAAAATGGATATAATATTAATAATCTTTGGTTATTCTAGTTTTGAGGAGTATAAGTTTCAAAATGGCCATAAAAGTGCTCTGAATAGATTTACTATTAAAGCTACAATAATCAAGAAATCAGTCATGTGTGGTAATGGCAAAAAGGTGGATATATAGGTCAGAGGAACAGAACAGTGTCCTGAAATATATATGCCGAAAAGGGTAATATATATTTGGTTGGTTTTCAAAAAAGATGCTGAAGTAATTCAATGGAAAAAGAAAGAGCAGTCTTTGAAAGAACAGTGTTTATTTAAAAAAAAAATCCAACCTTACCTCACACCATATACAAAATTTAACAAGAAATGGATAATATGCTTAAAGGTAAATCCTAAAACTATAAAACTTCTAGAGAAAAACAGAGAAAATCTTTGTGTCTTTGTGTTAGACAAAGATTCCTCAACGGGACACAAAAAGCCTAAAACCTAAAAGAAAGACTTCATCAAAGTTTTTAAAAGAAATTTGATCTTCAAAAGACAATGTTAATAATATAAAAATACAAGGTACATACTTGTACATCAAATGTCTGTTAAGGACTTGCATTCAGAACACATAAAGAACTCTTACAACACTATTTTAAGAACAGAAACAAATAAAGAGCAGGTAAAGTATTTGGACACACACTATATCAAAGAATATACATGAATGACCAATAAACACATTAAAATGCTTAATATTGTGGAGTGGAGGGGATCAATGAGAGAAAAAAGGGGACACCTGTAATAGTTTTAACAATAAAGATAAATTTTAAAATGCTTAATATGATTTGTCATTAAAGGAATACAAATTAAGTCTACAATGAGATTGTACTACTAACATACTACAATGCCTATTGTTAAAGAGACTGACAGTAGTATGTGCTGATAGGAATGTGGACCAATTAGAAGTCTCATATGTTGCTGGTGTGAGTATAAAAGAGTACATCCACTTTTAAAAACGTTTTGGCAGTTTTTTATAAAATTAAATCTACTCTTTCCTACCACCTGATTCAACAATCCTACTTTTACCCAAGGGAAATGAAAACACATGTCCACAAAAAAACATACATAAGTATTCATAGCAGCTTTATTCACAATAGCCAAATATTAGAAACAAAACAAGTGATCATCAGTAGATGAATAAACAGATTATAATCATGATTACACAAGTATGTCCATTTGTCAAAACTTATCTAACTGTGTAAGGAGGTGAATTTTATTGTATGAAAATTATATATAAGAAAACGAATTAAAAATTAAAAAATAAATTATTAAGCAGCCTTTCTGCAGCTGGAGAATAGGTTTCAAAGTGCACAGCAAGACCTTTAACAGCATTTTTTCAAAAGTTTCATAAAAGTCATTAAAATAAGTTAATTTTCCTGGCATTTTTGTTGTTTCAGATGAAGGGATGCAGTTCTTTAAATACATTCAATATATGAACATGTTTATTGCATCAACAATTTTATCAGCTCAGTTTAGAATTTATTTTACCTAGGAAAACTGCTTTCTTTTCAAACCATTTAATATCAAGTGAATCATCTGCAAAAGATGATTCAAGCTAAATCCCTTATCTAAAGGTACTCTACAGCAATCTAATTTACAAGTAATCATTAAAATAAATTTCAACATTCTCCTGCCATAAAACATTTGGTTAATTCTAAATATTTGGGTTTTTTTTTTAGTGCTCATTGTCAGAACTATAGTAGTATTAAAGTGCTGACCAGGAAGTCTTTTCGAATACAAGATATATCTATCATCATTATCTTAGTGTCTCCTTTGAATACACAGTCCTTTTGAGCTGCACTCACAGTCCATTAAAAAAAATTAAAACATTAATTCACATTTGCAAATGTCATGAAGCATCTAGTGGTGTGCATATCTTTAATTTCTCATGTGAATATTCCTTCTTCTCAGTATTTATGTTTTTGAAAAACATAAACAGCTTTAAGATAATTTAATATTGGAGACATTTTCTTCTCAGAGCTGCTTTTTGCAAGTCTATTAAAAACTTCCAAGATTAGAGGTAGTAATTTATGTGTACTTTAGATATCTTCCTCAGTAAATGGAGTGTTTGTGAGAGGAACTATTAAGGTAACATCAGCCACTGACTTTCAGAAGACAAGATCTAGCTAATTTTTATTGTTAAAATCTTTCCTTCCTTCCAGTAAGGTTTGTCAATTCTTCTCCAAGATAATTGTAGGGAATATTCAAGGTGTTTTTCTGTGATATAGTACTCGTGCCTCAGGGACTGAGATCACCAACTTGTCTCATAAACATTTTGGGTTAGCTAGAACTCCTATCAATATGGATCTTTACAAATATATCGCAATCAGAAACTTCTGTATGCCCAAACTGAGCACTGATGGTTGCACAGTAACAATTATCAAATGCACATCAGAACTATTATTTCATTCTGCTATAGTGAATCCCAAGAATAACGGGAGACTGCTTAATTTAGTGTAAGAAAAAGTTATCATGATTCAGCTTCTTGTCTTACTTGATTTCATAAAAACAAGTACTTTTATAATAGTATTAAAAATATTTCCAAGGATACTTGAATGTATTCATTCACTCAGGAATTAGTTACTGGACACCTATGTTGTATGCACTAGACCAGATAACACATAGATAAATACATATCTGCCTTTGAGAAGCTTATAATGAATTATACTTAAGAAACCTACAAAGTGATTTTGATCCCAAAACAAGAAGTACTGATGTGTATGCAATTAAAATACAAATGTTCTCTGAAGAAAGATTAAATTTGTAAACTGATAAGGATGTTTTAAATCAACATCCTGAAATTGGCAATGAGAACTGTTATATGAGGTTTCACTTACCCTTACTTTACGGTAACAAAATTCACAGATGAAGTGAACTGAAATATTTTTAATATTGATTATAAAAATATTCATTTCTATATTGGTGCTGATGTTTGAGAGTTAAAGAAGTTTATGTAGGATGGCGATGCGTTATAAAAGACATCCTTAATAGGGTAACAAAGGACTCCTTGTTCCCACAGCATTTAACACAATGGAAAACCCAGGATCATTAAGTGTCTTTTAGAGTTCAATGAAAATGTTAAATAAGATTTCTGGACTGGACACTCTGCCCTGCCTTGGACTTTAGTTTCAAAATTACTCAAGTGTGCTGGAACACCAGAGAGGAAAGGTCCTAGAAAGAATCTTGAGTTCTAGACACAACCCTATTTGAACTGTGAAAATGCTAAGTGGGGCACACTTAACCGCTGTGCAATCCAGTCCTCTTGTCTGGAGTTTCCATACCCTGTGCCAAGCAGTGGCTTGCAGAGCCATTTTAATCCTGAACTGGACATTTAGAAATATATGATCATGTAGGAGAGATTAGAACGCTCTCTAGTACTTCAGAACCAATAACTTTATAATTTTGTTAGTTGGAAATACAAGATTGTATTGTGCTCTTTGAACACTTAGAAAGTAAATTTCAAAGGATCATTTCCTTCTGTGTTTACACTGTTTCATATTTTAAAGCCTGACATGTTATGAACATTTGGAAAACAAAATCTGTTGAATGACATAACTTTGAATTATAGTAAAAGTGATTTTTTTTTGAGAAAATGACAGCTGTTGTCTTTTTCTGATTAGAGGTTATTTTCTGTTAATATCTAAGTCTCATGATATTTCAAGAAAATAATTTTGTGTCTGGAAAGAATGATTGTGTGATCAAAATTTCAGAAGACTCCAGAGTTAACTTATAAGATATGATACTGATTAACAAAGGGAAAGCAATTATACATATATGTAGAAAATATATTAATATATGGACTGATAGCTTATGTCAAAATTTAATAAAAACAAAACTGTGTATGGTATGCTGTCAAAATAAGTCTTTCAGTTTAGTAACAAGTGACATTAAGAAAAGGCAATTTTTATTCATATTCATTTGGTATTTGCTTTAAGGATTGTTTTTAAACTTCTCCTAAAACCAATATACTATTATATTTTTTTTAAGTGGTCTTCAGAAGTTGCAGTTAAAAATAAAACTAGCAAAGGAAAAATCTGGAAAAAAATTCCCCTTTACCTCCATTTAAAAATGAACATTGGGCAATAATGTGGTGAAGGCTGTCGGGGGAGGGTCGGCAGGTGTGAGGTGGAGGGGGTCAATGGAGGGGGAAGGGAGAAATCTGTAATACTTTTAACAATAAAGATATAGTTAATAAATAAATAAATAAAATAAAAATGAACACTGGATTTGAAAAAACATTGCCATAAATTTTACTTTAACCACCACTATGCACTGGATCACCTTGTACACCATCAATATCTATTCCTACTGAGCAAACCCTGTGCTTATAGCTATAACCACTGAACCAGCCAGTATTAATTAAAATGACCAGCATCCTGACTGATATCTAAGTTGTCTGAGAGAGTCAATATGGAGCCCCGGGATGTTTAACTTATCAAATGGGAGTGAAATAAACTAGTACATAAATACTGTAAAAGTCTGCCTCATTTAATATCTTCTCTTAATGAATTCACAATTTGAAATTACTTTTACCTTATAATCCAAGAAAGAATTCACTTGTTCTACTTCAGAATTACTTATCATGTCACTTTCTTCATCATCAATAATTTCTATTTTCTGTAACACAGGTAGAGAAGTTTCCATGAATATAGCTTTATCATCATCACTACACTCAACAATGTATAGAGCATATACATTTAATGTTCAACTTTAGTTATGAGATTATCTAGTCTACAGTATCTGGAATAAACTTTGATAACTGACTGGTTCCTCAGTGTTGCACTCAGTGTGTGTCTAAGTCACCTCCTTTAATTGATTACTGCTTAGTAAATAGAAAATTACTGAAGAGGAGATAATGGGAGCATGTATAATAGTGTCAACAAGAAATAAATAAAGTAAATTTAAAAAATAAAATTTTTGTTCTACTATTTTTAAGAAAACCTTTCACACTATCCCAGAAAAAAATAGGCATTCAAATCCTGCTTAAATAGCACCTTCCTGTGACAAGGAACTTGTTTCTTATAAGGGTAGTGTATTTAATGGTAACCATACCTAATTGGTTTAAAGCTTTCTTTTAAGTTCCCACACATCTCTGCAATTTCTGATGTAAAATGTCAACATAAGCCATGCATTCTGAAGTCAAATATAATTTTTTAAAAATTCATTTATTTACTGCACTACATTAGCTCATGGTTATTTGTTTCCTTCACTGGACAGTAAAAAGGAAGAGTGAGAGAGATGCTAAACTGCCCTTAGCTTTAGAGTTAGGGTACAGCATATTTTGTTCAGTATCTTGTACACAGAAAGTATTAATTAAATATCTGTCAAAAGAATAAACAAAACAACTTAACACTGATGAAAAGAATGATCAATAAGCTCGAACCATGGGTGCAAGGCAAGTTTTCTAATCCTGGAACATTTTTGACAAAAGCAAAACCAAAAGATAAAATCAGCTCTAATTTTTACTTTTGCATATGAAAAACACAGTTAAGGAAAAACAATTTTAAACATTTAAACCCAGCTAACCCAAAATAAATTTTTAAAAGAGAAAAGCTAAAGCTATAGATAGTCACTAGGCAGTCTTAAGAACAAGCGCATTAATAGCAACATCATAGGCAGAATTTGAAATCAAGCTTCCTACCCAGCAAATAAAAGCCACAAACAATCTTGAAAGTATTATAATTGACATATTCTCTATGGGAGTACAACACCATAACAGGGTTCGTGACCTGCAGGCTTCTGAGCCAGGAGGACAGCTGCAGTGAAATTGTTTTCTACCGCTGCTTGGAGATGAATCTAATGTTTTGTTTTCTATTATAATCACTATAAACTTTGGACTTAATCATGTCAGCTCTCACCATACCTCAGATTTGATACTTTTTTGCTGTTGTTTTTTAGATTCTCAATATATTTTGATTGGTTCTGAGATAACCTAGCTAAGTAATCCAGAGAGGAAGGCACCAAAGGCCACTGTATAGATTTTGCATATAAATTGGTCTTACATGTCTTTGTGATTTATTATCTATGAATAATTGGGGAAATTCAAAAGTTACAGGCAGAAAAGATCAACCTTTGAAATTTTGGACTTTTGTCTCTGAAAATTAGTTGTTCTTGAAAAATTAAGTGCCTAAGTGACTGTGAGTCATCCCATGACATGAATTCATTATCTTCAAATGTCGGCTGCAGGGGATACCCAGTGCAGAGAAATTCAGGCTAAAATGAGCATGTTTTTAGGGGAAAAGAGGTTCTAATTTGCAAGCAATCATATGTAACTTGTATAATGTAACTCAGATCTGGAGCAGAGAAGATTATTACTTGGTGGGATTTAAGAATACTAGCACAATTAGTAATTGTGGAAAACATTTATTACTAGCTATATAATGAAAACATTACTTTGCCTCAAAATAAAAACTTGTTTTCCTATGTACCCATTGAATGTAGTGTTAGAAGGGTCAAGCGTCAACTTAAATCAAGACTAAAGTCAATAAAATGCAATCCTAAACAATATTGTTCATGTAGAAAACACTGTTATATATTGTTGATGTTTAACAAAAAAGAACAAAATTGTATTTTATGTGCTTAACTTTTATTAAGGAGATGTGGTAGGATTATAGTGTCTAATAAATGTTTGTAATGAAAGCCAAGGTAAATCTTAAAGTTACAGCAATTTTGTAAGAGAAAAATCCATTATAGGGACCATTTTATTCACACGTAGGATGTTTGTTCATAGGAAGGCCACAGATTTTGTGCCCTTGTCACGACCCCAAATTCCTGTTGGATGTGTTATAAACCAAGGAACCATTTCTTTAGCCCCCCTGCTCTGAGCATGCCCCATAGAGAACATTCTTTAAAAGTTGCAATTAAGCACAAAACACTGATTCAAATGCAAAAATAAAGCACAATGACATTTGCCTTTATGTCTGACTTTAATACCACCTCCATATCTGTATTACTTGATAAAGTCAGAATATAAACAGATGTTGCTAAAACAGCTGCTTAGAGGACATTTCTACATACCAATAATGTTTATATTTTTACAAAGCCCAGTTTAATTGACACATAGCCTGTCTCTGCCTGCTATTCAATTGGTTAATACTGTCTTTCCTCTATTGCTGCAATTTTTAAGATACCTAACAGAGTCCAATTAACCAGAAAGAAAAAAAGGTTCCAAACACACTATGTAAGAGGTATATTCTGAACAGAGACCTTGGAGTAAGGAATCCTTGGATACAAGTCCCAGAACTAGCAAAGGGCTCCTTCATAATCTCAGGCTAAATTTGGTTTTAATTTTGCCATCTGTGAAATGAAATCTGCTCTTTGCTAAATGTGTTAAGGAAAATAACTTGTTATGTATAAAATATCCTATGTGTAGTAAACTGGTTTTTAAATTTGCAAATCTCTTAAACCAAAAAAATCTGAGATTAAATTGACAGTGTTTTAACTTTCATTTATTAAACTGTCAAAGATATATAATTCATTGGTAACAGTTCAGTTTTAGCTTGTGAAGTCGAGCAAGACTATTCTGACAACACTAATATTGTCACCAACTGGAAGCATAACCTTAAAATTCATCATGGAATGAGGAAAGAATTTCAAAATATACATACCACATTATCTTCGGATACTTCATTGTGGTTCTCCTCCTTATCCACCCTTGTCTTATTAGGAACAGCTTCATTGGACTCTTCTATAGAAAAAAAGGCCATGATTTCATTTTACACTCCTCAAAACTTTATTGAGAATGCTTTATTCAAGATCAATGAAATAATTTATTTTAAAAAGACACAAATGGCAAATTTACTTTGTATATGCTTTGTTGAGCAATTCTACTTCTAAAATGTGTTATGAGGAAATAAATATGGATAGGTAAAAATAAAAAGATGGTCACCATTGTGCTATTTATTACTGAAAAAATAGAAGCAACCTATATACTTAACAATGGAGGGTTGGAGAAATCATTTAGGTCCTATCCCTACAATAAATGCTATGAAACTACTAAAAATGAAGTAGTACAATAGTTGATAATAAAGAAAATATTCATGATATGTTGAAAAGTGAATAAATGAAGGTGACAAAACCTACTATGTAGGTATACTAAAATATCTGCACATATTCACAGAGAAAAAAAATAACACTATTTACATCAAAACATTGCCATTATTATTTATGGATGAAATTATAGGCACTTTTTCCCCCCTTTTGTCTAATTTTACTTTTTTCAAGAATTCTTGTTTTTTTCCATTTGCTCATTCATAGTTAAATATTTTCAAAATGAACATACATTACTCATTGTATTAAGAGAAAAGTGATAATTTTCAAATACATGATATGATATAAAGCTATAAATATAGTATGTTTCCAATTTTATAAAAAGGCATGTGTTTGTGAATGCAGGCACACACACACCTGTATATATGCAAAGAGAAAACACTGTCAAAAACATGTTCCCACCCCTATTTTAAGAATGGTTATCACTGAGGGGTAGGATTATTTCCAAAATTCTCATTGTATTTTTCAACGTTTTCTATAATGAACACAGAGAAACCAGTTTACTAAAAAGCTCTCTGTTCTGAGGTAGGGGAAGTGGCTAGTTCGTAGCACAGGATATCTACAATAACCACCTGTTTTAGATTACCTCTACCTGTACTTCTTAGGAAAACAGGTAGAGGGCAGCAATATTTCTCTGTTCTTTCTGCACAGCCATATCATGGAGATTACTTACATAAATACTAGTGGAAGTTTCTAGTCCTTTAGTGACCGACATTTTATTTCACCATATAAAGCAGAACAAAAATATTTATCAGCCCTCAACATTTTTCCAAATCCATTCCTTTCCATGGAAAGACAAATAGATGTGTTCTGTATGAACATGGGGATGATTAGGAGGAAAACATGGTTGATCTAGGAACTCACACATGAATACATAGATAATTAGACTTTAAGTATTCAGAAAATTTTACCGGTTTTAATGCAAAGTTCAAAATTATTTTTTCTGAAAGAATGGTTCCTAGACAGAGGAAACTATTATCTATTTTTTATTTAGAGATTTCAAATCACAGGCATTTCAATTCCTATGTAATCCGCAACTAAATGAAATGAAGGGAGGGAAAATTGTTATCAAATTTAGTTTCATAGCTGGTATTAGTACTGATACACTCAGAATAGAGGTTATATTGTTCATTAACAAGATAATTACTGGAATCATTCTTTATTGGCTTGTTTTACATTTCTATTCTCACTTGCTCATAACTTTGTACAGAGTTCTGCTTTACCCGAAACATGTTCATTCATGGTTATTTTATAAGATGTAACAAAAACTGTTTTTAGGATTTCTGAAATAAAAAAGTGTGAAGTGATACAGCTGAATAGGACATGTTTTCTTTTACTTACAGATAGCTTCTACATTAGTGAAAGTTTGAAAGTTAAACACCGTCAATGTGCCTGGTTATTCCCCAAGAAAAACCATCCTTGCTAATTGGAAACTAAACAAGTGAGTGGAATATTAATCAGTGAAAACTCTAGAGGGCATTCTACATGGTGGCCATAGTAACTGTATGTAGTCATCTTTCATGTGCCCACCCACATAATAGATACAGCTGAAAAAAGGCTTTGTTGTAAAATTTAACGTTATAGATATTAAATTTTCCCATATTTAAACAATTTGCTTCTAAGAGTAGTAGAAATCTTTAAAATTGCTCAACCATAAATATATTTTGGTGAACACAGAAATTGAAATTAAGGAAATTGAGTCATCTATTACTTCTGTGGAGTTCACAGTTAAGTAAGGGATAAAGCCTGGAAGTTTTTTGTTTTGTTTTGTTTTTTAATCAATACCAACCACACATCCTTTTATGCTCTATTCAAGCAAAGGAAATGGGAGAAGTGAAGGTGAAGATAGCAGGTGGAAGTTAGAGGTGAATCAGAATCTCTGTATCAGAGAAGTACCTATTGTCTCAGAAGCAAAAGAATGGAATTGAAACTGCTGAAAGATAACAGCACTTTTTGGTTACTTTAGCAAACCTGTCATTTACTGTGTTTTAAAACTGATCTTTGTTTATGCTTATAGAATTTTTTTCTAGAAACTTTTTTTTAGATTCTCACCAGAGGATCATGTGTATTGATTTTTTTTATTTTTAGTTTTTGAGAGAGAGCAGGAGCTCAACATCTATGTGAGAGAGAAACATCCATCAATTGCTTCCTGTACATGTCCTGACCAGGTATCGAACCCACAACCAAGGTATGTGACCTGACTGGGAATCAAGCCCACAGCTCTTTCGGTATACGGAATGACATTCCAACCAACTAAGCAGCCCACCTGGGGCTTTTAATGTGATTTTTAATTGATTTTAACATGTAAAATCTAAGACCTGATTTGAAGACATTTTTTTTTTTTCTTTTTGAACATTCAGAGGACTATCAATAGCCATATTATAAAGGACCCTGAATTTTAAGTTGTTCTGTTTTTGAAATAGTATGGTCATCTACTCATTCTGTCTCTCTATATCTACAATGCCATGAAGTTAAGGAAAATCTCAAAGTAAACAAATATTTAACTGCATTTTCATAACTGGAAGAATATGTGGTTAGTATATTTTAAAGGTATAATATTAGTCTAGGCCAGATGATGCAATTCACTTAATCATCACAAAAAGATCACACAGTTGAATCACTCAGATTATTACTCTGCATCAGCAAAATGAGGAAGTGAATAAGACAGTATATATAAGGCTCTTTTCATTACTTGAAAATTATTTTATGATTTTCTGGTGCAATTTCTGATGAAAATGAAAAGCTTACCATGCAGCTGTAAAAAATAAGCCACTGAGAGGAATTCTAGGCAATATCACTTCCCATCAAGTGTTTTCTTGATTCATGCATTAATTTTCTTTTCTTTGTCGGATTAGATCTTGATTACTATGCCGGCTGTCTAGAGAACACACTATTAAATGACAAAGGATGCCAGTGTAGAAGCAGTGGTCCGTTAGAAAACTTAAAATTTTCTCACCTTTTTTTCCATTAACTCCTTATTTTTTAAAATTTCCTCTTAGGTGGGTAAATGAGAGTTGGGGAATGAAGCTCTCATTAGAGGTTTATCTAATTTCCTTTTATCAGATTTATTTCCTCACAGCTCTCCCATCTACCCATAGAAACACACAGTCATTCTCTAAAATCTGTTTATGAATCACTGAAAATACTCAAGTATTCCCAGGCATATACAATTTAGTAAAGACTCCTATTAGACAAAAATGGTTTAATGAACCCACTAGATTAAAAATAAGGGGCTTGGAAATGATGCAATAGCTTCTCCTTTTTTTCCTGCTTCAGTTTCTTGTTACACTGAATTTTCTGTTATGATCTTCATCAATGTCAATAACAAATGTTGGTAAGAAAGAAAATACATGGCCCTCTCAATTCTAACAGCTTTTTTGTCCCTTTCATTACCTAACCTACTGCAATCTGCCTCTCTTGCCCATGTGATTGCTTTTGAAAGAATATCTTAAACGCTCAATTAAATGGCTTCTCATTCTTTTATGTAAATTTTATTTTCCCTCTTGATTGAGGTATAATTGGTATACAAAAACTGCACAAATTAATGTATACAATTTGGTGAGTTTAAACATATGTATACACTTCTGTTACTATCACCACAATCCAGGTAATAAACATAACCATTGGCTTAAAAAAATTCCTGTGTTCTTTTTTTGGTGTTAAGAACACACCATGATTTACCCTCTTAAGTTTTTAAGTACACAACCCTTTATTGTTAACTATGTTGCTCAGCAGATCTCTGAAACTTACTCCTCTTAAATAACTGTACTTTATATTTCTTGAACAATAACTCCCCAGGTCCCTCTGCCCCAATTCCCTGGTACTACGATTCTATTGTCCACTTATATACCTTTGACCATTTTAAATACCTCATATGAGAGGAATTTCTACTCAATCTGTATGAGATCCTTGAGAGAATAATAACCCCTTTTCCTTCTGAAATCTCTCTCTTTCCTTGGTTTTATAAATAATATAATATCCTGATTATCCTGTATGTGAATGTTATTTCAATGGCACCCTTTTCTCCTCCAGGCCCAGTCCTTGTCTATCATCTTTTGTTTTCCATCTTCTCACTTAACTAAATTTTCTATATCTATGGTTAGACATTATTTTGGTCTCTGTGGGTGACTCCCAAATATCTTCTCATGTTTTAACTCCTCTTCTGAGTTCCATACCCACATTATTGAAGAGCATACTGTAAAGCTCCCCATGGATATCCTGCCATCATCTAAAACTCAACACATGCAAAAACAAATTTTGAATTCATCTTCACACATTATGCTATCCATTTAATACAGTGCCAATAAAAATCTTAAATGAATTATGGGGAGGGGGCTTGTGGAAAGCAATTCTAAAGTTCATCTAGAAGAATCAGTGTGCTACAAGAGCTAAGAATAATGAAAGCCCTACCAAATATTTACATATTTTATAAAGCCACAGTTATAAACAATCAGAGCAATATAACATAATAAGAAATCCAGAATTTGACACACATGGTATGTATGTATGCATATATGAAAGTGCATGTGTATTTACATCAAATATTTGATAAAAAGCTATAGTTAAACTCACTGGAAAAATACTGAATTGTTTAATAATTAGTCTAAGCATATGAAAAAAATGCTCAACTTCTCTAGTCATCAGAGAGATGCAAATTAAAACCACAATGAGGTATCACTTCAGACCTGTCAGAATGGCTACTATCAACAAATCAACAAATAACAAGTGCTGGCAAGGGTGTGGAGAAAAGGGACCCCTAGTACACTGCTGGTGGGAATGCAGACTGGTGCAGCCACTATTGAAAGCAGTATGGAGGTTCCTCAAAAGATTAAAAATTGACCTGCCATTTGACCCAGTGATCCCACTTCTAGGAATATATCCTAAGAAACCCAAAACACCAATCATAAAGAATTTATGCACCCCTATGTTCATAGCAGCACAATTTACAATTGCTAAGATCTGGAAACAGCCCAAGTGCCCATCAGCATATGAGTGGATAAAAGCTGTGGGACATTTACACCATGGAATACTATGCAGCTGTAAAAAAGAAGGATCTTTTATCCTTTGGCACAGCATAAAGGGAACTAGAAAGTATTATGCTAAGTGAAATAATCCAGTCAGAGAAAGACAAGTACCCCATGATCTCACTTATATGTGGAATATAATAAACAAAATAAATTGATGAACAAAATGGATCTAGAGACATAGAAGCATGGAACAGACTGAGGGATCTCAGAAGGAAGGTGGGGAGGGGGTGTGGGTGGGGAGAGGTTAATCAAAGAACTTACATGTTTATAAGCATAACCCATGGACACAGACACTGGTCTGGGGAAGGCCTGGGGTGGGGTGAATGCGGGGTGGAGAGAATCAATGGTGGTAAAAAAGGGACATCTGTAATATTTTCAACAGCAAAGTTAAAGAAAGTTAAAAAAATATTAGTCTAGGGGCAATTTGTTAACCATTTGGAAGAATAAAATTAAGTATTGTCTTCACACATCTTAAAGCAAAATGAATTCTAGTGTAATAAATATCAAGTTGTAAAAATGAAACCATAAGGATACAAGAAGTAACTCTACGGGTATGTTTACATAATTGCAGTACAAGGAAATAATTTGTAATTATAACACCAAAATCAGAAACCATAAAGGAAAGTATTGGTATATTTGACAATATAAAAATTAAAGGAAAACATTTCTGAGATCATGAAACTTTATAAGCAAATTTAAAAGGCAAAATAATAAACTGGAAGATACAGTATTAATATCCTATCAATACAAATGGGCCAGTGCAAGGTTCCCTGTCTCTCTATCACAGATACAAAAGACAAAATATTATATGATTCCATTTATATGAAGTTCCCAGAAAAGAAAAATTTATATAGTCAGAAAACAGAACAATTGTTGTCTGGATTTGGAGATGGAAGTGGGGAATTGACTGCAAATGGGTTAAAGAAAATTTTTTCAAGTCATGAAAATATTCTAAAATTGGATTTCAATGATGGTGATGGTTGCACAGCTCTATAAAATTTACTAGAAAGCACTGAATTCTACATTTACAAAGGATGAATTTTATTGTATGTAAATTAAACCTCAATATAAGTGTTCATTAAAAAATAAGGTGTAAGAAGAGAACTGTTTTTATGCTGACAACCAAATGAAAAATACTTCTCATGGAAAATAGTATAATTACATGTTATTATTTGAATTCTCATTTATGCTGAGAATTCTTTATTATAAAGATAATCTAGCCTAATTCCTATACTTTGCAGGTGAGGAAACTAAACCCAATGAATTAGATTCTTTGCCTGAAGTCACATTATCAGCTAGTGGAAGATTTAGTACAGGCACCCAGGTTGCCTGACTACTAGCTTGATGACTGTCACTTTATATCTTACTTTCATTACAGTGCATTTCTAATGCTCTAACCCAAACTGACTAGAATTCCAATAAAACAAAAAACCCCACATGTACTTAATTTTAATGTATGGATTATTGTAATAATCAACATTTCTAAATGTGAGAGATCATTTTAGTAGATGAACGTTCTTTGTTGTGATGAATTATGTGTGAGACCATTTAGTTGGAGTCATTAAAAATAAAAAAGATAAAAGACAAGTGTTGGTGCTGATATGGAGAAAAGGGAACACTTGTACACTGTTGGTGGGAGTGTATATTTGTGCAACCATTATGAAAAACAGTATGGAGATTTCTCAAAACATTAAAAATAGAACTAAGATATGACCCAGCAATCCATCCTCTGGGCATATAACCAAAGGATATTAAATCAATACCTCAAAAAGGTATTTGCACTTCTATGTTCATTGCAGCATTATTTACAATAGCCAAGATATGAAAATAACCTGTGTCTGTTGACAGATGAATAAAGAAATTGTGACATACATATATATAATGGAATATTATTCAGCTTTAAAAAAAAGAGATCCTGTCATTTGTGAAGACATGGATGAAACTGGAGGACATTATGCTAACTGAAATAAACCAGGCACAGAAGGAAAAGTACTGCATGATCACACTTATATGTGGAATTTTAAAAAGTCAAATACATAGAAGCAGAGAGTAGGATAGTAGTTACTAGGGTGGGGAGGTGAGGAAAATGGGGAAATAGTCGTTAAAGGGTATAATGTTGCAATTACATAGGATGAATAAGTTTAGAGATTTAAAGTACAACATAATGATTATAGTTAGCAATGCTATACTTATCATTGAAAAATAGAATTACAATAAATCCATTTCTGTTAAAATGTTTGACAAAATGTTTTGAGAACTTTAGATTTGCAGTCCAGTAAGCTGAAAAGAAAGTAAAAATGCATCAAATTTACAAAAGTTAGTATTAGGATGTGCAGCATACCTTGAGAGCTTCCTTCAGACAAACAGATGGATACCTCATCATTTCTGTCATTATCTTCTTCTCCTTCAGGACCAGCTTCCTCTCCTGTTGTGAGTGCAGACAAAGAACCAGACTCTGGCTGCTCAGAAAAATCAGCAGGGCCTCCCCTTGGAGGTGGAACTTCAATCCCCATTAAACGATATTTCCTTCTTCGATTCCCAATCCAAGTCTTTATAAGAGAAATATAAGAGGAAGCTTTGTAAACATAAAAACCTTAGCAGTTCTGGTCATTAAAATATGGACTGGATGATGCATAAAATATTAGAAAGAATAAATAGGCACCTGGAATAATCAAATTTTGTTATTACTCAATAAGTTTAAATAAAATAATTGATTTCATTTTTACATATCTTATTAGCAGAAAGACAATATTTATTTAAGTATTCAGACTTTCAAAAAACATGCAGTCCACTGTAGAATGCCTTTTTATTTTGTTTGCTTTTTTTTCTGTAGAAAATAGTCCACCAAATCTTTCAAAAGGAACAAGAATTGGTTCTTTTTCTAAAGGGATCAGGCAAACAGTTAAAATTGTAATTCATTTCCCATTTTGACTCTTGCTTTTTGTAGGTGAAAATGTGCTTTCCATTAACTTTGGCTCCATTATGGTTACCCGGGTATTTCAGGTATTCTAAATTTTAATTTTGTTGGATATAGAACCATTTTTAAAATTTTTTACATTAAAATAAGTTTAAAGTCACAGGAAGTTGCAAAGATAGGTCTCCTTCATTCAGTTGCCTCCAAATTAAACCACAATAACAAAAACAGGAAACATATTATAAAATATGTGTATACACTTTCATGTTCCTTTATCACACTGTTCTTCTTCCTCTCCTTCCCACAATTTCCAACACCTGGCAACCAGTAATCTGTGTAATTTCGAGGATGTTATATAAATGGAGTCATATAGCATGTGACTTTTTAAAATTAGCTTTTTTTTTTTTTTTACTCAGCATAATTTCATGGAGATTTATTAAAGTTGCACGTACCAAGAGTCTGTTCCTTTTTTATTGCTAAGTGGTATTCCAAAATACTTATATACCATTTTTTCCTGTGGTTTTGTTTGTTTGTTTGTTTGTTTTTTTCCCCCCAATGATTGTTTGGCCGTTCACTCAATGAAGGACACAGGTTGGTCACAATTTTTGTCTATTACATATTAAGTTTCTATGAATAGTCATGTACAGGATTTTATGCAGATATGTTTTCATTTGTTCAGGATAAATGTTCAAAAATGCAATTGTTGGGCCATATGATAGTTATATGTTCAGCTTTATAACGAAACGAAACTGCAGAATTGTTTCCAGAGCAGTCGTACCATTTTACATTCTTACCAACAATATATGAGAGATTCAGTTTCTTGGCATTCTTGCCAGCATTTGGATAGTCAGTATTCTTGAAAACTTTATTTTAGTTGTTCTCATTGGGGCATGCAGTGATCAAAGATCGAGCTCTTAATTTGATTTCTCCAATGGCTAGTGATAGTGAAAATCTTTTCATGTGCTTATCTACCATCCATATATCCTCTTTAATGAAATGTTTATGTCTTTTGCCTATTTACTGTCTACGTATGAGTTATTTGTCAAATATGTGGTTCGCAAACATTTTTTCCCATTCTGTGCTTGTATTTTTGTTATGAACTTTGCAACTTCAAAATTTTTAATTTTGATGAAGACAAAGTTATTGTATTTTTGTTTTTTTATGGGCTGTGCTTCTAGTGCCATTTCTAAGAATTCTTCATCAAGCTTTAGGTCCCAAAGAATTTCCCCTTATATTTTCTCAAAGTTAATAGTTTTATTTTTTACATTTAAATCTATGATCCATTTTGAATTCATTTTTTTGTATAAGGTGTGAGATACATATAGGTCTAGGTTCATTTATGTTTTCCTATAGATATCTAATTGTTCCCGTATGATTTCTTAACAAGACTTCCTTCATTGAATTGCTTTTGCACCTTTGTCTAAAATCACCTTAAGCCCTGGCCAGTGTGGCTCTGTGGTTGGAACATCCTCCTGTGCACCGAAGGGCCATGGGTTCAATTCTTGGTCAGGGCACATAATTGGGTTGTGGGTTTGATCCCAGATTGGGGTGCATGCAGGAGGCAACCAATTGATGTTTCTCTCTCTCTCTGTTTCCCTCTCCCCCCCCCCTAAAATAAATAAAAACATATCCTCCAGCCAGGATAAATAAATAAATAAATAAATAAATAAATAAATAAATAAATAAATAAATAAATATCAACTTAAGCTGGCTATATTTGTACAGGGCGATTTCTGGGTTCTCTATTCTGTTCCACTGATCTATATGCCTAACCCCCTCTGAATACCACAGTCTTGATTACTGTAGCTGTATAATCATGAAATTAGGTAGATGGATTTCTTCTACCTTTTTTTTTGCCAAAATTTTTTAGTTTTTCTAGCATATTTCCTTTCCACATGAATTTTAGAATTATCTGCATCAATAAAAAATTTTGCTGGGACTTTTTTAAAAATATGATTTTCTTGATTTCAGAGGGAGGAAGGAAGAAGCAGAGAGAGAGAAACATCAATGATGAGCAAGTCATCGATAGGTTGCCTCTTGCACACCCCTTATTGGGGATCAAGTCCACAACCCAGGCGTGTGCCCTCACCAAGAATCGAACCATGACTTCCCGTTTCATGGGTCAATGCTCAACCACTGAACCACACAGGCTGGGCCTTGCTGGAACTTTTATAAGAATTATGTTAAACCTGTGTATCAGTTTGGGAGATATATTTTTGCTATGTTGAGCCTTCCAGTCCATGACCACAGGAATGTTTTCCCATTATTTAGAACTTCTGTGATTTTCAGTTTTCAGCATACAAGTTCTGTACATGCATTGTTAAGATTTACACTTAAGTACTTGATTTTAGGGTGATTGCAGATAGTATATCTTTAATTTCAGTTTCAGTATGTTCATCTGTACTATATAGCACAAAATTAATTTTTGTATATTAATCTCGGATCCAGATACCTTGCTGAATCCACTTATTTTAAGAGTGTATTTGTATAATCCTTGGGATTTGCTACACAGACAATCATGTACATCTTTTATTTCCTTTTATTGCATTATTGTGCTGTCCAGAACTTCCAGTTCTCTATTGAATAAAGGTGGTCAGCATGGACATCTTGCTTAGTTCCTGACCTCTAGGGAAAATAATTCTATTTTTCATCACTGAGTATGATGTTAGCTGTAGGTTTTGAATGCTTGTAAATTTCTTTCTGGAGGAAGTTTTAATGATGAATTCATCTAATCTATTTCATATTGGATAAATTGTGATAGTGTGCACTTTTCAAGGAATTGATCCATTTCCTCTATATTGTCAAATTTTTGTGTGTAGAGTTGTTTGTAGTATTCTTTTATTAACTTTTTCATGCCTTCAATGTTTTTATACTATCACCTGGTTCCTTTCTGATATTAGTAATTTGTTTCTTCTCTCATATTTTTATTTGAAAGTAAAAAAAAGAAAAGTTTTAAATTTTGACGAAGTCCAACTTATCAATATTTCTCTTTTATGAAACATGGTTTTGATGTTGTATCTAAGAAGCTATCATCAAACCCTAGGCCATCTAGATTTTCTCCTGTTATCTTTTTTGTTGTTGTTAATCCTCATCTGAGGATATTTTTTTCCATTGATTTTTTTTTTTTTTTTTGAGAGAGTGGAAGGCAGAGAGGAAGGGAGAGAAAGAGAAAAATATGTCCATGTGAGACACATTGATTGGTTGGCTGGGGATTGAACCTGCAACCCAGGTACAAGCCCTTGGCTGGAAATTGAATCTGTGACCCTTAGGTGAACAGGCAGAAGCTTTAACCACTGAGCAACACTGGCCAGGGCTCTCTATGTTAACTTTAGCAGTTTTATAGTCTTGCATTTTACATTTAGGTCTGTGATCCATTTTGAGTTAATTTTTGTAAATAATGTCTATACATAGATAAATTTTTCGCATGTGGGAGGCCAGTTTTTCCAGCACCATTTGTTTAAAAGACTACCTTTTTTCCATTGAATTGTCATTGTACCACTTTGTCAAAGATCAGTTGAATATATTTATGTGTGTCTATTCTTAGGTTCCTTATTCTGTTTCACTGACCTATTTGTCTGTTTTTTTTTCCCCCAATACCACACTGTCTTGATTAGTATAGTTTCATAGCAAGTTTTTAAGTCAGGTAGTGTCAGTCCTCTAACTTTGTTCTCTTTTGATATTGTATTGGCTATTTTACATTGTTTACCATTCCATATAAACTTTAAAATCAGTGTTCAGTATTCACAAGATAACTTGGATTTTTATTGGAATTGCATTGAATCTGTAGATCTGGTTGGGAATAATTGATATCTTGATAATATTTACTCTTACTATCTACTACAAGGAAATTCTTTCCATTTATTTAAATTTTCTTTCATTTCTTTCATAAGAGTTTTCTAGTTTTCCTCCTATATATCTTGTACTCCTTTTGTTAGATTTTAGCTAAACTTTTTTTTTAAGGTGTTAATGTAAATGGTACATTTTCCCATTTCATTGATTTTTCTCATAACTTTATTATTTTTTTCTCTTTGTTTGCTTTGTGTTTATTTTGGTCTTCTTCTTCCAGTTTCTTGAGATGAGAGATTTTCTTCTTTGTTAACATGATTTATTTATTATAAATTTCCCTTTCAGCCTACTTTAGCTGTATCCGACAAATTTTGATATATTGGTTTTTTTTTAATTTTCATACTCTTCAACGTATTTTCATCTTCACTATTTTCTAGTACTTTTTCTTTTCTGCCCTCTACTTTCCTTCTTTCTGAAGAACTTCTAAAAATATTGCTTGCAAGGCAGTTCTACCTGGGAGAAAGAAATACCTTTAATTTTTGTTTGTCGGAAAATTTTTATTTTGCCTTTATTTTGGAAGGATAATTCCACAGAATACAAAACATTAGGTCTATTTTTTCTCTCCTCACAGTGCTTTAAATATTTCACTCTACTTGTTTGCATGTTTTCTGGGAAGTCAGATATAATTTTTGTGTGTGCGAGTGCGTGCATGTGTGTGTATGTTGCTCACATATGCTTTTAAAAAAATATCATGTGTTGAAGATGTCCTCCTTTTAACCCCATTAACCCCTTCTACCCCAGACCCACCCTTAGCCCCAGACCTTCATCACACTATTGTCTGTGTCCACTTGTTTCTCTGTAGGTAAGAAATTTTTACCCCTTTGGCTTCTTTCAAGATTTTTTCTTTATCTTTGATTTTATATTTTCTGCAGTTTAAATATGATATGTTTAGGTGTATTTTGTGGGTGGTTTTTATTTTTATTTTAGGTAATTTATTCTGCTTTCTGAATTTATGATTTGGTGTCTGACATTAATTTGAGGGAGATTATCGAAGACATTTTTAATTTCTGTTCAGTGTTTTTGATCCCTTAATATTTATTTGCTCTTAATTAGAATTTCTCTCTCTCTGCTTACATTATCCATCTGTTTGTGCATGTTATCTACTTTTTTTATTTTCACTCGAAGACATGCTTAAGAGAGAGAAGGGGGAGAGAGAGAGAGAGAGAGATTGATATGAGAGAGAAACATCAATCAGTTGCCTCAGTTGCCTTCCATACACTCCCCGACTAGGGATCAAACCCCAAACCCAGATATGTGCTCTGACTGGGAATTGAATCAGCAAACTTTCAGTGCATGGGACGACACTCAACCAACTGAACCACTCCAGCTGGGCTTATCTAGTTTTTTCATTAGAATCTTAGTCTATTAATCACAGTCATTTTAAATTCTTTGTCTGTTATATTAAACATCTTTGTCATATCTGAGTCTGATTCAGGTTCTTTCTCTGTCTCTTCAAACTTGCTGTTGTTGGTTTTGCCTTTTAGTATACCTTGTAATTTTTTGTTGAAAGTCAAACATGATGTACTGGGTAAAAGGAACTCTGGTAAATAGATTTTAGTTTGTGCTGGTAAGGTGTGGCATGAAGACAAACATTCTATAGTTCTACCATTAGAATTTATGAATCTCACAAGTGCTTCTCAGTCCCCACCCTTTTAGGTGGGGAACAATGTTGAAAGAGAGCTAGAGTTGCTTATTACACTTCGTTCAGTTAGTCTAGGCTGTGATAAATCCTCAATAAGGTTAGGCTCTGGTAAAATAGTTGTCCTTTAGTGAAGGCCTTGTTAAAAATACAACACTCTGGTATATTTTACTTTTTAAATTAAATTTTAAATTAAATTTATTGGGGTGACATTGGTTAATAAAATTATATAGGTTTAAAATATACAATTCTGATATATCTTCTGTATATTGCATTGTTTGCCCACCAACCAAAACAAAATCTTCTGTCACCATATATTTGACTCCCTTTGTCCTTTATTATCCCCTATCCCTCTTCCATCTGGTTACTACCATATCATTGTGTGTGTCTATGAGTTTTTGTTTGTTTTTCTTGTTTTATATCCCACATATGAGTGAGATCGTATGGCTCTTTGGTATATTTTAAAATAGTTACTTTTTCTTACCCCTTCCAAACATGTGGGGTTATTTCTCTCATATTCACAGTGAGAAGCCTGAAGAGAACTTAGAGGTAAAAATCACAAAAGTGTGAAGACTTCCCTATTGCTACCTATCTAAAATTTTTAACTCTCAGAGTTGTCCACACTGAGACTCCAGCAATTTGTTAACTACAGTTTTCTTACCACCATACTGATTTGTACATAGGTTTGCCCAAGTAAGTTGTGATTCTCTATATTCACCTGCCTATCACTCCAATTCTGGGGGCAGTGTTTTACCCTATTGCCTCATTTATCTGTTGGATCTAAGAAGAGTTGTTGATTCTTCAGTTTGTTTAGTGTTTTGGTTGTTGTTAAGACAAAGTGACAACACCAAACTCCTTACATGAGAGAGTGGAAACTGAAAGTCCAACAGATATTTAAATTTTCTTTGTGATTTCCTCTTTGATTTATGGATTACTTAGGGACATGTGTAACTTCCAAACATTTGCAAATGTTCCTGTTATCTTTCTGTTATCTTCCTGGTATCTTCTACTTTGGTTGAAATGTTTTCAGGAACATATGCTGTACCATGGGAACTTGAAAAGAATATCTATGTGATTATTGTTTAGTTGTATGTTCTATAAATGTCCATTATATCCTGTTAATCAAGGTATGAGTTTTTGGACATAAAAAACCTGTACATAATTAATGTATAAAATTTGATGAGTTTAGAGATAGTATATACTTGTAAAACTATCATCACTATCTATGCCATAAAGCTATTAAACACCTCCAAATTTTCCTTCTGTCCACATTTATTATTATTTGATAAGAACACTTAACATATGCCTACTTTCTTAGCAAAAATTTAAATATACAATATAGTATTGTTGACTGTTGGCATTGTGCTGTGCAATAAATCACTAGGACTTATATATGGTGTAACTAAAACTTTGTACACTTTAACAAGCCCCAGCCTCAGCCTTTGGCAACCACCATTCCAACTTCTTTTTCTGTGAGTTTAACTACTTTTAGATTTGTCATATAAAAGATGTATTATGCAGTATTTGTCCTTATGTGTTCATCTGTGATGTTGAAAATAACAGGATTTCCTTTTTTAAAAAAATATGTTTTTTTTGATTTTAAAAAGAGAGGAAGGGAAAGGGATAGAGAGATAGAAACACTGATGAAAAAGAAACATTGATTGGCTTCCTCCAGCATGCCCCATACAAGGGATCGAGCCTGCAACCCAGGCACGTGTCCTGACTGGGAATTGAATCGATGGACCTCTTGGTTCATGAGTCGACGCTCAAGTACTGAGCCGCACCAGCTGGGCAGGATTTCCTTTTTTTAAAGGCTGAATCACATTTCATTGTATTTTACAGGACCAGGCAAAAATAGGTTTACAGTTGAGAGTACGAAAAGTACACTTTATTCCTGTATAGTTATTTATTAATTATTGTATCATTTTTCCAAATGAACAACTGTAAACCTAATTTTGCCCCATCCTGTATTTGTACTATATTTTGTTTATCTATTTATCTGTTGATGGATATTTATGTTGCTTCCACTTATTGGGTATTGTGAATAATGCTGTAAGGAACACAGGAGTGCAGATATCTCTTCAAGATAGTGATTTTGTGTTCTTTATATATGCACCCACAGGTGGGATTGCTGGATCATATGGTAGTTCTATATTTTTAGTTTTCTGAGGAACCTCCATATAGTTTTCCATAGTGGTTGTACCAGTTTATATACCTATTAGCAATGTACAAGGGTTCCCTTTAATTCACATTCTCTTCAATGTTTGTTATCTTTTATTTTATTGATAGTAGTCATCCTAACAGGTGTGACAAAATATCTCATTGTGGTGTTGATTTGCATTTCATTCATGATTAGTGATACTGAGAACCTTTTCATATATTTGTCAGACATTTGTATATCTTCTTTGGAGAAACTTCTGATGAGTTCCTCTGCCCATTTTTAATCAGATTATGAGTTAATTAATTAGTTTGTTATTGAAGGAAAGGATTTTCTTATATTGTTTGGATATTAACCCTTTATTAGAGAAATGGTTTGCAAATATTTTCTTCTGTTCTGTAGGTTGCCTTTCAATTTTGTTGATTATTTTTTTTGTTGTGCAGAAACTTTTCAGTCCGACATAAACTCACTTGCTTATTTTTGTTTTTATTATCTTTACTTTTGGTGTCATATCCAAGAAATCATTGCCAAGGCTAATGTCCAGAATCTTTGGCCCTATCTTTTCTTCTAGGGGTTTTATTGTTTCATGTCTTATGTTTAAGTAAGTAATTCTGAGCTTATTTTTGTGTATAATGTGAGAAAAGGGTCTAATTTTACCCTTTTGCATACGGATATTCAGTTATTCCAATAACATTTATTGAAGAGAGTATTCTTTCCCCATTATGTATTTTTGGCACGCTTGTAAAAAATCAGTTCATAGTATATGCATGGGAATATTTCTGGGCTTTCTATTCTGTTCCATGATCAAGAGTGTTTTAGAGTTCTTCTATATCACTGATGATTTTCCATGTAATAACTCTATTACTTATTTGGAAAGGGGTGATGAAATCTTCAATATAATTTTGGATTTGACTACATCACCTTTCAGTTTTATCAGTTGTTGCTTCACATATATTACAGCTCTCTGATGCATATAAATTTAACATTGGAACCTCTCCTTGGTGACTTAACCCTTTTACCATGTATAATGTCTATCTTTGTCCCTGTAAAATTCTTTGTTCTGAAGTCTACTTTCAAATTGAATATGATAATATTAATATGCAACAATATTCCAAACTTCTCTTTGTTTAAATAAATGTAAATTATTATATATTTGTATCTGTGTATGCTATACACAGAGGGTACACCATTCCGTTAGATATTCATTAATCTAATATTAATATAACCACTCTTGTTTTCTTTTTGATTCATGTTGGAATGCATTTTCTATCCTTTTAATTTCAGTCTACATATATGATTCTATTTTATTTTCTTATAGACAGTGTAGGCTTGGGTAACTTTTTAAAAACCCTGTTTGCTAATCTCTGTTTTGAAAATTGGTAACTTTAGACCATTTAAATTTAATGCAATTAGAATGGCATCTCCTCACAAGAAATCCACTATCCCCATCCTCCTGATTCTGCCAGAGGCTCTTTCAGTGACTCAGCCTAACAGGTAGCCAGCAAGAGGAGGCAGGTAAAGGTGGATCCCAGGGTGCTTTGGAACATTTGCTGACATGCCCCTGGGCCTGGTGCTGGTAAAAACCAGGGTTGGAGTACAGCTTGGCTCTTCCTGTGTACAGTCAAGCCCAAGAGAAGCAGCCACAAACTGTGGATCACATGTAGCTTCAAACAGGTTGCAAAGGGCCCGGCACAGACAGTGTCTGACATTGATCTGTACCATAGTTCCTCCCAACAGGCCCAGAACCAGCACACAAAGTGACCAGCTTCAAACAACATTAGAGCAAGATCTAATAAACTTCACAAACAGCGTATCCAAAGGGGGGTTGCATCAAGCACTAAAATTTGCTGTGGTGAATTCCACTTTTTTCCTTTTTATTACTTTTTTCTATTGTTTTTCTTTTTTTTTCTTATGCTTTTTTTGTGTTTTTTTTTTTTTCTCTCTTACTCTTCTTTCTTTTCTTATTCTATTTTCTTATCCTTTCCATTTTTCTCTTATTGCTTTTTCCTTTTTTCTTTTTTTTTTCTTATTCTTATTTCTTTTTTTTTTGTCAGCACATGAACAGCAGTTTGCATGCCATGTTTGGGGTTGGCACTTATAGTTAGGTAGCTTAAAGGCTGATCCCACACATAAATAGATCAATAGCAATCAAGACCACATTACAACTGGAGGGTCCACATAATCCAAACATGGGACATTCTTAGAGCACCCAGCTCAGAATATCAAAGATACTTTTCCATTGGGTCCCACAGGACACCTATTACATAAGGCCACCCCAGAAAGACTGAGAGTCATAGCAGATCTATCTAATACATAGAAACTGACGCAGAGAGACAGAAAAAATGAGGAGACAAAGAAACACGCCCCAAGTGAAAGAACAGAAGGAATCTCCAGAAAAAGAGCTAAGTGAAATTGAGGCAACTAATTTATCAGATATAGAGTTCAAAGTAATGGTTACAAGGATACTCAAGAAACTTAACAAGAACTTCAAAAGCATAAAAAAGTACATGGAAATCATTAACAAGAGCCAGTTGGAAAAGAAGAATACCACATCTGACATCAATAATACACTGGAAGGAATAAAAATTAGGTTGGATGAAGCAGAGAATTGAATCAGAAATTTGGAAGACAAGGTAGAAAAAAATACACCCAATCAGAACAGCAAAAGAAGAAAATAATTAAAAAGAATGAAGATAGTTTAAGGGAAGTTTGGAACAACATGAAGTGTAAGAATATCAGCATTATAGGGGTATCAAGGGAGAAAGGAGATAGCAAGGGATTGAGAAACTATTTGAAGAAATAATTACCTAAAACTAACCTGGTGGAGAAAAGAGACATAAAAGTCCAGGAAGGGCAGAGAGTTCCAAACAAGATAAACCCAAAGAGGCCCACAACAAGGCCCATCATAATCAAATTGGTAAGTTAAATACAAAGACAGAATCTTAAAAGCAACAAGAGAAATGCAGTTAATTACTTACAAGGGAGTTCCCATAAGACTGTCAGCTGATTAACAATGAAAACATTTCCAGCCTTGGGATTGGCATGAAATATTCACAATGCTGAAAATCGAAGGCCTACAACCAAGACTACATTATCCAGCAAGACTATCATTTAAAATTGAAGGAGACATAAGAGCTTCCCAGACAAGAAAAAGGTAAAAGAGTTTGTTACTGCCAAACCAATATTACAAGAAATGTTAAAGAGCCTGTTTTAAGAAGGAGGAGAAAACAAAACAAAAGAGTTAAAAGAATAAAATGACCATAAATATGTGCCTATTAATAATCACTTTAAAAGCAGATGGCTTAAATATTCCAATCAACAGATATAGGGCAGATGAATGGAAAACAGGACCCCTAAATATGCTGTCTACAAGAGACCCACTTCAGAAGGCAAAAACTAAAAGTAAAGGGATGGAAAAAGATATTTCATGCAAATGGAAATGGAAAAAAAAGCTTGGGTAGCAAGACTTACATTTCTCAAAATAGACTTTAAAAGAAAGAGGCAATAAGGACACTACATAATGATAAAGGAGTAATCCCCCAAGAGAATATAATGCTCACGTACATTTATGCACCCAACCTAGGAGCAACTAAATATGTAAAGCAAATCTTGATGGACATAATAAGAGAGATTGACAGTAATACAGTCATAGTAGAAGATTTTAACACCCCATTGACATCAATGGGTAGATCTTTCAGAGAGAAAGCAAAAAAGAAAATGGTGGTCTTAAGTGACACACTAGGTAAGGTAGATCTAATTGATGTCTTCAGAGCATTTCATCCCAAAGAAGCAGAATATACATTTTTTTCAAGTGCACATAGAACATTTTTTAAGATAGAGAATATGTTAGGACATTAAACAAGTCTCAATAAATTTAATAAGATTGAAATTATATCAAGCATCTTCTCTCACCATAATGGTATGAAACTAGAAATCAATAACAAAACCAAAAAAAAAACACCTGAAAACCAGACAAAGTTATGGAGGTTAAATAACATGTTACTAAAAAATGAATGGGTTAAAAATGAGATCAAGGAAGAAATCAAAAGTTACCTGAAAAAAATTAAAATGAGATTAAAAGTACTGCAAATCTATGTGACACAGCAAAAACAGCCCTAAACAGGAAATTCATAGCATTATAGGCCTACCACATGAAATAAGAATAAACTACAAAAAGTGTTCTAACTGTACACCTAAAGGAGTGGGGAAAAAATCCCAAATCAAGTAGATTGAAAGAAACATTAAAATAAGAGCAGAAATAAGCAAAATAGATTCTAAAAAAAACCAAACACAATATAAAAGATTAATGAATGCTGGCCATAACGGCTCAGTTGGTTGGGCTTCATCTTGTGCCCCAAAATGTTTCTGGTTCGATTCCCAGTTAGGGCACATGCCCAAGTTTCAGGTTCTATTTCAGTAGGGGTCATGCAAGAGTGAGCTAATTGATGTTCCACTCTCACATCCATGTTTCATTCTCTCCCTCTCCCTTCCTAAATCTCTCTAAAAATCAATATATATATATATATATATTGATTTTATATATATATATATGATTGATCATATATATACATATATGATTTTATTGTTTAGTGAAAAAATAGAAACTGCACTAAAATTGGATTAAAGTATTATCTCTGCCTCTCTCTCTCTAGATGATAGATAGATGATAGATAGATGATAGATAGATAGATAGATAGATAGATAGATAGATAGATAGATAGATAGATAGATAGATGATAGATAGATATAGATAGATGATAGATAGATAGACAGATAGATGATAGATAGATAGATAGATAGATGATAGATATAGATAGATGATAGATAGATAGATAGATAGATGATAGATAGATAGATAGATGATAGATAGATAGATAGATGATAGATGATAGATAGATAGATAGATGATAGATGATAGATATAGATAGATGATAGATAGATAGATAGATATAGATAGATGATAGATGATGATAGATAGATAGATGATAGATAGATGATAGATAGATAGATGATAGATAGATAGATAGATAGATAGATAGATAGATAGATAGATAGATAGATAGATGATAGATAGATATAGATAGATGATAGATAGACAGATAGATGATAGATAGATAGATAGATAGATAGATGATAGATATAGATAGATGATAGATAGATAGATAGATGATAGATAGATAGATAGATAGATAGATGATAGATGATAGATAGATAGATAGATGATAAATGATAGATATAGATAGATGATAGATAGATAGATAGATATAGATAGATGATAGATGATGATAGATAGATGATAGATAGATAGATAGATAGATAGATAGATAGATAGATAGATGATAGATAGATAGATAGATAGATGATAGATGATAGATATAGATAGATAGGTAGGTAGATAGATAGATAGATAGATAGATAGATAGATAGATAGATAGATGATAGATGATAGATGATAGATAGATGATAGATGATAGATAGATAGATGATAGATAGATAGATGATAGATAGATGATAGATAGATGAAACAAAGAACTGGTTCTATGAAAAGATAAACAAGATTGACAAAGCTTTAATCAGAATCATCAAGAAAAAAAGAAAGAGGACCCAAATAAATAAAATCAGGAATGAAAAAAGAAGTAAAAAAATGACATCACAAAAATACAAAGAATTCTAAGAAAATATTATGAACAACTATATGCCAACAAATTTGACAATCTGGAAGAAATGTACAAATTCCTAAAAACATACAATCTTCCAAAATTAAATGAGGAAAAATCAAATGAGGAAAAATCATAGAATCTGAATAAACATATTATAACTAGTGAAATTGAAGCAGTAACTAAAAAATCCCCCAAAATAAAACCCCTATACTGGATGATGTAACAGGTAAATCTTACCAAAAATTCAAAGAACTAACACTTACTCTTTTTAAGCTATTCCAAAAAATTCGAGAAAAAGCAAAACCTCTAAGCTCATTTTACAAGGCCAGTAATATCCTAAACAAAACAAAACAAAAACAGATAAAGACACTACAAAGAAAGAAAATTATAGGCCAATATCCCTGCTGAACATAGATGTTAAAATCTTCAAAAAAATTTTAGCAAACTCGGTCCAGCAATATATTAAAAAGATCAAACACCATGATCAAGTAGGATTGATTTAAGGGATGCAAGGTTGGTACAATATTGGCAAATCAATGACTGTGATACACCACATAATAACAAAATAAAAGATAAACATCACATAATGATATCAATACATGCAGAAAAAGCATTTGATAAAATCACACACCCCCTTTTTTGATATACTCTCTCAGCAAATTGTGAAGAGAAGGAACATACCTTAACATAGTAAAAGCCTTATGTGAGAAACCTATAGCCAGTATCATACTCAAAGGGCCAAACCAAAAATATTTCCCATAAGATCAGGAAGAAGACAGGGATCTTCACTTTCACCCCTCTTATTCAACATAGTACTGGAATTCCTAGCCACAGTAATCAGACAAGAAGAAGAAATAAATGGCATCCAAACTGGAAAGGAGCAAGTAAAACTGTCATCATTCACAGATGACCTGATATTGTACATAGAAAACCCTAAAGACTCCACCAAAAAACTTTTTAATCTAATAAATGAATTCAACAAAGTAGCAGGATACAAAATTAATAAAAAGAAATCAGTGGCATTTTTATACACCAATAATGAACTACCAGAAAGAGAAACTAAGAATAGAATCTCATTTACTATTGCAACAAAAATAATAAGGGACCTAGGAATAAATTTAAACAAGGAGGTAAAAGACCTGTACTCAGAAAACTATTGGACAGTGAAGAAAAAAATAAAGGAAGATACAAATAAATGAAAGCACATATCGTGTTCATGAATTAGAAGAATTTAATGCCATTAAAATGTCCATATTACTCAAAGCAATCTATACATTCAACACAATTCCTATGGAGATACCAATGGCATATTTCACAGAACTAGAAAAATATTCCAAAAATTTATGTGGAACCACAAAAGACCTAGAATACCTTCAGCAATGTTGAGAAAGGAGAACAAAGTTGAAAATGTCATTCTATGTGATATCAAACTATACTACAAGGCTATTGTAATAAAAACAGCATGGTACTTGCATAAGAACAGACATATAGATCAGTTGAACAGAACATAGACTCCAGAAACTGACCTAACCATTATGGTTAATTAATATTTGACAAAGGAAGCAAAATCTTATGATGGAGTAAAGACAGTCTCTTCAATAAATGGGAAAATTGGACAGGTACATGCAGAAAAATAAAACTAGACCATCAACTTACCCATAACAAGAATAAACTCAAAATGTGTAAAAAATTAAATGTAAGTTGTGAGACGATAAAAATCCTAGAAGAAAACTATGCAGTAAAATCTAACATCTCTCTTACCAATATTTTTGCCAATATGTCTCCTTGAGCAAGGGAAACAAAGTAAAAAAAATAACAAATGAGACTGCATCAAACTAAAAATCTCTTGCACAACAAAATAAACCATCAACAAAATAAAAAGTGAACCCACAGTATGGGAGAACATATTCACCAGTAATAAAATGATGGTGGGTTAATTTCCAAAATATAAAAAGAATTTATACAACTCAACATCAGGAAGACAAACAATTCAATTAACAAATGGGCAAAAAACCTGAATAGACACTTCTCCAAAAAAGACACACAGATGCCCAATAGACATATGAAAAAACTCCCAATGTCACTAATCATCAGAGAGATGTAAATTAAAACCACAATGAGATATCACCTCACACCTGCCAGAATGGCTATCATCAATAAATTAACAAACAACAAGTGCTGTTGAGCATGTGGAGAAAAGGGAACCTTAGTGCACTGTTGGTGGCAATACAGACTGGTGCAGACATAATGGAAAACAGTATGGAGTTTCCTGAAAACAATTAAAAATGAAAATGCCTTATGACCCAGCATTTGCACTTCTGGGAATTTATCTGAAGGAACCTGAAACACTAATTCAAAAGAATATATGCATCCTTATGTTCATTGCAGCATTATTTAAAATAGCCAAGATCTGGAAACAGCCCAATTTCCCATCTCTAGATGAGTGGATAAAAAAGCTCTGGTACATTTACATAGTGGACTACTACTTGGCCATAAAAATTTGGAAATCTTACGTTTTGTGAAAGCCTGGATGGACCTGGAGATTATTATGCCAAGTGAAATAAGCCAGTGAAAGAAAGAGAAGTACCATATGATTTCACTCATATGTGGAATCCAATAAACAGAATAATTTAACGAACAAATTAGAATCAGAAACATAGATATAGAACAGACTGACATCTGTCAGAAGGGAGGGGGATTGGGTGCTGAGTGAACAAAGGTAAAAGGATTAAGAACATATATGTATATATATATATGTATATATATGTATATATGTATATATACAGAGATGTGTGTGTGTGTGTGTGTGTGTATATATATATATATATATATATATATATATATATATATATATGACACAGAGACCTACACTACAGTATGGTGATAGCCAGAGGGAAAGTGGGTAAGGGGAGTTGGAAGTAGGTAAAGGCAAAAGTGAACAAATCCAGACAGAAAGTGACTTTACTTTGGGAGAAGTGTGCATGATGCAATATGCAGATGATGTTTTATTGACTTGTGCACTTGAAACTTGTATAATTTTATTAACCAATATCACCTCAATAAATTCATAAAGAAAGAAAACATAGAAGCATGGAACAGACTAATAAATTTTAGAGGAAAAGTGGAGGTGGGTAGGTGGGTGGAGAGAGATTAACCAAAGAACTTATATGCAAATATGCATAACCCATGGACATAGACAATAGTGTGGTGAAAGCCTGTGGGGGTGGAGGGTGGAGAGGGTCATAGGGGGACATCTGTAGTACTTTCAACAATAAAGATAAATTAAAATAATAAATAAAATAAACAATAAAATATTTTTTTTGATATTCATCAAAACTGGAAGGCACTGGGAAATAATTCAATATATAAACACATTACTAATGTTGTTTTTTTAAATATTTTCAAAGAATCATAGAAGATAGAAGTAATCTTAGACATCAACTAATCTAACCTTCAGTGCAATGTAAAAGTCTTATCAACATTTTAAGTGGGTGGCTATTCTCATGAAAACTTCAGCAATGCAGAACATACAACCTTGCAAAGTTCCCGGATGAGTTTTTGGAAAAATTTCCTCCCCAAACTGATCTTTCTTAAACTGAATCAATATCTATTGCTTTATTAATTCTAGCACATTGGTTCTAGTCCTTCATTTGACTTCCACCTCGTCCCAAACACCCTCTCCGACATTCCACCTATCAGTTTTGTAGAGAGTACTTTTTCTCTGCTTCAAATTAAATGTTGCTATTTTTCAAATTTTCAGTTATGGACTAGGAAGATGGCAGCATACAGGACCTGACTGAGAGTGAGAGTGTGAGTCGTTGAGTGTGTGTCAGGGAGAATGTGCATGACTATGAGTGTGGGGGGTGTTGTCAATCAGTGCAAGAGCTCCCCAGAGGTTCAGGAGCTCCTGGTAGAAGAGTTGCCAGCCATTGCTGCACTGCTCAGCTGGGCACTTCTCTGTGTTTGATAGAGGAGAGCATGTCATTTTGGAGGATTCTCAGGGTCCTCCTACAGAGTAGGCTGCAGGGAACAGCTCCCACCCAGCACCCCAAGGCCATGGACTGGATGAGGGGCTGTTGGTGAAGACCCAGAGCTACCTGCACAGGCCTGACACAGTGACCCAGCATGCCTGAAATATTGTCCCTGGACAACTGCACTGTCTCATTGATCCTGCCTGCCTGACTCCTTGACAGGGTGAGTATTGCCTGCCTGCCAGTGGCCCCCCTTGAAGCGGCATGCACAGCCTGCCTGCCTGCCTGCCTTATTGATTCCTTGATGAGAAGCAACTGGTCTGCCTGCCTACCTGGCTTACAGCCTTGACTTAGTGCACTTGGCCCTACCATCATGAACCAACATAGAGGCCTGCAATGAGACCTGGCTGCCTGACCTAGTGCCCTGGGACTCCTGGGCACAAGACCTTGTTCATGCCCTGCAGCCTTGATCTGCTGCCTCTGGACAACCAACCCACTAAAATAGAGAGACAAAAAACAAAACAAACAAACAAACAAAACAACCACTGAAATGAAAGAAAAGGAGAAGTCACCAGAAAAATAAATGAAATGGAGACAAGCAATTTAACAGATAGAGAGTTCAAAGTAATGATTATAAGGGTGTGCAAACAATTTGGTGAAAATGACAAACTTAATGAGAACTTCATAAGCTTGAAAAAGTGTAGAAACCATGAATAAGAATCAACTGGAAATGAAGAATGACATAGCAGAAATAAAGAATACTCTGGAAAGAATCAACAGTAGATTAGAAGAAGCTGAGAACCCAATCAGGGAAATAGAAGACAAAGTAGAAAGAAACACCCAATCAGAGAAACAATTAGAAAAAATAAAATTAAAAAGGAGTAAGGCAGTTTAAGGGAGCTTTGGGACAACATGGAATATAACAACAAAGGCATCATAAGGGTGCCAGAAAAAGAAGAATCTAAGCAAAGATTAGAGAACACATTTGAAGAAATAATAAAAAAAAACTTTCCTAACTTGGCGAAGGAAAAAGTCACTCAAGTTCAGGAAACAAAGAAAGTCCCAATAAAAATGAACTCAAAAAGGCCCACACCTAGACACATCATAATTAAAATGGCAAACATTAAAGATAATGAAAGAAGCTTAAAAGCAGGAAGAAAGAGGCAGAAAGTTACCTACAAGGAAGCTCCCATTAGACCGTCAACAGATTTCCCAATAAAAACACTTCAGGACAGAGGGAGTGGCATGAAGTATTCAAAGTAATGAAAAGTAGGGGACTTAATCCCTGACTACTCTATCCAGCAAGATTTTTATTCAATACTAAAGGTGAAATAAAGGCCTTCACAGACAAAAAAAATGCTAAAGGAGTTTTTTACTACCAAACCACCACTACAAGAACGCTGAAGGGGTTGATGTAAGAAGAATAAGAAGAAATGTTTAGAGAGGAACACAGACATAAAGAAAAATGACAATAAATAAGTACCTATCATTAACAACTTTAAATGTAAATGACTTATATGTTCCAATAAAAAGGCATATGGTAGTTGAATGGATAAGGAAAGATGACTCATATATATGCTGTCTATAAGAAACAGAACAAAAGACTCAGAACAAAGAACTCACACATGGTGAAAGTGAAGGGACTGAAACAAATTTTCCACATAAAATGAAAAAAAGCTGGGGTAACCATACACACAACTAACAAAATAAACTTCAAAGTGAAACCATAACAAGAGACAATGAAGTTCACTACATAATACTAAAGAGATCAATCCAACAAGAGGATACAACCCTGGTAAACATATATGCACCCAATATATGAGCACCCAAATATATTAAAAAAAATCCACACAAAATAAAACTTCTAGAAGACTTTAAGGGAGAGATTAACGGTAATACAATCATAGTAGGGGACTTTATCACCCCACTGCCATCACTGGACAAATTTTCTATAAAAAAACTCAACAAGACACAGTGATCCTAAATGAAACACTAGAGCAAATGAATTTAATTGACATTTACAGGATATTTTACCCCAAAAGTGCAAAATATATATTCTTAAGTGCACACCAGATATTCTCAAAGAAAGACCTCATGTTAGGACAAAAACTAAGTCTCTACAATTTCAAGAAGATTGAAATCATATCAACCATTTTCTCCTATCAGAATGGTATGAAATTAGAAATTAACTATATTAAAAACATTAAAAAACACACAAACACATGAAGGCTAAATAGCATGTTATTAAACAATGAATGGGTTACTGAAGAGATCAAGGAAGAAATCAAAAACCTCTTGGAAACAAATGAAAATGAACACATAGCAACCCCAAATCTATGGGACACAATGAAAGAAGTCCAGAGGGAAGTTCATAAGACTACAGTCTTAACTAAAAAAACACACAAAACCCCCCAAACAGAAAAACTAATAAACTATCTAACCCTACAACTTAAAGACTTAGAAAGAGAACAACAAGAAAGTCCCAGAGTAAGTAGAAGGAAAAAAAATAATGAAGATCAGAGCAGAAATAAACAACATACAGACTAAAAAACCAATACAAAAGGTAAATGAAACCAAGAGCTCGTTCTTTGAAAAGATAAACAAGATTGATGAACCTTAAGCCAAACACAACAAGAAACAAAGAGAGAGGGCTCAAATAAAGAAAATCAGAAACAAAAGAGGCGAAGTAACAACTGACACAAAATAAATACAAAAGATTGTAAGAAAATCCTATGAACAACTATATATGCTAACAAGCTGGACAACCTGGAAGAAATGAACAAATTCCTAGGAAAGTACAATCTTCCAAAAGTTAATCAGGAAGAGTCAGAAAACCTGAATAAGTGGATAACTACAGAAGAAGTTGACGGAGTAATAAACTCCCAGCTCACAAAAACTGTGGTCTGGATGGCTTCACAGGGAAGTTTTCCCAAACATTCAAAGAAGAACTAACACCTATCCTCCTCAAACTAGTCCAAAATTTCATGAGGAAGGATCACTTTCAAGCTCTTTTTACAAGGCCAGCATTATCCTAATTCCAAAAACAGATAAAGACACTACAAAGAAAGACAGACCAATATCCCTGATGAACATAGATGCTAAAATTCTCAAAAAGATATTAGTAAATCAGATCCAGCAATATATTAAAAAGATCATACACCAGGACCAAGTAGGATTTATTCCATGGATAGAAGGTTGGTACAATAGTCACAAATTAATAAATGTGATATGTCACATAAACAAATTGAAAGACAAAAATTATATGATCATATCAGTAGATGCAGAAAAAGCATTCAACAAAATCCAACATCCATTTTTGATAAAGTCTCTCAGGAAAGTGGAAATAGAGATATCATACCTCAACATAATAAAGGCCATATCTGACAAACCTACAGCCAACATCATATTCAATGGTGAAAATCTAAAACCCTAAGAACAGGAACAAGACAGAGGTGTCCACTTTCACCACTTTTATTCAACATAGTACTGGAATTCCTATTCACAATGATCAGACAGGAAGAAAACATAAAAGGTATGTAAATTGGAAAGGAGGAAGTCAAACTGTCATTATTTGCAGATGACACAGATGACATGGTATTGTACATAGAAAACCCTAAAGACTCCACCAAAAAACTACTAGATTTAATAAATTAATTCTGCAATGCAGCAGGATACAAAATTAACACCTACAAACTGATGGCATTTTTATACACTAATAATAAGCTCACAGAAAGAGACATTGAAAAAGCAATCTCATTTACCATCACAACAAAATAATTAAGATACTTAAGAATAAACTTAACCAAAGAGGTAAAAGAACAGTATGCGGGAAACTGCAGGACATTTAAAAAACATTGAGGAAGATATAAACAACAGGAAGCATATACCATGTTCATGGATTGGAAGAGTTTATATCATTAAAATGACCATACTGGAGAGGAGGGAAGATGGTGGCACTGTGAGAAGCAGTAGAGCATCCCCGCTCTCAGCCACAGACTCAATTTACTCCTAAAATACTACATAGCCAGCTTGGAGAAACCAGAGAAACATGCCTGAGTGGACATAGTGCGAGTAGGGAGCACTAACGAAACATCATAGAGTCCGGTAAGAGATGGGGGTGTAGAAAGGGGGAGACCCCCCTCAAGCCTGTGCTGGGCTCCAAGCCTTGAGGCTTGGAGGCTGCAAATCTCTCTCCCCTTGGGAGTGTGGACCGGCATCCAAAAGTGGGACCTCCCACCTGGAGGAGAGAAGAGGGGAAGGAGGGCCCCACATGGAGAGCAGAGGGACCCAGGGGAGTGGTGAGTCTGTGAGGAGGGGACAGCACCTTCCTAGGAAACAAAGCTTCTAATGGTAGACACAACCAGCATCTAATGCTCAGGGTGCTTACCATAGGAAAGGTTGTCTCAAAGTGTGTGGCACCCAAGTAGTAAAGGACCAGAGGTCAGCACTGAGCACCCACAAACAGGGATCCTCTGCCTCCCTATAAGGCATTGGGTTGAGTCACAGAAAGCATTGAATCTGCATGGCATGGGGAAGGGGAGGAGAGTTCTCCCACCCTGAGCTCCCAGTGTGGAGAGGCTGGGATTTGTGACCAGCCCTGAGGGGCACTGTGGTGACAGGTGCAGTCGCCCCAGCTTTGCTGAGAACAGCTGTGCAGGGAGCTGAGTGGAACTGACATTGGGTCCCCTCCCAATGGGTGCCTTGGCATGCAGGAGGCAGGGCCTTGCATGGTAGACTCTCTGCCTGTGTGTTGCTTTGTGAGTTTTTTGAGTTTTTGATTGCGGAACCGGCTCCCACCTTCCCTGTGTGCCCTGGGAAGACAAGCCAGTGGAAGCTGGGGTTGGAGTCTGTACAGTAGACTGTTTGAGGGGCAGGCCTGGTGTGACCAGCCAATCAGAGTTGGGAAGGGAGGGGCGGAGCACATCTGCTTCTCCTGCAGCCTGGGAGCACCACCCCCAACAGGAAAGGGGCTGCTCCAGCTCACTGAGGCCCCAGACACACCTGCCTGGTACAGTCCTGAGGGGGAAGGGAGAGCAGCTCACAGGAGGACATTACAAGAATAAGACTCTCAGGGACTGTTGTTTGGGAACTGGAGGAAAAGCTGAAAACTGTTGCTGGGGGCTGGGCAGGCAAAGGGCTCACTGGAATCAAACCCACTGAGCCCAGGCTGGTGAAACAGCCCATACAGAAAAGGCAACAGGTTGAAATCTGAAACTGCAGCAGGCCAGTGCATGGGGAAATAGAATCAGAGGACAGGGTAGGGACTGAGGAGCTGGCTGTGGAGCAGAGACTAACTCCCTCACAGTGAGTGACTGACAGTGAAACCTCTAAGTAAGGGGAGTGATACACTGAGCTACACTAGCCATCCTGCACCCTAAAGACTCTACAGAAGACTCTGGAGTAAGACCAGGCAACTACAAAGTTCCAAAACAGCTGACAAAAGGAGGTGCTCAACGGAGTGCCTCAGACCAACCATCTACCTAAGGACACCTGAGGCAAACCTGGACAACTCCTAAAATTGGCTGATACACAAGTACCTCTCAGAACGGAAATCAGCATACAAAACAAAGAGCCCCATACAACATAAGCTGTCCAGAAGAAACTTGCCTAATTGACTGTTTTTTTTTCCTTTCTTTTGTTTTGTTCCTGTCTGTGTTTGTTTGTTTGTTTTTTCTCATTTTCCCTTAAGAAGAAGAGAAAGGGGGGAAATTATTTGTTTTTTCTTCTTTTTAAATTTTATAATAATATATAGTTTTAAATTTTTTTAAAGACATTTTTTAATTAAATTTTTGTCTTTTTTTTATAAAAGAATTTTGTTTTCTTAAGCTTATTTTTTTGGCTTTGTTTCTCATTTTATTTTATTTGTTCTGTTTTGTTTTATCCTTGCTTTTAATATAAGGGCTTTCTTGAAGTTCCTGCTTAATGGCTGGACTTTATCATTATAACCAACAAGTTTACTGCTTTTCTCTATAGTTTTCCCCAAATCTCTTATTGGACTCCTTCCCTGCCTGGGCTTTATCTCTCTCTCTCTCTTCTCGATCCATTGGCATAACTTTTTTTCCCCTTTTTTCCCCCTTATTTTTTATTTTTTCTTTTCCTTCATTCTTTTGTTTTCCTCCTTTTTGTCTTCCTGTCTTTTTGTTCTGTTGTTAGTTTCTCTTATTCTCTTTAATATATTTTTAGTTTTTCATTTTCAAATATTATCCTTCTCCTATTCTCTCCCTTAATTGTTTGCTGACCTTTTATTCAGAATCTTTTCTGTGCCTCTATTATCTCCCAGTAGCTTCTATATTTTTAACATTTATTATTATTTTCTAAATTTTAGTCACTATTAACAACAATATACTTCTTTCTCTCTAAGCTTTACTTTTTTTTCTCTTTCTTTTTTTAAGCTATTTTATTTTCTGTAGAATTTGGGTTTTCCCTTCACTCTCACAGTTCTATTTTCACTTGGGTTGTTTTCATTGTCACTGTCAAGATATTTTGTAAGACAACCCTTTTTTCCTTGAAGTTTAGTTGTGTATGGTCCTGCCTTGCCAGCACCTGTACAACAGATAACACAATGAGGTTGGTGCTGAGACAAACAGCCAGCCTGAAAGGCGCATCCTCCCAAGGACTGTTAGATAACAATCTAGACCCAACCACAACAGGAAAACCCCAAAACTCATAAAAGGGACACCCACAAGAGGGACACGCCTAGAGCAAAGAGTTCAGAAGTATAAGGAAAGCACACCGCTGGGCTCCACTGGTCTCACAATACAAAATCACTCCCCACAAGACTGGGAGACAGCAAATATAGCTAATATATAGATACAAACACTAATACCTACCAAAATGGGGAGACAAAGAAACAAACCTCAAATTAAAAAAAAAAGAAAAAATCACCAGAAAAAGACTTTGATGAGATGGAGTTAAGCAAGTTATCAGAAACAGAGTTCAGAGTATTGATTATGAAGATGTTCAAGAAACTTAACAAGATATTAAATGATAAGATCGAGGTCCTTAGTGAAAACATGAAAAAAGAGATACATAACATAAACAAAAATCAGACAGAGATAAAGAATGCTGTATCTGATATCAAGAATGCATTAGAAGGAATTAAAAGCAAGCTCAGTGAAGCAGAGGATAGAATAAGTGACTTAGAAGACAAGCTAGAAAAAGTCAGTCAGAGCAGCAAAAAGAAAGAACACTTAAAAAGCATGAAGACAGTCTAAGGGAGCTTTGGGACAACATAAAGTGAAACAAAATTTGCATTATAGGAGTGTCAAGGGGGGGCCGAAAGAGAGCAAGGGATAGAAAAATTGATGGAGGAAATAATGACACAAAACTTCCTTAGGCTGGTGATAGAGAAAGCCACACAAGTATGGGAAGCACACAGGGTTACAAACAAGAGGGACTCAAAGAGACCCAATCCAAGACACATCATAACTAAAATGTCAAATGTCAAGGACAAAGAGACAATATTAAAGGCTGCAAGAGAGAGACAAGCAGTGACCTACAAGGGAACCCCATATAGCTGACAGTTGATTTCTCAACAGAAACTCTTCAGGGCAGAAGAGAGTGGCATGAAGATCTCCAAGTAATGAAAAGCAAGAACATGCAACCAAGATTGCTTTATCCAGCAAGGTTATCATTTTAATTTGAAGGTGAAATAAAGAGCTTCTTAGACCAAAAAGGCTAAAGGAGATCCGCACCACCAAACCAGCATTGCAAGAAAAGCTAAAAGGACTGCTCTAAGAAAGAGAACAAATAGTGAGAGAAATATATATCAGCATAAAGGGGAAAAATGGCATTAAATAAGTTTATATCAACACTAACCTTAAATGTAAACGGAATAAATGGTCCAATCAAGAGACATAGAGTAGCTGAAAGGACCCAAATATATGCTGTCCACAAGAGACCCACCTGAGAGCAAAAGACTCACACAGGCTAAAAGTAAAGGGATGGAATACAATATTCTATGCAAATGGAAAGGAAAAGAAAGCTGGAGTAACAATTCTTATTTCTGAAAAAATAGACTTCAAAATAAAAACCATAACAAGAGACAAAGATGGTCATTACATAATACTAAAGGGATGAATCCAACAGGAAGAAATAACCCTTATAAACATTTATGCACCCAATATAGAAGCACCTAAATATATAAAAAAAATTTCTTTGGGGACTTTAAGGGGGAGATTGTCAGAAACACAATTATAGTGGGGGATTTTAACACCCCACTGTCAACACTGGACAGATCATCAAGAAAAAAATCAACAGAGAAACACAAACCATAAATGACACACTAGATCTAATGGATTTAATTGACATTTACAGAACATTTCATCCCAAAGCAGCAGAATACACATTCCTCAGAAGTGCACATGGGAAATTCTCAAAAAAAGATCACATGTTAGGGCACAGGGCAAGTCGCTACACATACAAGAAGATTGAAATCATATTAAGCATCTTCTCGGATCACAATGCCATGAAACTAGAATTTAACCACTATAAAAAAACTCAAAAATATTTAAACACTTGGAAGCTAAATAGCATGCTATTAAACAATGAATGGGTTACCAGTGAGATCAAGGAAGAAATCAAACACTCCATGGAAAAACACAAAAATGAACAGACAACAACCTCAAATCTATGGCATGCAGCAAAAGCAGTCCTGAGAAGAAAATTCATAGCATTACAGGCCTATCTAAAGAAACAAGAAAAAGATGTAATGAACCATCTAACACAACAACTAAAAGTACTAGAATGGGAACAGCAAGAAAAGCCCTGAGGAAGTAGAAGGAAGGAAATAAAGATGAGAGCAGAAATTAATGACATAGAGATTAAAAAAACAGTACAAAAAATCAATGAAATCAAGAGCTGGTTCTTTGAAAAGATAAATAAGATTGATTCACCTTTAGCCAGACTCACCAAGAAACAAAGAGAGAGGGCCCAAATAAATAAAATCAGAAATGAAAGAGGCGATATAACAGACCCAACAGAAATACAAAGGATTGTAAAAAAATACTATGAGCAACTATATTCCAACAAATTGGATGACATGGGTGAATTGGACAAATTCCTAGAAACACAGTCTTCCAAAACTGAATCAGGAAGAGGCAGAAAACCTAAATAGGCCAATAACAACTAATGAAATTGAAGCAGTAATCAAAAAACTCCCAGCAAACAAAAGTCCTGAAGCAGATGGATTTGCGGATGAGTTTTATCAACATTCAAAGAAGAATTTACAACTATTTTATTCAGACTATTCCAGAGAATTCAAGAGGAAGGAAAATTCCCCAACACTTTTCATGAGACCAGCATCATCCTAATCCCCAAACCAGAAAAAGACACTGCAAAGAAAGGAAATTACGGACCAATCTCCCTGATGAACATAGATGTTAAAATGTTCATTAAATACTAGTAAACCGGATCCAGCAAAACATTAAAAAGATCATACACCACGACCATGTGGGATTTATTCTGGGGGTGCAAGGCTGGTATAACATCTGCAAGTCAATAAATGTGATACATCACATAAACAAAATGAAGAACAAAAATCATATGATCATATCAATAGATGCAGAAAAAGCATTTGAAAAAATTCAGCACCCATTTCTGATAAAAACTCTCAGCAAAGTGGGAATAGAGAGATCATGTTTCTTCATAATAAAGGCCATATACGACAAACCTACAGACAACATCATACTCAATGGTCAAAAACTAAAACCATTTCCCTTAAAAACAGGAACAAGACAGGGATGTCCACTTTCACCACTGTTATTCAACATAGTACTTGAAGTTCTTGCCACAGCCATCAGACAGGAAGAAAACATAAAAGGTATCCCAATTGCAAAGGAGGAAGTAAAACTGTCATTATTTGCGAATGACATGATATTGTACATAGAAAATCCTACAGACTCCATCAAAGTACTACTAGATTTGATAAACAAATTTGGCAAGGTAGCCGGATACAAAATCAACATCCGGAAATCAATGGCATTCTTATACACCAACAATGAACTTTCAGAGAGAGAAACTAAAAAAACAATACCATTTACCATTGCAACTAAAAAAATAAGTTACCTAGTAATAAACTTAACCAAGGATGTAAAAGACCTGTACTCAAAAAACTACGTGACATTGAAAAAGGAAATAAAGGAAAATTTAAACAAGTGGAAGAATATACCATGCTCATGGATTGGAAGAATTAATATTAAAATGTCCATAAAACCCAAAGCAATTTATAAATTCAATGCAATTCCTATTAAAATACTATCAACAGCATATTTCACAGACTTAGAACAAACATTTCAAAAATTTATATGGAACCAAAAAAGACCCCAAATAGCTGCAGCCATCTTGAGAAAAAAGAACAGAGTGGGAGGGATCATGTTACCAGGCTTCAAACTGTATTACAAACCCACTGTAATCAAAATGGCCTGGTATTGATACAACAGGCATATAGATCAATGGAACAGAATAGAGGCCCCAGAAATAGACCCACGCCATTATGGTCTGTTAATACTTGAAAAAGGAGGCAAGAGCATACAATGGAGTAAAGACAGTCTCTTCAATAAGTGGTGCTGGGAAAATTGTACAGCTAGATGCAAAAAAATGAAACTAGACCACCAACTTTCACCATACACAAAAGTAATCTCAAAATGGATAAAAGACACAAACGTCAGTGATTAAACCATAAAAATCCTGGAAGAAAACATAGGCAGAAAAGTCACAGACATCCCATTTAGTGGAATTTTCACTGATACATCTCCCAGGGCAAGAGAAACAAAAGAAAAAATAAACATATGGGACTACATCAAACTAAAAGCTTCTGCACAGAAAAAGAAAACTGTCTCAAAATACAAAGGAACCCCACGGTCTGAGAAAACATATTTGCCAAAGATGTATCTAATAAGGGGCTAATTTCCAAAGTGTACAAAGAACTCATACTACTCATCAAGAGGAAGACAAACAACCCAATTAAGAAATGGGCAAAGACCTGAATAGATATTTCTCCAAACAGTACATACAGATGACCAAGAGACATAGGAAAAAATGCTCAAAGTCACTAATCATCAGAGATGCAAATTAAAAGCACAATGAGGTATCACTTCACACCTGTCAGAATTGTTACCATCAACAAATCAACAAACTACACTTGTTGGCAAGGATGTTCAGAAAGGGAAACCCTAGTACACTGCTGGTGGGAATGCAGACTGGTGCAGCCACTATGGAAAACAGTGTGGAGCTTCCCCAAAAAATTAAAAATGGAGCTGCCCTTTGACCCAATTATTCCAGTTTTAGAAATATATGGAAAGAATCCTGAAACACTAATCAGAAAGAATATATGCACCCCTATGTTGATAGCAGCACAATTTACAATAGCTAATATCTGGAAACAGCCCAAGTACCTATCAGTAAATGAGTGGATAAAAAAAGCTATGGGACATTTACACCAAGGAGTATATGCAGCTATAAAGAAGAAGGATCTTGTACCCTGTGGGATAATATGCATTGACCTGGAGAATATTATGCTAGGTGAAATAAGTCAGGCAGAGAAAGACAAACATCACATTATCTCACTTATACGTGGAATCTAAAGAACTTAATAAACTGATGAACAGAATAGATTCAATGAAATGGAAGCATAGATCAGACTGACAAATATCAGAGGATGGAGGAGGGTGGGTGGGTGGAGGGGGAGAAGTTAACCAAATAGCTTATATGCATATATGCACAACCCAAGGACACAAACAATGGCGGGGAGAGGGACTGGGGAGAGAGATGGGACAGGGTGGAATGGATCATTGGGGAGAAAAAGGGACGTCTGTAATATTTTTAACAAAAATATTATCCAAAGTAATCTATAAATTCAGTATAATCCCTATTAAAATACCAAGGGCATATTTCACAGATCTAGAACAAACAATACAAAAATTTATATAGAACCAAAAAAGACTTTGAATAGCCATGGCAATCTTGAGAAAGAAGAACAAAGTTGGAAGCATCACAATACCAGATATGAATTTATACTACAAAGAAACTATAATTGAAACAGCCTGGTAATGGAATAAGAACAGGCCTATAGATCAATGGAACAGAGCAGAGAAACCAACCAGAAATCCACCCAAGCCTTTATTCTCAATTTTTGACAAAGGAGGTAAGAGCATACAATGGAGTAAAGACAGTCTCTTCAATATATGATGTTGGGAAAATTGGACAGGTACATGCAGAAAATAAAACTAGAACACCAATTCACACAATACACAAAAAGAAATTCAAAATGTATAAAAAAACTTAAATGTAAGTCCTAAAACCATAAAAATCCTTGAAGAAAATGTAGGCAGCAAAATCTCAGATGTCTCTCATAGCAATGTGTTTGCCGATACATTTCCTAGGGCAAGGGAATGATAGGAGAAAATGAACAAATGGGACTGTATCAAAATAAAAAGCTTCTGCACAGCAAAAGAATCCATCAAAAATGAAAAGGAAGCCCACTGTATGAGAGAACAAATTTTCAATGATACACCTGATAAAGGGATAATTTCCGAGATATATAAAGAATTCATGCAACTTAAGAAAGAAAGAAAAACACACCACATCCAATTAAGAAATGGGGAAAAGACATAAATAGACACTTCTTCAAAGTGGACATACAGATGGCTAAGAGACATATGAAAAAATGTTCAAAGTCACTAATCATCACAGAGATGCAAATTAAAAGAACAATAAAATATCATCTCACGCCTTTCAGAATGTCTACCATTAAGAAATCATAAAATGACAAGTGCTCGGGAGGATGTGGAGAAAGGGGAACCCTAGTACACTGCTGGTAGGAATGTAGACTGGTGCAGCCACTATGGAAAATAGCATGGAGTTTCCTCAAAAAAAATCAAATATGGAACTGCTATTTGACCCAGTGATCCCACCTCTAGCAATATATTCTAAGAAATCTGAAACTCCATTCAAAAAGAATTTATACACCCTTATGTTCATAGCAGCTCAATTTACAATAGCTAAGATCTGGAAACAACTTTAGTGTCCATCAGTAGATGAATGGATTAAAAAACAACAACTGTGGTACATTTACACCATGGAATACTATGAAGCTATAAAAAAGAAGAAACTCTTACCATTTGGGACATCATGAATGAACCTGGAGAGTTATACTAAGTGAAATAAGCCAAAGAAAGACAAATATCATATGATCTCACTCATAAGTGGAATATAATGAACAAAATAAACTGACGAATAAAATAGATCCAGAGACATAGAAACATGGATCAGGCTAAGGAATCTCAGGGTGAAGGCAGAGGTGGGGAAGTGTGTGGGGGAAAGATTAATCAAGAACATATATGCATAACCCATGGAGACAGACAATTGTGTGGAGAAGGGCTGGGTGGGGCGAGGATGGATCCTGGGTGAAGGGAATCAGTTGGAGAAAGAGAACATCTTTTATACTTTCAAGAATAAAGATAAGTTAAACAAAATATTTGGAGTTATTAACCATTTCATATGAAAATTATTTTTATCACTTAATGCCACAGATTCCTCATCTGAGGAAACCAAAATGAAGGAACAGGTTTTCAAATTGCTAGTCTACTGGATATTCTCTCTTCCTCCAGGATACTTAAATCTAAGAATAATATTGTATCTTTTCAACCACAATTCCTACATATTGACAGCACAAATATAATGGCTATTAAAAATTAGTACTCTTGGTTTCTTTGTTCTCAGTTCTGTTCCACTGATCTACATGCTTGTTCTTGTATCAGGCTGTTTTTATTACTATAGCTTTGTAGTATAGCTTGATATTTGGTAATTTGATTCCTCAAACTTTGTTCTTCTTTCTCAAGATTCCTGCTTCTATTCAAGGTTTTTATTGACTCCATATAAATTTTTGGAGTATTTGTTCTAGATCTATAAAAATACCATTGATATTTTAATAGGGATTGCATTGAGTCTATAGATTGCGTTCTATAGTATGGTCATTTTAATGATGTCATTACTTTCGATCCATGAAAATGGTCTATGTTTCCAGTTGTTTATATCTTCCTCTCTTTTTGCATTGTCCTTTAGGTTCCAAGTACAGGCCTTTTACTTCTTTTGTTAAGATTACTCCTAAATGTCTTAGTTTTTTTGGTTTGTTTTGTTTTTACCACTTACAATGGTAAATGGGATTTTTTTGTTGTTGTTTATCTTTCTGAGAAATCATTATTGGTATATAAAAATTCCATCAATTTCTGGGTGATAATTTTGTATTCTGCTACATTTCAGAATTCATTTATTTAATATAGCAGTTTTTGGTGGGGTCTTTGGGGTTTTCTTTGTACAGTATCATGTCATGTGCAAATAATGACAGCTTTACATTCTCCTTTCCAATTTGGATGCCTTTTATTTTTTCTTCTTAAATGGGGACATTTGTATCAGTGATCTCACTTTTAGTAATACATTCTAAGAAGTTGAACCACCAATTCGAAAGAATATATGCACCCCTATGTTCATTGCAGTGCTATTTATAATAGCTAAGATCTGGAAACAGCCCAGGTGCCCATCAGTAGATGAGTAGATAAAAAAGCTGTGGTACATTCACACAATGGAATACTATACAATTATTAAAAAAAAAAAGGTTCTCTTACCATTTTTAACAACATGGAGGGACCTGGTAAGTATGCTAAATGAAATAACTAAGTCAGAGAAAGACAAGTATCATATGATCTCATTTATATGTGGAATCTAATGAATGAAATAAACTGACAAGCAACATAGATCTAGAGTCATGGAAACATGAAACAGACTGACAATTCTTGGGGCAGGGGGGCAGGGAGGGATTAATCAGAGAACTTATATGCATATATGCAAAATCCCTGGACACAGACAATAGTGTGGTGAAGGCCTAGGGAAGAGGAGGGAGTGGGGACAAGGGGATCAATGGGGGACAAAGGGGGGCATCCGGAACAATGATAAATAAATAAAATTGTACTCTCAGGCTCTATAAACTTCTAAGTATATTTCTTTTAAAATAACATGAAAAAATATTCCAAAGTACTGTTGTTTTAAAGGTATAATATTATATATTTGTATTCTGTGTATGCTATACATAGAGGACACATCTTTCTGTTAAAAATAAATTCATTACCCAAATATTACTGAATGTCAACTATGTACCAAATAGTGTTCTAGTACTGGTATTACAGTAGTGAAAAAGCAGGCATGATATATATCCTCATGGAACTTAAACTTATGATCTAGTAGAAGTATAGTCAATAAACAAATAGATAGAAAAATATAAATTACAAAATTTAAACAAGTATTATGAAGGGAATGAACCAGATATAATATTTAGGCACAATGACAGTGTAATGAAGTGAAGTCTTTTCCAAATTTACCTGATCATAAGGATTATTAGAAATAAAACATACAGAATCCCAGGTCCTTCCCTCCAAATTGTGATTTAGTAGGTTTGGAATGGGGTTATCTGTATTTTAAGAATTGTGCAGGTTAATTCTTATGATAAAGCATATACTGGCGAAGCAAAAATGGAAATAATGTTAGACTGGTAATAAAGAGATCTGGCCTTTAGTCACTGATTGGCAAGTCATTCCCATATCTATTTTAATTTTCCTTACATAAAATAAAATCATACAATTCAATCTCAAGGTGCCCACCAGCTTTGAATCAATGTCTAGGGTAGATGATAGTTTAGTATTATTTGTTTTGCACACACATTGGCGGTGGAAGGTTGTATGTAATTAAAAAAGAAATGTAAAAACAGTGTAAGTGAAAACATTCTTTTATTTAAAGACATTTCAAATCTAACCATGCTTCTTGGAAAACAAACATATTGTAAAATGTAAAAACATACATCTGTTTTCCATGAAATTTATTTGTGTTTAAAAATATATTCCAAACATTTGTTGTTTATACAGAAATTTGACCACATAAGAATACATTTTGAATATTGTCCACTATAAGCAAACGCAGATGGAAAGGACAGGCATAAACTAATATGTAGAGAGATAGGGGAGGTAACTATTTTTGAGAACTTATAATACTTTATGCTTATTATCGACATATATTACCTCAAAATAACAGTTATATTATCTCCATTTGCTGTTAACTAAAGCACATTTTAAAAAAATACCATGCTAAATTGTAAGTTCTTAGGAGAGCTGCATTTTTTTTCCATGGCACCTAGAAGAGTTCTGGTGCACAACAGGTGTTCAGATTACCTTTGATGAATGAATGTCAATAAACAATAGGCACTAACCTGGGAAGAGCATTACAAGTTATAACACTCAATAAGGTTAAAAGAATAATATGTCAAGTCTGCTTCTTACTCTTTTTAAAGTATAAGATATAACAAGAAAACATGCACCTGAAATTTCCAAATTATACCACAAATAATCGCTAAATAGACATTCTGAGACAAAGTTCATCTTGGTGATCAATAACTAGAAGATCTATTATACTTAAAAACATCTACATAATCTTTCCTGACATCTCAAAAAATATATTTATGTGGCAAACATATTCTTCTTTAGAGATAATCTACCAAATATTACAAAAGAGTTCCACTTACAACACATCACATTTTCAAATTTTCTCTCTGCCGTGGGCAGGCAGACATTTTGGGAAATTATTAGAAACAAAAGGATAATAAATAGTTTCCTATTTATTCCTCTAGTAAAAGTTTTAATTGGCCTTAAGCAAGAAGATAATGGTAACGCTTCTTTCCCCCCCCTGTATGTTAGGACTTTTAAAAAATACATATATATTGTTCAAAATATTACAGATGTCCCTTTTTCCCTCCATTGACCCATTCCACCCCGCCCCACCCCCCTCTCCAGTCCCTCATTGTTTGTGTCCTTGGGTTATGAATATATGCATATAAGTTCTTTGGTTAATGTCTCCCCTTCCACCCACCCACCCCTCTCCTTCCATTTGAGATTGGTCAGTCTGATCCATGCTTCCATGTCAGTGAACCATTTCTATTCATTAGTTTATTAAGTTCTTAAATTTCACATATGAGTGAGATCATGTGATGTTTGTCTTTCTCTGCCTGGCTTATTTCGCTTAACATAATGTTCTCCAGGTCCATCCGTACTGCCCCAAATGGTATGAGATCCTTCTTCTTTAGTTGCATAGTATTCCACAGGGATTCAAGGCTCTGTACATAGCAATGGCTGAGTGAAGGTTCTGATATCATGGGCTTTGGCCTTTTTTTTTTTTTTTTTAACAACAATTAGTCCTAAAACCTGATGGTATTGAAGAGAATCCTACCTAGGAACCCTGTGCATATCTCATCTTTCATTTTGAAAGAGTATGTTTTTAGGAATACTCTGTTTCTGTCTCCTCTCTCCTGCAGTATGATGTCTCAAGGAGCCCTTGTGGCAGTTAGTGGAGCCTGATAGCTTCTGTCATAGTGCCTGGTATTTATTAGTATCAGTGGCAGATCAAATGCAAACAAAAGTGATAAAAACAGTAGCAAGATTGGAAGATAAATTTGGGGAGATATTACTGAAAGTAAAGCAATTGGACAAAAAGACTGAAAATTGAAATCTCAGTCATGCTCCAGGTGCAGAGTAGCCGATTCAGTTTGGAGCAGATTACAGGATTCCAGGAGAAGATTCTTCAAGATGATAAGATTGTTACACTGACAAATGTGTATAAATATACTGAGAGGAGAAATATACAACTGGGATATGATTTGATAACAAATTAGTAGTAAGTACATAGAAAATCAAGCAAGCAAACTTACAAAAAACAAAAACTAAGTAAATAATGAACTCCAAAGAAACAACACAATGTTATGCATAAAAGGACACATAATATTATACTATATAATTCAAATGTGAAAAGCATTTACATCAAACATTGAGTATCAAACTAACGAAAATTATAAAATAACTATACTGGGAGGATAAGAAGAGAAGTATACATGTAGGTGAAAGAATTAATGAAGAGATCTTTTTTTAAAAAAATATATATATCTTTATTGATTTCAGAGAAAGGAAAGGAGAGGGAGAGAGAGTGATAGAAACATCAGTGATAGAGAGTCATTGATCGAGCTAGCAACCCAGGCATGTGCCCTGACCGGGAATCAAACCTTGATCGCCTGGATCCTAGGTCGACGCTCAACCACTGAGTCATGCCCGGCCGGGCTAATGAAGAGATCTTGAAATAGATTTTTAAAAAGCCTCACATTTCATAGTAGAAAATCAATCAACAATACCTAGCACTGTAAAATTAAAAAGTAGGGATAAAAACAGATATGAGAGACTGCTAGTTATTCTCCAATATCTACTTTCTCTCTTACAGGATAATAGAAATTAAATTGGCATCCCACAATATAACTACATTTGCAGCTTCCCTTGCAATTAGGTATGACCATGTCATTAGCCAATGGTATGTAAGTGAATGTGTTTTGTGACAGCTTCTGGGAAACCCCTTTAGATAGCTGGTATAGCCATTGCCCCTTCTTTCTCCCCACTTTTGTCATGCTGCTTGGTCCATAAATGCCATAATTTTGGACCTTAAGAACAAGGAATATATTATAGTGATGGCAGAATGGAAGCTGTAAGGTACCAAAGTCTTTGAGGACTTCATAGGGCAGAACTGTTATGCCAGTTTTAAATTGAATATTCCTGGGTTTGTACATGTAATTGAATATCTTGTGCAAGCCACTGTTATTCTGAATCTTTTGTTACTCAAAACTAAGCCTACTTCTAATTAATACAGCACATTATTCATAGATGGAGGTAAATACCAAAGAAATCATCAAAAAGAGTGGGAAGTGGTTTACTCTAGATCTTGGAAAATGGTAGGAAGAAAAGAGTGAGAACTGTTTTGTAGAAAGTTCTATAGAACTAGCCTCCTTAAGCTATGTTCATGCATAACTTTGATTTAAAAAATAAAAATAAATGACAATTACAACAAAAACACATGCTCTTCATTTTCCTATTTTTGGTTTTTGCTTAGGTTCCTCATACCATAATTCTATTCCAATTTCTCTTCAGTCATTTGTATTCTCATGTCACTTCTCTATCTAGATTCTGAGTGCCCCATGTGGATCCTAACAAAATAAAAATCAAGTCTCTAAACAGGAAAGGATTTTGAAAATAGTATTTACTTTGATAAATCTGTGCTATATGACTTCTCCCTATACTTCTCCATCTTCATGTATGTATGAGAAAATAACTCTATTTCTTCATCTAAAAGAGTTCTGTGATTTGTCACTTGTTCTTAAATAGTAATTCCCTATTTCTATTCTGGGATGATCCTTTAGTGTGAGCTGAAGCCTACTCATATGTGCTCATGAGAGCCAACTGTTGGTATTTCTTCTGAACTCCGCACTGAATGAGCCATGCAATCAACCATGGTGGGAATCTTCATACCATGGAAATAAACAAATGTTTCCCTTAAAAGTCTGATTGTTAAATATTTACCAGCACAGCTGCCACTATTTAAATCTTATATTGACATCTTTCAAATGGAATGAAAACTGCTGTTTGCCAGACAGATCAATATAATTTTCAACCTATCATTCATTACATAATATGTGACATATATTTCAGATCACCTCATGCAATTTTTTAAAGCGTTACTGAGACATATTCAAAATACCATACAATTGACTCATTTAATGTATGCAATGAAAATGTTTTTAATATAATCAAACAGTTGCGCAAAAATCACCACTATCTAATTCCAAAATATTTTCCATCACCAAAAAAGGAAAACCTTTACCCTTAAGTAGTCACTCCCCATTCCTCCATACACCCAGCTGCTGGCAACCACTAATCTGTCTCTGTAGATGTGCCAATTCTGGACATTTTGTATAAATAGAATCATACAATATGTGGTCTTTTGGGATTGGCTTCTTTCACTTACCATAATGTTTTCAAGATTCATCTATTTTGTAGCATACTTCAGTATTTAATTCCTTTATATGGCTCTATAATAGTATATTATAGGCATATGTCACATTTTGTTTACCCATTCACTTGATGGCCATTTGGGTTATTTCCACTCTTTGGTATTATGAATAACACTGTTAAGAACATCTATATATAAGTTTTTAAGTGGACATGAGATTCATTTCTTTGGGTATATACCTGAGTGCAATTTCTGGGTAATATAATAAATCTGCTAAAAATTGGCCCAGCTGGTGTAGCTCAGCGATTGAGTGTTGATCTATGGTCCAAGATATTGCGGTTCAATTCCCAGTCAGGGCACATGCCTGGGTTTCAGGCTCAATCCCCAGTGGGAGGTGTGCAGAAGGCAGCTGATCAATCACTCTTTCATCATTGATGTTTCTATCTCTCCCTCCCCCTCTCCCTTCCTCTCTCTGAAATCAATAAAGATATATTTAAAAAAATTACAGGACTGTTTTCCAAAGTGGCTAAAACATTTTACATTTTCACCAGAAGTATATAATGGTTCCAATTTCTCCACATCCTAGCTAACAGTGGTTATCTTTCTTTTTTATTCTAGCCATTATAGTAGATACTAAGTGGTATCTCATTGTGGTTTAAATTTTCATAAGTACAAGAAATGTTTGTGTGTTTATTGACCATTTGTATATCTTCTTTGGATAAATATTTATTCAAATTCTTTGCCTATTTTAAAAATTGCATTATTTGCCTTTTATTATTGAGATGTAAGAGTTCTTTACATACTGTGGATATAAGTTTCTTATCAGATATATGATTTGAACATATTTCCTCCCATAATTTGGGTTATCTTTCAATTTATTGATGGTAATATTTACATCATCTCATATAATTTTAAAGCTTTCATTTAAGACGATCATCAACCACACCACGAAAATTATTGAAAATGTCTTACCCGGACTATTTCACAGTCAACATTTAATTCATTTGCAACTGCTTCAATTTTCTCTCTACAGATAGAGCCAAGGCTGGTCATGCCATTGTCCCAGTACTTCTTAAGGGTGGCTAAGTCTCTGTCACTGAACTGAGTTCGGTCTTGTAGCTGTGGAACAAATTTTAAAAATTAGAATAATCAAAAGAAAGAATATTATAGATAGGATCATCATGGTGAGATGTGCTACATTACTAAATTATTTACACAGCCTTTACTCTGTGTTCTCCCATTTTGAAATGGGCATTTTCATGATATTTATCTTTATAACTTGAAAGTGTACTAGAATAAAATAAATAAACAAATTTAACTGGTAGCAATTAAGCAATGTTTATTTTAAATGGTTATATTCACACAAGTAATTCATGTCATTGTAAAAAATACAGATAAATTTTAAAAAGAAGAGAATTTCAATTATGCAGAATCCTGGAAATAACATTTGTTAACATTCTAATGTATATTCTTTCAACTTTTTTTCTAGGATACACACTACATATATTCTAAAAATAACAAGGTCAGGACCTGAACAAGTGGCTCAGTTGGTTGGAATGTCATCTTGTGTACCAAAGGGTTGCAGGTTTGATTCCCAGTCAAAGTACATACCTAGGTTGCAGGTTTGAACCCCAGTTGGGGCATATACAGGAGGCAACCATTTGATGTTTGTCTCTCACCTCAATGTTTCTCTCTCCCTTCCTCTCTCTAAACCAATAAAACCATATTCTGATGCAAGGATTGAAAAAAGGAATAAAACCAAAACAAAGAGTGTCAGGATTACATCACTGTGCTGCCTTATGATTACTTAACCTAGATTTACATACACATAGGTCTCCTACTAATTTTACTTTTCCAGTCTGATAGCTGTGGTTAAGACGTCCAGTAATACGTTGAATAAGAGTTGTGAAAGTGGACAACCTTGTCTTGTTCCTGTTCTTAGGGGAAATGCTTGTAGTTTTTGCCCACCAAGTATAATGTTAGCTGTGGGTTTGTCATATATGGCCTTTATTATGCTGAGGTATGATCCCTCTATTCCCACTTTGCTGAGAGTTTTTATTAGAAATGGATGTTGGATTTTGTCAAATGCTTTTTCTGCATCTATTGATACTGTCATATGATTTTTACCATTTTGTTTTTTGTGGTGTATCACATTAACTAATTTGAGGATATTGTACCAAACTTGCATTCCAGGAGTAAATCCCACTTCATCATGGTTTATGATCATTTTAATCTATTGATTTTGGATTGATAATATTTTGCTGAGGATTTTTGAATTTATGTTCCTCAGGGATATTTGCCTATGATTTTCTTTCTTAGTAGTGTCTATATCTGGTTTTGGAATCAAGATAATGATGGCCTTGGAAAAAGAGCTTGGGATTCTTCCTTCCTCTTGAATTTCTTGAAACACTTAGAGAAAGATAAGTGTTATTCTTTGAATGTTTTGTACAATTCACCTGTGAAGCCAGCCTGTCCAGAACTTATTTTTGTTGGGAGTTTTTTTTATTACTATTTTGATTTCATTGTTTGTAATTGGTCTGTTCAGATATTCGGTTTCTTTTTGAGTCATTCTTGGAAGATTGTATGTTTCTATGAGTTTCAGTTTTATATCCCACATATGAGTGAAATCATATGGTTCTTAGCTTTTTCAAACTGACTTATTTCACTTAGCATAATATTCTCAAGGTCCACCCATGCTGTTACAAATGGCAGTATTTCATCTTTTCTTATGGCTGAGTAGTCCTATAGCCATTTTATCTTTTGTTTTCTGGTAGCTCTGTGCCTCCATTGGTTTTTTTCCTTTGTACTTCTGTCTGTTGTTTTTGTTTGGTGGTGTCTCATACTTCATTTCTCTGTGTCCTCTTTTTTAAGCTATGTGTCCTGGTTTGGGAATTTTTGAGTGTGGTTACCATTAGGTTTATAAAAAATAAAGTTACATATATACAATAGTGTTTTTCTTTTTTTCTTTTGAGTGCATCTGATGTTCATCCTCTGCGAGTTCAGACCTTTACCCCTTTGCCTTTTATGTTTTTGTTGTCACAAATTATCTGTTTATTCTGTAAGTTTTTTGGTGATCTTACTCCTAGTTTTGTGACCGTATGTTCTTTGCTTCGGGTAGAATAACTACCTTGAGTATTTCTTGCAATAAAGGCTTTCTAATAATAAATTCTTTCAGCTTCTGTATGTCTAGGAATGTCTTTATTTCTCCTTCATATTTAAAGGATAATTTTGTTGGATATACTATTTGTGGCTGGTAATTTCTCTCTTTCAGACATTTGAATATTTGGTTCCACTCTCTTCTGGCTTGTAGAGTTTCTGCTGAGAAGTCGGATGAAATTCTGATGGGTTTTCCTTTGTAGGTCACTTCTTTCTTTTCCCCTGGCTGCTCTGAGAATTCTTTCTTTGTTATTAATTTTTGACAGTTTTAATGTAATGTGCCTTGGAGAGGGCCTCTTTAAAGTAGTTAGGTGTTCTGTTTGTTTCTTGGAATCATGCATCTAGTTCTTTCCATAGGTTTGGGAAGTTCTCATCCACTATTTGTTTGAATAGATACCCTGTTCCCTTGTCCCTCTCTTCTTTGGGAATGCCTAAAATTCTGATATTGCTTTTTCTAATGGAGTCAGATAGTTCTTGTAGAGCTCTTTCACTTTTCTTTATGCTCAGGTCTCCCTCTTCTTCCCTCCAAATCATTTCTAGATTCCTATCTTTAATATCACTAATTATTTCCTCCATCTGGTTGGCTCTATTTTCTATGCTCAGTAGCTCATTCCTAATCTCCTTAATTGCATGCTTAGTTTCCAGGATTTCTGATTGGTTCTTTTTTAAAATTTCAATCTCTTTAGTAAAGTACTTGCTTTCTTCATTGATTAGTTTTCTGAGAGAACTGATTTGCCTGTATGTATTTTCTCACATCTCCTTAGGTATTTTCAGAACTGCAATCTTAAAATCTCTGTCATTTATATCACATATTTCCATGTATTACAGCTTGCTTTCTGGGGATTTTTCATTTTCTTTCTGGTCATCCTCATTACCGTGATTATTCATGGTATTTGCTCCTCTCCATCTAGGCATAAATGTCCCATCTATAACAGTGTTCTCTGAAGAGGCCTTTCTACTATTTTCCAGTAGATGGTGCTGAATCACAAGTTTTTGGTTTTTTTTACCTTGTGATTTCCCAGACTTCACCTCCATGGGCTTCCATAAGACAATACAGTGGTGCTGCTTGTGGGTGGGGTTTGTTTTGCGCTCACTATAATGGTAGCCCTGACCTCCGTGGGGTCCAGTCCCAAACCTGAGGATCACTCACAGAGGGAAACAGTGGTTCCACTGCAATAGGTCTTAGTTTACAGATAAAGTGTTCCTTGACACCGAGGACAACTTGAGGTGAGTTTTGGGAGCCCAAGAGGTGGCAGGGCTCTGTGGTTCCATTTCTTTGTCAGAAACACCCTCTCCTGACAGTGGGCAGCCCCAAGGCAGAACCCCACACTCTGTCAGGCATCTACTGGCTCAGTCACTGTTCACTCCACTTGCCCTGCTGGACTGCCCTCCAGAGCTCTCTGTCCCTTCTGGCCCACTGAAGAAAGCACCTGCTACCCCAGTCTTTCTCTCTCTCTTGGCCAGGTCATGAGTTTCCAGCTGCAGGGCTGCTTCTGAGGTCTCCTCTCTTCTTGTCTTCCTGCTTATTCCTGGTTGTTCACCTTTAGATGTTTCAGTGTGCTGGTCTCTCAGGCATGTCTCTGTGTTCAGTAGAGAATTTTTGTTGAATTATAGTTGGTTAATTTGTTGAAATTTCATGGGGAGAGTCCAAGGATATCTCTCATGCTGCCATTGCTCTGACATCACTCCCACATTTGTCATTGTAATTATGTGTCTTGGTGTGGTTCTGTTTGAGTTTATCTTGTTTGGGACTCTCTTCATTTCCTGGACTTGTGTTCCTTTAATTAGGTTAGGGAAGTTTTCAGTCATTATTTCTTCCAATATGTTTCTAATCCCTTGCTCTCTCTCTTCTCCTTATTGTATCACTATCATGTCCCAAAATTCCCTTGAACTATTCTCATTTTTTTAAAAATTCTCTTTTCTTTTTGATGCTGTTATTGAGTATTTTCTGCTACCTTGTCTTCCAAATCATTGATTTGATCCACTGCTTCACATAATTTGCCGGTTGATTCCTTCTAGTGTATTCTTCATTTCTTCCTCTTTTAAATATTTTTTGTCCTTTTTTAAGCTTACTATTTTTTGTTTATGTTCTCACTGAGTTGATCCATTCTTCCTCAGAGTTCCTTGAGCAGTCTTATAAACATTGCTTTGAATTCTGCACTTGGTTGATTGCTTGCCTCCATTTCATTTAGATTTTTTTTTCTGAAGATTTCTCCTGTTCTTTCATTTAGGGCAGGTTTCTTTGTCTCCCCATTTCGCCTGCCTATCTATATTTGTTTCTGTGTATTAGGTAATTCTGCAATGTCTCCCAGTCTTTGTATGGTGGCCGTATGTAGTAGGTGTCCTATGGGGCTCAGTAGTGCAATCTCCATGATCAAACAAGTAAGGTACTCCAGAAATGGTCCTTTGTGGGTTATGTAAGCTGTCCTGTTGTAGTTGAGTTTTGATTACTGCTGGCCTGTCTGCTTGCTGACTGAGGATTAACACTGACCAAAATGTACAAGTTGTTATGTGAAGGCTGACCCCACAAATTGGAATTTGCTCCAGCAAGTTCTGGTGCCTGCTGAGATATCCATTTGAGTGTGCCACTTGTGTAGCTATTCTGGTTGTGCTCTGATGTGGTCCAAAGCTCACCACCATGTGTATTGATTATGGATCCATTTGGGAGGGTCTCTGGAACAGCTCAATATCAGACCCTGCCTGTCACAGGCCCTGAGCTACCTGTTAAGAGTTAAAAAGTGATCCGTGGTTGGTGGTTGCCTTTGCTGGGCTTGAGTGCTTGTGGGAGGGGCCAAGCTGCATATCAAAGTTTGCTTCCACCAGTACCAAGTTGGAGGAAAGTCAGAAAAATGTCGAAGGCACCTTGAGATCCACCTCATTTTGCCAACTGCTTGATAGACTGTCACTGAAAGACCATCTAACAATACATAATTTGTGTGAGGTAGGTTCTCAGAGAGCCACCAGGTAGAGGTGAGTGATTTTGTCAGGTTGATACAGATTCAATCTCGAAACTAGTGCTCAGTCTGAGGTTTCTCAGCAAAAGTCTCAGTGTACACCAAGGCCAGCCACCACCCACCTGAGGCCTTCACACCTTTGCAGTTGGGCAGGGTCTTACGGAATCATCAGGGTGAGGCCAGTAGAGTTGGTCAAGCTAAAACAGATCAAGATTTGGCCATGTGGAGTGAGGCCTTTGCACAGGAATGGTGGCCCCAATCAGGGTATCCATGGAAAACTTTCCTATACCACACTATTCAGTCTCTCCCTGTGCTCCTCTGAAATAACCCTGAGTCTGTTCAGACCTCCTTGAGACTTCCAAGAAAGACTGCACCATTGGTCCAGGCTGACCACAGCTAGCTCATTCATCAACAAAGCTTGAGGTTTACAGGGTGTATCCACCAGGAATCTAGAGGATGGGGTTAGTGTATCTCTCCAGGCTGATGCCATATGGAGGGGAGCCATTAACCCAGAGAGATGGCATCTGTGGGCATTGTGGGAGAGGGGCTCAGTATAGGGTCATTTGCAGCTGTACCCCCAGCTTTCTCCCAGAAGCCATACAACCCAGTCTCTGCATGTAGACTCCAGTCTCATCTGAGCTTCCTACCCTCCACCGAAGCCCTTGGTAAGTAGCCACAAATGAGATTTTTTATGCTGACACTTTAAGAGGGTGTCTGGGTTTCTAGAAGACTCCATTCTTTACTTGATGAATGGAATCTCTGCTGATTTTCACAGCCAGATATTATGTGGATTTCTGTTCCTGGCACTGGTGCTCTGGGCTGTGGAGCCTGGCATGGAATTGAGACCCAATGCTCCTCAGAGGGGACCTTTACAGCTGATATATCCCTCTGGATTCTCAACTGCTGTAAATGGGTGCTGGACTAGCCCTTTTCACATTTCTGCTCCTCCTACCAGTCTTGAGGTGACTTTTTCTGTATATTCTTAGTTATGTCTTCTGTTCAGGTAATCTTCAGTTGGTTATTCAGGTTGACAATTCTATAACTAGTGTAATTCTGATTTGGTCCTGGGAGGAGGTGAGTGTAACTCATACCTACTCTGTCACCATCTTGGATATCTTACTTTAGTATTTTAAACTGCTACATTGTGCTCCATCATATGGACACTTTCAGATTTACATAGTTGTCTAATAATGGATATGTAGGTGGTTTCAGGCTAATGTTTTTAAAACAATGAAGAGACCTAGCTAGTTTGGTTCACTAGTTGAAGTTTTGGCTGGTGGACAGAAGGGTCCCAGGTTTGATTCCAGACCAAGGGCACATACTTCCATTGCAGGCTCGAATGCTGGCCCCCAGTTGGGGCATGTGCGGAAGGCAATCAATCGATGCTTCTCTCTCAGATCTCTATCTCTCACTTCCACCACTCTCTCTGAAAAACAATGGAAAAGTACTCTCTCTGAAAAGCAATGGAAAAAATATCCTCAGGTGAAGATTAAAAAAATTAAAAATAGTCTGGCCTGGCTTAGTGGTTGAGTGTGGACCTGGGATCCAGGTGATCGGGGTTCTATTCTTGGTCAGGGCACATGCCTGGGTTGTGGGCTCTACCAATGACTCTTTCATTATTGATGTTTCTATGTCTCTCTTTCTCCCTCTCCTTTCCTCTCTCTGAAATCAATAAAGATATATTAAAATAAATAAAAATTAAAAAGTGATTAAAAAAATTAAAAAGAAATAAAAGTAAAAACAATGTGGAAGTGGATATTTTGTACATATATCTTGCGTTATATTTGCAAATATATGTAACAAAAAATTCTTAGCCATGTGTTTTGATCACTTCCATTTCTTCCCATTGGTGGAGAAGAGACTCTTACCTTAAAGTTATCAGTAGAGTGGAACAAACAACTCCCAACACCAGTAAGATGCAATCAACTCAGTATTAGTCTCTTATACTTACAACCAGAAAGGGGAAAATACTGGATGGCTCACAGGGCCACATAGGGATTCCACTTGGAAACAGAATGAATAAGCAGAGGCTGTGGTGTAATTCCTGAGGTTGGTAAAACCCTTTTTTGAATCCTTCTGCAGGCTAACAGGAAACTGAAGGGATAATTGGCATTGTGCCTGGTCCTCATGATAAGGACAGTTGTTTGAATATGGTACTTTATCTGCAGGAACATGATGCAAAGGGAAACTTGTGGTCAGGGCATCATTTGACACTATATCAGCTTCTGCCATATGTAAAGACATATAATAAGGGGCCATGATTTTAGGTATTATACCACAAAATGTAGTTAGGGAAAACAAAGAATGTGTGCATTTAATTTTTCAAATAATATATCCAAATTGCCCTTGGACAAAGGCTGAAAATATGCTAGTCCCTATTTTACTATATGTTTATCAATATTAAATGAACTTTGTAGTTTTTTTTTACTTTAGTAAAAAATGGCATAGTAGCTCCCCCTTATCTGTGGTTTCACGTTCTACATTTTCAGTTATCCATGGTCAACTACAGTCTGAAAATATTAAATGGGAAATTGCAGAAATAAACAATTCATAAGTTTTAAATTGTGCACTTTCTTGAGTAGCATGATGAATCTTGTGTTGTTCTGCTTTATCCTGGATGTAAATTACCCCATTCTCTAGATGTATATTGATTCATGCTGTATACACTAACTCCCAGTTAATTACTTATTAGCTGTGTTAATTTTCAGATTGATTATTGCAATGCTTGTGTTAAAATAAATCTTATTTTACATAATGCTGACCTAAAAATTACAACAGAAGTGATGCTGGCAATTTAAATATGCCAAACAGAATCCATAGAGTTTTTTATTAAGTAAAAAGTTGAAATTTTGGTACTGACCCTGGTTTTAGGCATCCACTGAGGGTCTGAAAACTTATCCTCCATGGGTAAGAGGGGATACTGTATCTATCTTATGGTTTTACTTGTATTTCTTTAAGTAAGACAAAGTATTTTTATATGCATATTAGACTTATATACAACATATCTCAGAAATATTGTGGGTTCAGTTCCAGACTACGACAATTAAACAAATATTGCTATAAAGTCACATAAAACTTTTGGTTTTCCAGTGCATATAAAGATCATGTTTGCCCGGCTGGGCATGGCTCAGCAACTGAGCATCGACTAGGATCCAGGCGATCAGGGTTTGATTCCCAGTAAGGGTACATGTCTGGGTTGCAGACTCGATCAATGACTCTGTCATCATTGATGTTTCTATCTCTCTCTCTCCCTCTCCTTTCCTCTTTCTGAAATCAATAAAGATAGATTTATAGAAAAAGATTATGTTTATAACTTACTATACTGTAACCTATTAAGAGTACAATAGCATTATGTCTAAAAATGTATATACAAGGAAGAGGGGCAAGATGGCAGCACTTTGACAAGAAGCAGAGTGCCTTTGCATCAAGCCAGAGACTGGATTTACAACTAAAATACTGCGTAGGCAGCTTGGAAAAACAAGAGAAATATACCAATTGGATATATTTTGAATAAGGAGCACTGAAGAAACATTGTAGAGTCTTGTAAGACTGGGAGAAGCACGGAAAGGGAGAGTTCCCCTTGAAGCCTGAGCTCTGCTGTGAGGTTAGAGGGTTAGAGGCTACAAAACTCCCTCCCCTTGGGCATGTGGACTGGCAACCAAAAGCAGGGATCTTAAACCCTGAGCAGTGGAGAAGGGAAGGAGTGCCCTGGCAAAGTAGAACAGTCTGCCTGGCAGGAGGGGTCCATACTTTCCTAGTGAAACAACACACCATATGGCTGTAGCCTGGGGAGGAGAGATTCACCCTGGGTGCTGGTAGCAGGAAAGGCTGTCCTCCAGTGTGTGGCTTCATAATAGAAAGGGACCTGTGGGCTACACCCAGCAGTGACCTAAAGAAACCCTTTGCTTTCTGTAAGGCAGTGTGCGGAGCCCCAGAAAACATTTGAACTTGTGGTGCCAGGAAGAGGAAGAGAGCCCTCTCACCACTAGAGAGAGGACCGGAGCTCCTGGAAGGGTGGATTTGGGATTTCTGACCTGCCCTGAAGAGAGCTGGGATAGCAGACAAGGAGCTGCCCCAGCTTTTATGAGATCAACTATGCAGGGGACCTGCATGGGGCTGACCTTGTAAACCCCCCTGCTTGGATGTTTGGCGCAAGGGCACCAAATCTTATAAAAGAAAGTTTTCTGCCTGTTTGTTACTTTATATGATTTTGATTACTGGTGAACATTCACCTCTTGGCTTACTTTGGGGAGACAGATCACCAAAAGCTGGGATTTGTATCTGCATTGTGGAAAGTTTGAACTGAGCATCCTGTGAGATCAGCCAATCAGAAATGGGAAAAAAGAGGAGTGGGACACGCTTACCTCACCCACAGGCTAGGAGCACCCTCCCCAATAGAAAAGGAGCTGGTTCAGCTCACTGAAAACCTAGATCCCTGCCCCCACCCCTGCCCCACTGGGCACAGTTCAGTCAGAGAAGGGAGAACAACTCACAGGAGGACATTACAGGAGTAAGACTCTCAGGGACCATTGTTTGGAAACCTGAGGAAATACTTATAATCCCTTCTGGAAGCTGAGAAGGCAACATGTGCACCTGAGTCTCTTTTGATCTATATACCTGAGCCCAGGCCAGCTGAACCTGCTCATAGAGAAAAAGCAACAGACTGAATTCAATCTGACCCTGCATCAGACCATTTTAGGGAGAACTAGAGTTGGAAGATATGATAGAAACTGAAGAGTTGGCTTTGAAGCAAAGATTAATTTCCCCACTGTGAGTGTTTAATGGCAAAACCTCTAACTGAGGTGCCCAATAGCCCAAGCTACACTGGCCTGCCTGTACCCTAAAGACTCTTTTAGGAGGACACTGGAGTAAGATCAGGCAAACACAAGCAGGGGGGGTGAAATAGCTGACAGGCAGAGGTGGCCCACAGATGGCCTCAGGCCAACAAGCTACATAAGGACAGCAGAAGCAAATCTAGACAGCTCTTGACATTGGTTGACACACAAGTACCTTCAAGGAGACCTGAAATAAGCAAACAAAACACTGAGCCTCAGATAACATAAGCTGACCTGGCAAAACTCACTTGGTTGACCATTTTTTAGGAAAAAACAAAAACAAAAAAACCACAATTTTTAAAATTTTTCAAAATTTTAATTTATTTTTAAATTTATATTTATTGTTGAAAGTATTAAAGATGTCCCCTTTTTTTCCTATTAACTCCTTCTACCCTGCACCCTCCCCTTCTCCCCAGCTGTTCACCACACTATTGTCTGTGTCCATGGGTTCTGTATATAAGCATATAAATACTTTGGCTAATCTCTCCTCACCCACCTCAGTCTTACCTCTGAGACTTGGCACTCTATTCCATGCTTCTATGCCACTGGATCTATTTTGTTCATTAGTTTATTACCTTCTTTAGATTTCACATATAAGTGAGACCATGTGATACTTGTTTTTATCTGACTAGCTTATCTAGCTTAAAATAACATTCTCCAGGTCCATACATGCTGTCCCAAGGGAAGAGATCCTTCTTCTTTACAACTGCATAGTATTCCAGGGTGTATATGTCCCACCTCATTTTTAACCACTTATCCACTGATGGGCACTTGGGTTAATTCCAGATCTTAGATATTTTAAACTTTATATCAACATAAGTGTGCATTAAATTGATTTTAATTTTATTCTTTCTAATTAATTTTTTAGGATTTGTTTTGCTTTGATTGTTTTTTTGTTTATTTGTTTAATTTCTCATGTTCTATTATCAAGATTTTCTTGAAATTCTTAAATCAATAAAATCAGAAGTGCCCAGCTGGGCATGGCTCAGCAGTTGAGCATCAACCTGGGACCCAGGCTATCAGTGTTCGATTCCCAGTCAGGGCACGTGCCCAGGTTGTGGGCTCAATCAATGACTCTCTCATCATTAATGTTTCTATCTTTCTCTCTCCCTCTCCTTTCCTCACTCTGAAATCAATAAAGATATATTAAATTATTTTTTAAATAAAATAAAATCAGAAGTGAAAAGGGCAACATAACAACTGATACCACAGAAATACAAAGGATCATAAGAAAATATTATGAGCAACTATATGCCAACAAACTGGACAACCTGGGTGAAATGGACAAATCCCTGGAAACATACAATCTTCCAAAAGTGAATCAAGAAAAATCAGAAAACCTGAATAGGGCAATAACAACTGATGAAATTGAAGCAGTAATAAAAATAAAACTCCCAGCAAACAAGAGTCCAGGATTAGATGGATTTACAGGTGAGTTTTACCAAACAATCAAAGAAAAATTAATGCCTATTCTCAAACTATTCCAGAAAATTCAAGAGGAGGGAAGACTCCCAAGCTGTTTTTATAAGGTCAGCATTATCCTAATCCCAAAACCAGATAAAGATACTACAAAGAAACTACAGACCAATATCCTCGATAAACATAGATGTTAAAATCCTCAACAAAATATTAGAAAATAGGATCCAGCAATACATTACAAAGATTATACACCACGACCAAGTGGGATTTATTCCAGGGATGCAAGGTGGGTATAATATTCAAAGATCAATAAATGTGATATATTACATGAACAAAATCAAGGACAAAAATCATATGATCATATCAATAGATGAAGAAAAAGCATTAGACAAAATCCAGCACTCATTACATTTAAACACTCTCAGCAAAGTAGGAATAGAGGGAATATACCTCAATGTAATAAAGGCCATATATGACAAACCTACAGCCAATATCATAGTCAGTGGGCAATAACTGAAAATGTTTTCCTTTAAAACAAGAACAAGACAGAGTTGTTGGCTTTCACCACTCTTATTCAACATCGTACTCAAAGTCCTTGCTACAGCGTTGAAAAAGAAGAAAAAATAGCCCTGCCAGGTGTGGCTCAGCGGTTGAGCATCGACCTGGGATCCAGGCAATCAGGGTTCGATTCCCGGTCAGGGCACATGCCCGGGTTGCGGGCTTGATTAATGACTCTCTCATTATTGATGTTTCTCTCTCTCTCTCCCTCTCCTTTCCTCTCTCTGAAATCAATAAAGATATATATATATATAAATGTAAAAAAAAAAAGAAAAAATAAAGGACATTTAAGTTGCAAAAGAGGAAGTAAAACTGTCATTATTTGCAGATAACATGATATTGTACATAGAAAACCCTAAAGACTCCACCAAAGTACTACTAGATTTAATAAATGAATTCAGCAAGGTAGCCAGTACAAAATAAACACCCAGAAATAGATGGCATTTTTATACACCAATAATGAATTCTCAGAAAGAGAACCTAAAAAAACAGTACCATTTACCATCACAACTAAAAAAATAAGATGCCTAGGAGTAAACTTAACTAAAGATGTAAAAAAACTGTACTCAGAAAACTATAGGACACGGGAAAAAAAGAAATAAAGGAATATATAAACAAATAGAACAATATACCATATTCATGGATTGGAAGAATTATCGTCATTAATATATCCATACTAAAAGCAATCTATAGATTCAACGCAATTCCAATTAAAATATCAAAAGCTTATTTCACAGAACTAGGTCAAATAGTCCAAAAATTTATATGGAACTGAAAAGGACCCTGAATAGCCACAGCATTCTTGAGAGAGAAGAAGAGATTGAGAGATCACTTTACCGGATATCAAACTCTACTACACAGCCATTGTAATCCAAACAGCTTGGTATTGGTACAACAACAGACATATAGATCAATGGAACAGAACAGAGACTCAGAAATTGTCCCACTCTATTATGGTCAATTAATATTGGACAAAGGAAGAAAGAGCATAGAATAAAAACATTCTCTACAATAAATGGTGTTGGAAAAATTGGACAAGTACATGCAAAAAAATGGAACTAGATCACTAACTAACTCCATACACAAGAATAAATTCAAAGTAGATAGAAGACTTAAATGTGAGTTGCAAAACAATAAAAATCCTTGAAGGAAATGTAGACAGTAATGTCACAGATATGTCTCATGCAGTGGAATTTTCACCAATACATCTCCTAGGGATAGAGGAACAAAGGAAAAAGTAAACAAATGGGACTACAGAAAACTAAAAATTTTCTGCACAGCAAAAGAAATCATCCTCAAAATACAAATGAACCTCAGGGTATGGGAGACTCTATTTGCCAAGGATAAATATAAAAAGAGGCTAATTTCCAAAACATACAAAGACCTCATACAATTCAACAAGAGGAAGAAAAACAATCGAATTAAACAATGGGAAAAGGACCTGAATAGACGCTTCTCCAAAGAGGACATACAGATGACCAAGAGACATATATAAAAATATTCAATGTCATTAATCATCAGAGAGATGCAAATTAAAACCACATTGAGGTATCACTTCACACCTGTAAGAATGGCTACTATCAACAAGTCAACAAATGACACGTGCTGGTGAGGATATGGCGAAAGGGAAACCCTGGTACACTGCTGGTGGGAATGCAGACTGGTGCAGCCAGTATGGATAACAGTATGCAGGCTTCTCAAAAAATTAAAAATGGAACTGCCTTTTGACCCAGTGATCCCAGTTGTAGGAATATAGCCTAAGAATCATGAAACACTAATCTGAAAGAATATATGTATCCCTATGCTCATAGCAGCACAGTTTACAATAGCTAACATCTGGAAACAACCCAAGTGCCCATCAATAGATAATTGGATAAAAAGGCTGTAGGACATTTACACCATAGAATACTATGCAGCTGTAAAGAAGAAGAATCTCTTACCCTTTGGAGCAGCATGGGTGGACCTGGAGAATATGCTATGTGAAATAAGTCAAGCAGTGGAAGACAAGTATCACATGATCCCACTTATATGTGGAATCTAAAGAACATAATATACTAATGAACAAAATAGATTCAGTGACATAGAAGCATGGAAACACTGACAAATCTCAGAGGGAAGGTGGGGGTAGGTGGGAAAAGGTTAACTGAAGAATTAAAAAGTATATATGCATAACCCATGGACACAAACAATAATGTGATGAAGCCTGGGGAGAGGAGGTGGGTGCACAGTAGAAGGGGTGAATGAGGAAAAAGTGGGACATCTGTCATACTTTCAACAATAAAGATAAATTAAAAAAATAAAAATGTACATACCATAATAAAAATATTTTATTGCAGAAAAAATGTTCATCATCATCTGAGCCTTCACTGTGTTGGAATGATTTTGCATGTGAAGGATCTTGCCTTGATATTGTTGACTTTGGATCAATTAGGGTGGTAGTTGCTGAAGGTTTGGGTGGCTGTCACAATTCTTAAAATAAGATAAAATCAGAGAAAAGAGGACTCTTTTACATATGGAACATTTTTTTCATAAACCTAATGGTAACGACAAAACAGAAATCTAGAAATGTGACACATAACATAAAAAAGAGGAAATGAAAGGGAAAATCATAGAACATCACCAAACTAAAATAATTGATGAATACACAAAAGAAAAGATACTATGGAGTCACAGACCTACCAGAAAACAAAAGATAAAATGGCTATCGAGAGTCCTCGTGTATCAATAACCACCCCTAGTGTAAATGGACTGAACTCATCAAATGAAAAATACAAAGTAGCAGGATAGACTAAAAAAAAAAAAAAAATCAACTATGCTGCAACTTCAGGAGAGAAATCTCAGTGACAAAATAAACAAAGACTCAAAGTGAAGGTGTGGAAGAAGATACTCCAGCTACATAGCATACAGAGAAAAACAGGTGTAGTCACACTTATATCAGAGAAAATATATTCCAAGATAAAAAGATAATAAGAAAAATGATAAAGCGAGCACTATGTGAAAAACAGATAATTATTAATGTATATGCATCGAACTTGAGAACAGCAAAATATATAAAGTAATTACTAACAAAACTAAAATGAGAAATAGACAGAAATACAATTATGGTAGACTTTGATTTCCCATTGACAGCAATTGATAGATCATCAAAACAGAAAATAGATAAGAAAATATATGTCTTAAGTAATACATTAGTCACAATCAATACTTCAAGAGCTTTTCATTTGATAACACCAGAATATTTGTTTTTCTCTAGTAAACATGGAACATACTTAAAGTTAGGCCACATATTAGGGCATAAAATGATTCTCAGAAATTTTAAAATATTAAAATCATACCAATGTATTCTCTGACTACAGCATTTTTTAAAAATATGTCTTTATTGATTTCAGAGAGAAGGAGAGAGAGAGAGAGAGAGGGATAAAAACATCAGTGATGAGGGAGTCATTGATTGGCTGCCTCCTTCATGCCCCTTACTGGGGATCAAGCCCACAATTCAGGTATGTGTCCTGACTGGTAATCGAACCATGGTCTCCTGGATCATAGGTCAATGCTCAACCACTGAGCCATGCTGGCCAGGCTAACCATGACATTTTAAAACGCAAATCAACTATAAAAAGAAAGCTGGAGAAACCAAAACTATTAGGAAATTAAATACATGCTACTGAACAATGACTGGGGCAAAAAAAAGAAAAAGATAAAAAAATACATAGAGACAAATGAGAACAACAAAATGACATATCAAAATTTGTTGGATGCTGCAAAATCAGTAATAAGAGGGAAATGTATAGTACTACAGGCCCACCTCAAGAAACAAAAACAATCTCAAATAATTTAACATTTCACCTTAAAGAACTAGAAAAAAAGAAGAAATGAAGAACAAAGCCAGTAAAAGAAAGAAAATAATAAAAGAGCAAAATTGAACAAAATAGAAAATAAAAAGACAATAGAAACAATTAATGCAAAAATGAGCTAATTCATTGAAAGATAAATAAAATTAACAAAACTCTGGCTAGACTCAGTAAGTAAAAAGAGAAAAGACTCAAGAAAAAAATCAGAAAAGAAAGAGGAGAAGTTACAATGGACACCACTGAAAAATCAAGGAATACACAAAAATATTATGAAACACTATACTCTACTTAATTTGATAACCTAGAAGAAATGGAAAAGTTCTTAGAAATATATAATCTTTTCAGACTGAATTATGAAAATTTTGAAAATCTAAAGAGACAAATCAATAGTAAGTAAATTGAAATAGTCATAAAAAATCTCACAAATAGAACTCAGGAGGGCCACAGAGGTCTATACTCCCAATTCCACCTAAAACCCTTTCAGAAACATACTTTTGAGTGATTAAGATTGACAGGTGAAGGCAGGTGGAGGTGGACCTCAGGGAACTTGGGAAAGTTTGTAGATCTAACCCTGAGCCCCCATACTGCTAACAAACCAGCCTTAGGGTGAAACTTGGCCCCTCTAACATGCAGCCAAGTCCTGTGGAGACAGACACAAACTTTGGATCATTTGTAATTTCAAACAGGTTTCTGAAAGCCAAAGAAAAGTTTCTGACAGTGGTTAGCCCCTAAGTACATCCTGGGAAGTCCAGAATTGGCAGACAGAACAGTCAGCCGCAGCCATCAGAAGAGCAGGATCCAAAGAGAGCTCCCAGAAAGCACTAAACTCTGCTGAGGCAAATGCCATTTAATTTTGTTTTTCTTTCCTTTCAAATTCTTTTTGCATTTATCTTCTTTATCTAATTGCTTTATTGACTTGTTATATTTTAGTCTCTATTGTTTCTTTCATATATCCAATTTTCTCTTCACCTTTCTTATCTTATTTTTTTCTCCTGATTTCTCATATTTTGTCTTTTCCTTATTTTGTGTCTATATGCTTTCTCCTCTACTTTCCTATTCAATTTTTTTCTTCCTCTTTTCTTTTATACAATTTTTCTTCTTCTAGTCTTTATTCTTATATTCTTTATTTTATCTCTACCATACATATTCCTTTTCCTTCCCCTTTTTTCTTCTCATATATTCTTTCTTTTCTTCTAACAAATGAACAACAATATTCAAGAACATATTTCAACAGCAGAACCCAAATAACTCAAACAAGGGGCATTCCTAGAGCACGGAGGTAAGATCTGAAAAACTATACAACTGGGTCCCACAAAAAAGCTACCACATAAGACCACTCTAGGAATACTGGGAGACATAGAGGATTGATCTAATATATAGAAATAAATACAAAGGGACAGCAAAAATAGGGAGACAAAGAAAAAATTCTCAAATAAAAAAAAAAAAAGAAGGAATTGCCAGAAAAAGAACTAAATGAAATGGAGGTAAGCAATATGTCAGATAAAAAACACAAAGCAATGGTTATAAAGGTGCTCATACAACTTAGTAAGAAGAACAAGCAATTTATTGACAACTACACTAGCATAAAAAATAGGTAGAATTCATGAATATGAATCAAGTGAAAATGAAGAATGATGTAGCTGGAAAAAAAAAAAATACCTTGGAAGGAATAAATGTAGACTAGAAGAAGCTGAGGACCAAATCAGCAAATTAGAAGACAAGGTAGAAAAAAACATCAATTCATAGCAGCAACTGGAAAAAAATAAAAATCAGGAGGAGAACTTGAGGAAGCTTTGGTACAATATGAAATGAAACAACAGTCTCATCATAGAGATGCCAGGAGAAGAAAAATCTGAGTAAGGAATAGTGAAATTGTTTGAAGAAATAATGACAGAAAATTCCCCTAACCTGGTGAAGAAAAAAGTCACTTAAGTTCAGGAAACACAGAGAGTCCCAATCAAGATGAACTCAAAAAGACCCACATCTAGATACAGCATAATTAAAATGGCAAAAGTTAAAGACAAAGAAAGAATCTTAAAGTCTACAAGATAGACAGAAAGTTACCTAAAAGGAAACCCTCATTAGACTGTCTCAATAGAAACACTTCAGGCCAGAAGAAAGTGGCATGACATACACAAAGCAATGAAAAGTAAGGGACTGAATCCAAAATTTCTCTATCCAGCAAGGCTATCAATCAAAACAGAAGGTGAAATAAAGAGCTTTTGCAGACAAAAGAAGGGCTAAAAGACTTAATTTCCACCAAAACAACATTGCAAGAAAAACTACGGGACTGTTGAAAGAAGAAGGAATAGAGACAGAGAGAAGAACACAGGCATAAAAAATAAAAGTGGCAAGAAATAAGTACCTATAGATAATAACCTTGAATGCAAATGGCTTAAATTCTCCAATAAAAAGACATAGGGTAGCTGAATGGATAAGAAAACATGATCCTTATATATGCTGTCTACAGGAGACCCACCTCAGAACAAAGGACTCACACAGGATGAAAGTGAAGGGATGGAAAAAAAAAAAAATTCCATGCAAAAGAAAATGAAAAAAACACAAAAAAAACTGAGGTAGCAATACTCATATCTGACAAAATAGACCTCAAAATGAGGCCATAGCAAGAGACAATGAAGGCAAATACATAATACTAAAGAAATCAATATAATAAGAGGACATAACCTTGGTAAACATATATGCATCCAATATAGGAGCACCCAAATATATTTTTTAAAAGTCTTCTGAAAGACTTTAAAGGAGCAATCTACAGCAATACAATCATAGTAGGGGACTTAACAGACCACTGAAATAACTGGAAAGATCTTCTAAGCAAAAAATGAACAGGAAAACAACTACACTAAATGACACACTATGTCAAATGGATTTAATTGGCATTTACAGAATATTTTATCTCAAGTGGTAGAATATACATTCTTCTCTAGAGAACATGGGACATTCTCAAAGATAGACCACATGTTAGGAAACAGAACAAATCTCTACAAATTCAAGAAGACTAAAATCATATCAAGTATCTCCTCAGATCACAATGGGAATAAACTAGAAATCAAGCACAATAAAAACACACAAAACATTCAAACACTTGGAGGCTAAATAGCATGTTATTAAACAATCAATGGGTTACCAAAGATATCAAGGAAGAAATGAAAAACTTCTTGGAAACAAATGAAAATAAACACACAACAACCCCAAATGTATGGGATACAACAAAAGCAGCCCTGAGAGGGAAGTTCATAGGACTACAAGCATAGATCAAGAAACAAGAAAAACTTCTAATAACCTATCAAACACTGCAACTTAAGACTTAGAAAGAGAACAACGAGAAAAGCCCAGAGTAAGGAGAAGGAAGAAAATAATACAGATCAAATCAGAAACAAACGACATACAGGCTTAAAAATCAATACAATTGATCAATGAAACCAGGAGCTGGTTCTTTGAAAAGATGAACAATATTGATGAACCTTTAGCTAGACTCATCAAGAAACAAAGAGAGAGGATCCAAATTAACAAAATCAGAAATGAAAGATGTGAAGTAATAACTGATCCAATAGCAATACAAAGGACTGTAAGAAAATATTATGAACAACTCTGTGCCAACAAGCTGGACAACCTGGAAGAAATGGATTAATTCCTAGGAAAATACAACCTTCCAAAACTCAATCAGAAAGAATCAGAAAACCTGAATAAGCTGATTACTGATGAAGTTGAAGCAGTAATCAAAAAACTCCCAGCAAACAAAAGCCCTGGTCTAGACTGCACAACAAGGGAGCTCTATCAAATATTCAAAGAACTAACACCAATCCTCCTCAAACTATTTCAAAAACTCCAAGAGGGTAAAACTCTTCCAAGCTCTTTTTACAAGGTCAGCATTATACTAATTCCAAAACCAGATAAAAAGACTACAAAGAAAGAGAATTAGATGTCAATTTCCCTGAAGATCATAGATGCTAAAATTATCAACAAAATATTAGTAAACAGGATCAGGAATATATTTAAAAGATCATACACCATGACCAAGTGGGATTTTTTTCCACTGATGCAAGGCTGGCACAATATTCATAAATCAATAAATGTGATACATCACATAAACAAATTGAGGGACAAAAATCACATGATCATATCAATATATTCAGGAAAACTATCTGACAAAATTCAACACCATTTTTGATAAGAACTCTCAGCAAAGTGGGAATAGAGGGATCATAAACCAACGTAATAAAGGCCATATATGACAAACCTACAGCAAACATCATTCTTAATGAGCAAAAACTAAAACCAGTTTTCCTAAGAACAGAAACAAGACAGGGGTGTCCACTTTCACCACTCTTATTCAACATAGTACTGGAAGTCTTAGCCACAGCCATCAGATAGGAAGAAAACATAACTGTCATTATTTGCAGATGACATGATATTGTACATAGAAAACCCCAAAGACTCCACCAAAATCTACTAGATTTAATAAATGAATTTGGCAATGTAGCAGGATACAAAATTAACACCCAGAAATTGATGCAATTTTTATACACCAAAAATGAGCTCTCAGGAAGAGAAACTACAAAAACAATCACAGTTACCACTGTAACAAAAAATTGAAGATACTTAGGAATAAACTTAACCAAGGAGGTAAAGACCTGTACTCAGAAATATACTGAAAGTTGAAAAAAGAGATAAAAGAAGATATAAACAAGTGGAAGAATATACCCTGTCCGTGGATTAGTAGAATTAATATCATTACAATGTCTATACTACTCTAAGCAATCTACAGATTCACTGCAATCCGTATCAAAATAACAACATATATTTTACAGAGATAGAACAAATATTCCAAATACTTATATGGAACCAAAAAAGACCCTGAATAGCTGCAGCAATCTTGGTAAAGAACAAAGTTGGAGAGATGACAGTACTGGATTTCAAGCTATACTACAAATCCACTGTAATCAAAATAAGCTTGTACTGGCACATGAACAGGCCTATAAATCAATAGAACAGAACAGAAAACCGAGAAATCAAACCAAGACATTACGCTCAATTAATATTTAACAAAGGAGAAAAGAGCATACAATGGAGTAAAGACAGTCTCTCCAATAAATTACATTGGGATAACTGGAGAGGTACATGCAAAAAAAAAAAAATGAAAGCAGACAGCCAACATACTCAAGAATAAACTGAAAATTGATAAAAGACTTAAATGTACATTATCAAACCATAAATATCCTAAAAGACAGCATAGGAAACAAAATAGAAGACATGTCTCATAACAGAATTTTCACTGATACAATGCCTAGGGCAAGAGAAACAAAGGAAAAAATAAGCAAATGAGACTACATCAAAATGAAAAGCTTCTGCACAGCAAAAGAAATTAACATCAAAATGAAAATGTTACCCTCTGTATGGGAGAATATACTTGACAATAATACATCTGATATAAAGTTAATTTCCAAAATATATATGAACTCATACAGCTGAACAAATAGAAGACAAACAACCCGATTAAAAATTTGGTAGAGGACTTGAATAGAAACTTCTCCAAAAAGGGCATACAAATGGCCAAATCTCAATGAAAAACTGCTCAATGTCTCTAATTATTAGAGAAATGCAAATTAAAATGACAATGAGGTACCACCTCATACCTGGTAGAATGGCTTCAATTAACCAATCAACAAACAAAGACTGCTGGCAAGGATGTGGAGAAAAAGGACCCTAGTACTCTGCTTTTTGGAATGCAGACTAGTAAATCCACTATGGAAAACAGTGTAGATTTTCCTCAAAAATAAATTGAAAATTGAACTGGCATTTGACCCAGTGATCTAACTTCCAGGAATATATCCTAAGAAGCCAGAAACACCAGTCAGAAAAAAATATATGCACCCGTACGTTCATAGCAGTGTTATTTACATAGCTAAGATCTGGAAATAGCCAAAGCGCCCATCAGTAGATGAATGGATTAAAAATTTGTGGTACATTTACAGAATGGAATACTATGCAGCTGTAAAAAGAAGTATCGCTTTCCCTTTGAGACAACATCGAGAGACCTGTAGAGTATTATGCTAAGTGAAATAAGCCAGTCAGAGAAAGACAAGTATCACTTTATCTCCCTTATATGTGGAATCTAATGAAGAAAATAAACTGATGAACAAAAAAGATCCAGAGACACTGAAACATGGAAGAGACTGATGTATTTCAGAAATACAGGGCTGGGAAAAAATAACTGACAAATAGAGATCATTATGAGCAGATGACTTTACAAGTAAGTTCTACCAAACATTCAAAAAAGGTTCAATACCTATCCTTCTCAAATTGTTCCAAAAATTAAGGAATAAGAAATACTTCCAATCTCATTTTATGAGACAAAATCACCTGGAAAGGAAAACTCAAAGGAATAAAATTACAGACCAATATTTCTGATAAATACAGATTAAAAAATACTAAACAAAATACTAGCAAGTCCAATACAACAATACATTAAAAAGATAATAATTAATGATCAATCGTGGTTCATTGCAGTAGCACAAATATAGTTCAACATATGCAAATGAATCAATGTTTTATGTCACATTAACAAAATAAAGGTTTGAGATCCAAGACAGTGGCAAAGTTGAATGCACACTCATCATCTCCCAGGAACAAACTGGAATTACAACTAAGATATAGAACAATCAACCTTAATAACCAACTGAAAACTAGCTGAACAAACGTCTTATAACCAAGGATTTACAGAAGAAGCCATACCCAGACTGATAAAGGCAGAGATGTAAAAAGGGCTGGCCCATCTCCTATGGGTGCCATCTACTATCCCAGATGGATATCTTGGCTACAAAAGATATTCCTGAGGAATCTGCAGTCTCAAACCCGCTTAGGAGTCCACAGCCCAGAGCACCAGAGTTAGGAACAGCCACCCACATAACATCTGGCCATGAAAATTCTGTCTGCCAAGAGAGAATTGAGTCTACTAGAGATACAGGTACTTTTTTAAAAGGCCAATGCACAAAATATCATCTGTAGCCACTCAACCTGGTCTCCAGCAGAGGGAGGGAAAAGTGGACTAGAATCATGTGAGAAACTGAGGTTTGTGACTCTGTGTAGAGAGCTGTAAGAATAGCCAACAGGGTCTCTATACTGAGTCCCTCTCACACACCACAGACATCTTTCTTAGGTGGATCACTCCCCTTGTTAAGGCATAAGCCCAGGGAATGCAATAGCCCCACAGTCTTGAGTCTATTTCAAACCATTCTGTGGAGATTGTGTCCTACTGAGGAGTCAGCTGCCTGGGTATGGGTATCGAATTCTAGGCATACTCAGAGGGTTTCAGTGACTGAGTTGGGTAACTTTGGGCTAAGGTCCATTCCTCCCACTTTCCCATGAACTTGACTGGCACATCCTTTTCACAAGAGATCTGCTAATTCCACCTTCTGGGTTCCCAGTGGCACTAACATCTTTACTCCTGGTGGCCCTACCATGCCAAGCACAAGCTCCTCAGGAAGTGTCGGCAGAACCTGAGACAAACTGAGTTTTTTGGTTCTGAGATGGGGGACACACAACCCACATTCTTCAAAGCCTAACTGTGAACTCCACTTCATGAAAGATTTATCAGCCACATCCTCCTGACTCCTAGCAGCCTCACCCTGCTGAGCTCAGGCTCCCAGCATAACCTGAGATAGACTGAATTGTGTGGCTCTAGGCTGAGGGCCATTTTTCTTTCTCAAGTCCAAGTGGTGCAGAGCCTTACCTTCCATGGTCAACCTTGGGCTGTTTGGGTCTTATAAACTTTGATAGTCTCAAATTGACAACTCCCTGAGACCTCTCCCAATCACAAAGTTCTGCAGGCACCCAGCAGGAGGCAGCTAGACTTGGAATTTTATGATAGTTTTGCCAAGTCACCTCAAATTCAAAACTCGCACCAAATTTGAACCCAATCTGGTAAACATCACTTGCCCATACCTGGTGAGTCACTGAGATCCTTCCTCATGCAAATTTATTACCACCAGAGGATCTTTCAGTCACTGAGTCTAACAGGCAGTCAACAGGCGGAGGCAGATTTTGGGCAGACCTTTTTCTGATCTGCCACCAGCTGGCTATTGGTGAAGAAAAGCCTTAGTGCACAGCTTGATCTTTCCTAAGCAAATTAAGGAACAGCAAAGACAGCCAAAAACTGTAGGTTGATTTGTAATTTTAAGAGGTTGTCCAGGGCCAGTAACGGGCAGAATATGACATTGACCTGCATCAGAGTTGTTCCCAAGAGGCTGCGCAATATACACACACAGTAGCCAGTAACCAAAAACATCAGAAAAGGATCAAATTAGCTTCACAAGCAGAATAACCATAGGGAGATTTGGGCAGGTACCAGACCATGCTGAGGTGAATTGTGCTATGTGTAGTGAACACCAGCACAGCAGCTTGTAAACTGTGGTTGGGTTGTATCCTCACAGTCTACCAGCCTGAGGGGCAACACAATACACAAATGGGCCAATAGCAATCAATATTCAATTACAACAGGAGGAATCATATAACCCATACAAGGGACATTCCTAGAGAACCACCTCAGGTGATTGAGAAGATTGCACCACTGGGTCCCATGGGACAACTACTACATAAGGCCACCCTACTAAGTCTTGGAGACATAGCAGATCTACCTAATACATAGAAACAAACACAAAAAGACAATCAAAATGGGGAGACAAAGTAACATGACCCAAATGAAAGAACAGGATAAATCTCCAGAAAAATAAGTAAATGAAATTGAGGCAAGAAATTTACCAGCTATATAGTGCAAAAAAATAAATGGTTATAAGGATGCTCAAGGAATTTAGTAATAACTTTCAGGAACTTAGTTAAGACAGCAACAGCATTAAAGAGGACATAAAACCATGAAAAAAAAAAAAAAACAGTAACAAATGAAGAATACAATATCTAAAATGAATAATAATCTACAAAGAATCAACAGTAGATTGGATGAAGCAGAGAATCAAATCAGCGATGTGGAAGACAAGATTAAAAAAATCAATTAGAGAGGGGAAAAAACAAATTAAAAAAATTAAGATAATTTAAGGGACTTTGGGATAACATGAAGCATAAAAACATCCACATTATAGGAGTAACAGGAGAAGAAGACAGTGAGCAAGGGATAGAAAATCTGAAGAAGTAATGACAGTAAAATTCCCTAACACAGTGAAGTTAAAAGTCATACAAGTTCAGGAAGCACAGAGAATACAAAGCAAGATAAACCCAAAGAGGCCTACAACAGGACACATAATTAAAAATCAAATGGTAAAGACAAAAAGAGAATATTAAAAGCAGCAACAAAAAGGCAGTTAGTTACCTACAAGGGAGTTCCCATAAGACTATCAAAAGTTTATCAATAGAAACATTTTAGGCCTGAAGGGATTGGCATACAATATTCAAAATGATGAAAAGTAAGGGCTTACAATCAAGACTACTTTATACAGCAAGGCTATCATTTAAAAATGAAAAGAAAAAAAAAAGTACTCTCTAGGTCCCTCCATGCTGTCCCAAAGGGTAATATATCCTTTTTTTTTTTTTTTACAGCTGCATAGTATTTTATCATGTAACTGTACCACAGCTGTGATTATTATGCTAAGCAAAGTAAGCCAGTCAGAGAAAGACAAACATCACATTATCATACTAATGTATAAAATACACTGATGAATAAAATAGAACCAGAGACATGGAAACATGGAACAGACTGATGAATCTCAGAGGGAAGGGGCTGGGTGGTGGATGGGAAGAGATTAACCAAAGAACTTATATGCTTATATGCACAGCAAAATAAACTGACAACAAAACAAACAGGCAGCCAACCAGATGGGAGATGATATTTGCAAACAGTAGCTCCAATAAAGGTTTAATTTCCAAAATATATGAACTCATAAAACTCAACACCAAACAAACAAACAAACAAACAACTTAATCAAAAAGTGGGCAGAAGACCTGAACAGACACCTCTCCCTAAAACACATATGAACAACCAATAGATATATGAAAAGATGTTCAACCTCATTAGCCATTAGGGAGGTGCAAACCAAAACTACAATGAGCTACCACCTCACACCTGTTAGAGTGGCTATAATCAACAAGACAACCAATAACAAGTGTTGGAGAGGTTGTGGAGAAAAGGGAACCCCCAGTTCACTGCTGGTGAGAATGTAGATTGGTACAACCACTATGGAAAGCAGTCTGGCGATTCCTTAAAAATTTAAGAATAGACCTACCATATGACCCAGCAATCCCTCTCTTAGGTATACATCTGAAAAACTAAAAAACACATATTGGCAAAGATATTTGCACCCTTATGTTCACTGCAGCATTATTCATGGTGGCCAAGACATGAAAACAAACAAAGTGGCCTGTGATATTGGACTGCATAAAGAAGATGTGATACATGTACACAATGGAATACTACTGAGCCATATGAAATACTTCCATTTGTTACAACATGATTGGACCTTGAGAATATTATGCTAAGTGAAATAAGTGAGTCAGAAAATGCTAAGAATCATAGGATTTCACTCATATGTGGGATATTAAACTGAAACTTGTTCACACAAACAGAAGTGTGGTGGTTGCCAGAAGAAAGGCTGTGGGGGTTGAAGGAGACCCTAACATATGATGAAAGGAGAAGATATAACTTTGGATAGTGGGCATACGGTGCAATATACAGATCTTGTAACATAGAAACCCACACCTGAAACTTATATGTTCATATTAACCAATGTCACCCCAGTAAATTTAATTAAAAAATTAATAAAAACCAAAATCAACAACAACAAAAAAATGAAATAACAGTATAAATCTCCAGAAAGAGCTAAATGAAATAGAGGCAAGCAATTTATCATATATAGAGTTCAAATTAATAGCTATAAGTATGCTCAACAGTGTGAAGAAGAGCATTAAAAACTATAAAAATGGACAGTCAGAAATGAAGAATACAATATTTGAAATGAAATATACACTACAAGGAATAAACAGTAGGTTGGGTGAAGCAGGGGATCAAATCAGCGATTTAGAAGACAATTTAAAAGAAAAACACCCAATCAGAGGTGAAAAAAGAATTTAAAAAATGAGGACACTTTAACAGACCTTTTGTACAACATGCATTCACCCCCAGCAGCAGAATATACACTCCTTTCAAGTGCACATGGAATATTTTCTAGGATAGACCATATGTTAGTACACAAAACAAGTATCAATAAATTTAAGAAGATTGAAATCATATTAATCATCTTCTCTGACCATAATGGTATGAAACTGGAAATCTATCACAAGAAATGTCACTGAGAAACACACAAAGACATGGAAGCTAAATAACATGTTACTAAACAATGAGTGGGTTTACAATGAGAACAAGGAAGAAATCAAAAGGTACCTTGAGACAAATTAAAATGAACACACAAAAAACAAAATCTTTGGGACAAAGTAGCTTTGTCTGTAAGTACGTGAAAGCTTGAGATACTATTTCAAGTTCTTTGCTCAACAAGGTGGCTTAAATAAGTAACAACTGTGTGAATAATACCTTAATAAATTATTTAAAAGACAGAAATCAAAGTATCTTTGGGCAGAGCAAAATCAGTCTTAAGAAGGTAATTCATAGCATTACAAGCCTAGTTTAAAGAACAAAAATAAATCTCAAATAATCAATCTAACATTACACTTACAGGAACTAGGAAAAGAACAATGAACAAAGCCCAAAGTTAGTAGAAGAAAGGAAATAATAAAATCAAAGGAGAAATAAATGAAATGGAGTTAAAAAAAAAACAAAAAACTATACAAAGATCAATGACAGAGGGAGAGAGAGAGAGAGAGAGAGAGAGAGAAAGAGAGAGAGAGAGAACCCAGATAAATAAAATCAGAAATGAAAGAGAAGTAACAACTTATAACACAGAAATACAAAGGATTATAAGAAAGTATTACAAACAACTATATGTCAACAAATTGGACAACGTGGACAAAATGAATTCCTATAAACATACAAGCTTCCAAATCTTCCACTACTAAATCAGGAAGAATCAGAAAGTGAGAATAGACTGATTGCAAGTAATTAAATTGAAGCAGTAATCACAAAACTCCCAACAAACAAAAGCTATGGAATAGATGGCTTCACAGGTGAATTTTACTGAACAATCAAAGAACTAATATCTATCTTTCTCAAACTATACAAAAAATTCAAGAGAAAGGAAGACTTCCAAGCCATTTTGTGAGTCCAGCATTATCTTAATTTTAAAACCAGATATGAACACTACAAAAACACACACACTATAAGCCAATATTTGTGATAAACATATATGCTAAAATCCTCAACAAAATATTAGTAAACTGGATCCAGTAATACATTAAAATATAATACACCAAGATCATTTGAGATTTATTCTAGGGATGCAAGGTTGATACAATATGCACAAAACAATAAATGTGATATACCACATAAGCAAAATGAAGGATAAAATTGCATGATTATACCGATAGTTGCAGAAAAAAAATGATGAAATATATAACCCATTTATGATAATAACTTTCAGAAATGTGGGAATTGAAAGAACATACATCAACATAATAAAGGCCATATATGACAAACCCAGAGCCAAAATTATTTTCAAAGGGCAAACAGTGTTTCCCATAAGATTAGAAGCAAGACAAAGATGTCCGCTTTCTCTATTTTCACTTAACACAGTATTTGAAGCCCTAGCCACAGCAATCAGAGAAGAAATAAAAATCCATAATTGGAAAGGAAGATGTAAAACTGCCATTATTTACAGATGATGTGATATTTTTAAAAGAAAAACCTAAAGATACCAACAAAAAAACTACTACAAATGATAAATGAATTCAGTAAAGTAGAAGGATACAAAATAATTATCCAGAAATTCATTGCATTTTTATACACTGATAGTAAACAATCAGAAAGAGAAACTAAGAAAACAATCCCATTTACAATTACATAAAAAACAAACGAACAAACAAACAAAACACATGGGAATAAATTTAACCAAGGATGTGAAAGACCTGTACTTAGATAACTATAAAATACAGAAGAAAAAATTGAAGAAGGTACATGTAAGTGGAAGCACATGCTATATTCATGGATAAGAAAAATTAACATTGTTAAACTGTCCATACTACTCAAAGCAATCTATAGATTCAATGCAACTTCTATCAAGATACCAATGGCGTATTTCACAGAGCTAGAACAAATAGTCCAAAAAATTATGGAACCACAAAAGACACTGAATAGCCACCGAATCTTGCAAAAGAGGAACAAAGTTGGAGAAATCATGCTACCTGATTCAAGCTATACTGTGAGGCTATGGTAAAGAAAGAGCATGGTACTGGTATAATAACAGACACATAGATCATTGGAACAGAGTAGAGAGCATAGAAATAAAACCATATGATACGTTCAATTAATATATGATAAAGAATGCAAGAATATACCATGGGGTAAGGAAAGTTTATTTAATAAATGGTGTTGGGGAAAAAGGACAGACACTTGCAAAAAAGTAAAACTAGATCACCTTACACCATACACAAGAACAAACTCAAAATGGATTAAAGAATTAAAACTCCCAGAGGAGAACATAGATGGTAACCTCTCAGTTGTTGTTCTTACTCATATATTTTTCTGATATTTCTCCTCAAGCAAGGGAAACAAAAGAAAAAAATAAATAGGACTTCATTAAACTAAAATGTTTTTGTACTGCAAAGTAATCCATCAGCAAAAATAAAAGAGAACCTACTGCATAGAGGAAGATATTCATCAATGATACATCTGATAAGTGGTTAATAGCCAAAATTTATACAAAAGTCAGAACTCAACATCAACAAAACAAACAATTTAATTAGAAAATGAGCAGAAGTCCTGAATAAACATTTATCCAAAGAAGACATGAAGATAGCCAACAGACATATGAAAAAGGTGCTCAACATCACTAATCATCAGAAAAATGCAATTTAAAATCTCACATCTATCAGAACGGCTATCATCAATAAATCAACAAAGTGTTGTAGAGGATATGGAGAAAAAAGTAGCCTCTTGCACTTTGGTGAGAATGCAGATTCAAACAGCCACTATGGCAAACAATGTGGAGGTTCCTTAAAAAATTAAAAATAAAACTACCTTTTGACTCAGCAATTTTACTTCTGGGAATATATTTGGGGAAATAGAAAAACCTAATTCAAAAAGTTATACATACCTCTATGTTCATTGCAGCATTATTTATAGTAGCCAAAATATAGAAGCAACCCAAGTGCCTATCAATAAACAACTGGATAAAGAAGATTTGGTACATACATACAATGGAATATTACCTGGCCAAGAAAAGGATGAAATCTTACCATTTATGACAACATGGATGGACCTAGAGGGCAATATTCTAAGTGAAATGTCTGACAGATAAAGACAAGTACTATATTATTTCATTTATATGTGGGATCTAAAGAACAAAATAAACACACAAACAAAATAAAAACAAGCTCATCAGTACAGAGGACAAACTGAGGGGTGCTGGGTGAAAAAAGATGAAAGGATTAAGAAAATACAAATTAGGCATTGGGATGTAAAGTACAGCATAGGTAATGTAGTCAATAATATTGTAATATCTACATATTGTGTTGGGTGGGTACTAGAATTATCAGGGAGATCACTTCATAAATTATATAATTGTCTAACCACTATGCTGTACACCTGAAAAAATATAAAATATTACCAAATGTCAACTCTAATGGAACAATAAAAGAAACATTTAAGAAAATATATATAGGAAATAAAATGACATATTTTTAATTCAAGTAAAATAAGTCTAAGTTTAGGCAATGTAATGATATTAACTATCATAATGCTGTCATTTAAAGGTATGCATATTTTAAATACAGCTGTCAAAGTCATTATGGATTTTTTCTTTTATCTAAGGAATGGTTTTGGGATAGGGATGAAGATAGCAAGATAATTTCTTGCTATATTGATATTTTATGAAATTAAATTAGCTCACATGCTGCAAATCAAATGTCTACTTTTTATGATTGCATTTGCTTTATACTCATTGCAAAAGCTTTTCCATTCTAAGGTAAGAACACTGACATAAAAGTGATACTTTCTGATGAACCTGCTGGAATTTAAATACATTTTACAAGAACAATTCTAATTTTAAATTTCTGTTTTACCTTAGTTCAGTAAGATAAAAATATTTTTAAAAAGAGACATTAAGAACATAAAAAGAACCTGTAGAATGCAATGAAATTAAAGAAAAGAAAGATTTAAAAAGCAAAAATTTTCTGGGGTTCAAACCTATAATATAGAATTCTTGGTCATGCATGAGTTTTAGTGACAGTAAATGAAAACCTATAAGCCAGAGTGCTGTATACTTATGTACTGCATACACAATAGACACCCAATAATATTAATTGACTGGCTGACAAAAAAATCCTATCTAGTGGAAAGTTTACTACTGATTTCTTTCCTCATTTAAGGTTATGCAAAAAGCTTTCATTAGATATGTCTTAAAATTACATATTAAATATAGATATGCATAACTTGATGTTTAAATAAGCTAAATGTACTTTTAATATTGAAAAATGTAACACTTTATGCTATTGGATTAAGATTGTAAAGATATGTGAGGAAAAATTGTGCAAGTTTTCCTTAGTGTTGAGCTATCTGATTTATTACTATGTTTATACATCTTGTCTCTAATTCTGTGACCCCTTCTCCTTTCTGTCATTGTGGTTGCTGTTTTATTAGATTTGAACATTCCAAGACATCTACAGGTTCATTCTATTATATAAGTAAGAGGCTCTTTTCAAACTTCATTTTGGTGTGGGCTTTGTATTTTGATTTATTTTTAACTTCTTAATTTCATGAATTACTAAATAATGGAGAAATACCATGAGTGTATAAGAACTGTAGGAATTTAGCAGTGGAAGTGGTGTAAATGTGCAGCTCACCAGGTGGCATATTGCGGAAGGAGCTTGCAGCAGTTTGCCCTTCAGCTCCAGAACTTTGCTGCAGGGCCTTTGGCCCTGATATTTAATTTAGTCAACACAATTTTCTCAAAGAGCATATAGTAGTTGGCAGTACCAAATATTAAATTGGCAATTTTCACTGGGGATCCTTAGAGGAGCTTCTGATGGAGCTGTGTATAGTTACATGATGATACTGACAAGGCAGAAAATCAGACCTTTTTCACACATCAGCTATCATTCAAGTGACATCTGTATTCCATGGATCTCATCTCTCAAATAAAATAGTAACAACAACAACAAACACATGGTCTCTCTTGAACATATGCAAATGTACAATTTCTAAAGGAAGAAAAAATTAGGCAGAACAAGGTGCCCTTCACAAAGAAGCTGGGGAAAATTTCAAGTATAATCAGCTACTGCTGCTCTTTCTAAAAATAACAGATTATTCCCTCGAGTATATGTGATTCTTTTATTTTACTTTTATTATTATTTTTTTTAAAAATATATCTTTATTGATTTCAGGGAGAGGAAAGGAGAGGAAGAGAGAGAGATAGAAACATCAATGATGAGAGAGTCACTGATCAAGCCTGCAACCAGGCATCTGCCCTGACCCGGAACTGAACCCCGATCACCTGGATCCCAGGTCTATGCTCAACCGCTGAGCCACGCCCGGCCGGGCTATGTGATTCTTTTAAATTAGTCTCCTCCCCAATAGCATTTTGTACTTTCTTTCTGTATAAGATAGAGGTGGGTGTGTGGATGGTAGGTGCCAGAGAGTAACATTTATAGGGTCACTCTAGGAGCATATGCTTTATATATTTTTTTCTTCTTATAATCCTTTTAGCAATCCTATGAGGTAAGTGGTACTATTCACATTTTCATATAAGGAAATTAAACCTCAAAGTTTAAGTCACTTTCCCACAACTAGGAAGAGACAGAGTTAAGATTAAAATCCAGGACTTTCTCAATTCCCACTATTTTGCACTAAGGAGGAAAAGTGCAGCTTGCTACTTGTTACTAGTTTTGAGCCCTCAATATGTGCCCATCATAAGCAGAATCTCTTGTGTCTCTAGTTTTTAATTTTTTAAAAATATGTATTTATTGATTCTAGAGAGAGGAAGGGAGAGGGAGAGAGACAGAAACATCAATGATGAGAGTCATTAATTGGCTGCCTCCAGCACGCCCCTTACTGGGGATCGAGCCTGCAACCCAAGCATGTGCCCTGACCAGGATCAAATCATGATCTTCTGGAACATGGGTCAATGCTCAACAGTTGATCCACGCTGCCAGGGCAAGTTTTTAATTTTTGTTGCTGAAGAATAGTAGTTTTGCATACATGTTAAAGTGAAGAACCTCACTGTGTGAGATTTTGTTGTGCTAGGTTTGTGTATTTTAATTCAAGTTTGCTCTTGTACATAAAGACTTACCAGAAATTCCTCTATTTTGTATTTAGAGGAGACTTCTGCCTTCAGAGTTGAGAGAGAAAAAACTTACTTAATTCTTTCCAAAGATGATGAGTCAGTTTCTCCAGGGACTTCCTTAACAAGCCTAGTTATCTGCATTCAACATTTTAAAGCATAGGCTATGATAACATGGGTTTTTCTTCACTTCTGCTTGTCAGTAGAAAGAAGTTTTATATTCCCGCCTAATATTTTTTGCATTACATTCTAAGAGCAGAAGATTGTGATTGAAACTACATGTTTGACAAGTAAAACATTTGTTGGATTATGTCAGTTCAAACTTTAGAGTTGATTGTTGATCTTTTTAAAAGGGCAATACCTAAAATGACAGTAAGTTCTCACATATGGTGGCTATAGGAAAATATTGGGTCAGGGCTTGGATGACAGGAATCTTGGGACTAAAGATTCAAGATATGTCATGCCCAGACACCTACAGTATACAACTAAGGGGAGTTCTTAAGAATAAAGTATAAGTGGGCTTGGATTATAAAGAGAATAAGATAGAGTTCTCCAGATAAATAGAACCAATAGGATGTATGGATGTGTATGTGTGTATAAATAAATAGAGACAGAAAGGGAGGGAGAATATGTATATATGTATATAATATACATAGAGAAAGAAACAGACAGATTTATTCCAAAGCATTGGCTCGCACAATGATGGTGGCTGAGAATGTCCTAGTTCTGTAGTCAGCAAGCTAGAGACCCAGGAGGGCCAAAGTGTAGTTCCAGTCTAAGTCTAAAGGTCTGAGAACCAGGATAGGCAATAGTGGAAGATCCAGTTTGAAAGCCAGAAAGCTCCATACCCAAGAAGAAGCAATATTGCAAACTCAGTTCAAAGGTTCAGAAAAGAACAATGTTTTAAATCAATCAATCAGGCAGAAGTACCCTCTTATTCAGCGCTTTTGTTCTATTCAGGTCTTCAGTTGATTGGATGAGGCTCACCCACATTAGGAAACACAATCTGCTTAACTGAGTGTAATGATTCAAATCATAAATTTATCCAGCCCAAGCTGGGTTTGCTCAATGGTTAGAGCATTGGCCTGCAGACTGAAGGGTCCCCAGTTCGATTCCAGCCAAGGGCATGTACCTTGGTTCCAGTTTCCATTCACCGCCATGGTTGGGCAAGTGCAGGAGGCAACCAATCAATGTATCTCAGATCAATGTTTCTCTCACACTCCCTCTCCCTTCTCTCCTCTCCATTCTCTTTGAAAAGCAATGGAAAAGATATCTTCGGGTGAGAATTGAAAAAAAAAAATCTTGATCCAGGAAGATGTTCGCACTGTGACAAGAAGCAGAGTTACAGTGCTCCCAGGCATTGACTCAATTTACCACTAAAATACTGCATAACCAGCTTGGAAAAATATACCTGAGAAATATACCTGAGTGGTCATATTTCAAGTAGGGAGCACAGAAGAAACATCATAGAGACTGGTAAGAGAGGTCTGCTTAAAAAGGGGAATCACCTCTGATGCCTGTGCTGGGCTCTGAGACCCTAGGGCTAAAGGCTAAAAAGCTCCCATCCCTTGGAAGTGTGGACTGGAGCCCAAAAGCTGGGATCTCAAACCCAAAGCAGAGGAGAAGGGAAGGAGAGCCCATGCACAGGGGGCAGAGGGACACAGGGGAACAATGTGCCTGGGAGGAAGGGACAGCTCCTTCCCAGCAAAACAAAGCTTCTAATGGCATCTTCAACAGGCATTTTTTACACTGGGTGCAGACCATAGGAAAGACTGTCCCACACTGTGTGGCTCCCAAATAGAAAGGGGTCGGTGGGCTGCACTGAGCAGCCACATACAGGGACACTCTGCCTTCTTATAAGTCATTGTGTTGAACCCCAGGAAGCATTTGTTCTGTATGGCAGAGGTAAGAGGAAGTGAGCCCTCCAGCTGCCAGAGAGGGTCTAGAGGCACCAGAGGGGAAGATCAGGACTCTAGTCCCTGGAGTTGTCGGTGGGGAGGGTCTGGTCTTAAGCCACCAGAGCTGTCAGGTGCAACTAATCAGGGTTTTTTGTCCCACTCTGACAGGAGCCAGGATAGACACAAGGAGCTGTTCAGCTTTACTGAGATCAGCTGTGCAGGGGAGCTGTGTGGGGCTGACTTTGTGACCCACCCTGCTTGGTTCCAAGGTACAGGGGCGATGGTATCTTGCACGGAGGATTCTCTGCCTATGTGTTGCTTTGGGTGTTTGGGGGTTTTTGATTGCTGAATGGGTGTCCACTTTCCTGGATTGCATTGGGGAGACAGAGCAGCAAAAACGGATTTGGGTCAGCATTGTGGGGAATTTGAAAACAGCACCCCATACAACAGCCAACCAGATATGGGAAAGGAGAAGTGGAGCATGCCTACCTCTCCTGCAGACCAAGAGCACCACCCCCAAGAGGAAAGGGGCTGGCTTAGCATACTGAAGCCCCGAGTATCCCCGGCAGGGCACAGTCCTGCAGGGGAAGGGAAAACAGATCACAGGACTATAGTACAAGAATAAGACTCTCAGGAACTATTGTTTGGGAACTGGAGGAAAACCTTAAAACCTCTTCTGGGAACTGGGCAGGCAAAGTGCTCACCAGAATCTTTTTTAATTGACCCACTAAGCCTAGGCTGCTGAAACTGCTCATACAGAAAAGGAAACAGATTGAAGTCAATCTGAAGATGCAGCAGGCCATTGTATGGGGAACTAGAATTGGAGGATAGTGTAGAGACTGAGGAGCTGGCTTTGAAGCAGAGAATAATTACCCCACAGTGAGTGCCTGATGGAGAAACCTTTAATTAAAGGGAAAAATATCCCGAGCTACACTAGCTGTCCTGCACAATAAAGACTCCTCAGAAGACTCCAGAGTAAGACCAGGAAACCACAAGGGGGAGGCAAAATAGATGACAGGTGGAGGTGGTCCACAGAGAGCCTCAGATTAGCCAACTACCTGAGGACACCAGAACCAAACCTAGACATCTCCTGACACTGGCTGATACACAAGTACCTCCCAGGAGAACCAACATCATCATACAAAACAGTGAGCCTCAGACAAAATAAGCTTCCTAGATGAGACTCACCTGATTGACCTTTATTTTTTTAATTTTTTTAGTAAAAAGAGAGAAAAGAAAAAAATATCCTTTTAAATTTTTAATTAATTTTTTTTAATTTGTTTAGCTTTGCTTTGTTTTGTCCTTTGTTATTATCAAGATTTTATTGATATTGTCCGTTTGTTGATATTGTCTGTTTTAGTGATATTGTCTGTTTAATTATCATTATAACCAATAAGTTTACTGCTTTTCTCCATTGTTTTGCCCAAATCTCTCTTTTTTTTTTTTTCTTAATATATCTTTATTGATTTCAGAGAGTGGAAAGGAGAAAGAGAAAGAGAGACAGAAACATCAATGATGAGGGAGTCATTGATGGAGCCCACAACCTGGACATGTGCCCTGACCAGGAATGGAACCCCGATCACCTGGATCTTAGGTGGATGCTCAACCGCTGAGCCATGCCCGGCCAGGCCCAAATCTCTTATTGGACTCCCTCCCTGACCTTGCTTTATCTCTCTCTCTCTTCTTGTTCCATTGACATAACTTTTTTTTTCTTCTTTCTTTCTTTCTTTTCTTTTTCTCCTTAATGTCTTCCTTTTTGTTTGTTTCCATTTGTCTCATTTTTGTACTTTTTGGTTTTTATTTTTCAACTATTTTCCTATTCCTATGCTCTACCTTTAATTTTTTGCTCACACTTCTTTCAAAATCTTTACTCTGACCTTTTTATCTCCCAGTAGCTTATCTATTTTTTACTTTTTATTTTATTTTATTTTTTTTTTGTTACTATCAGCAATAATATTTTTTCTCTCTCTCACGCTATTTTTTTTTTTCTTATTCTTTTCTTTTCTTTTTTTGGTTTAGCATTTGTGTTCTGCCTTCATTCTTCTAATTCTACTTTCACTTGGGATGTTTTCATTGTCATTATCAAGATATTTTGTAAGATACTGCTTGTTTCCTGGCAGTTTGGTTGTGTATTGCCTTACCTTGCCAGTACTCCTACACCAGCTCACACAACATGGCTAAGGCTGAGGCAAACAGTTAGCAAATCTCAGAGAAGAGTTTTTCTAAGAATGGGTCAACAACAATCTAGACTCAATCACAACAAGAGAGATCAAAGAACCCACAAAAGAGACACTCACAAAAGGGGCATGCCTAGAACAAAGAGCTCAGAAGTATAAGGAAAATACACCTTTGGGCTCCACTGTACACATACTACAAAATCCCACTTCACAAGACTGGGAGACAGCAAATATATCTAATATATAGATACAAACAGTAAGAGCAACCAAAATGGGGAGGAAAAAGAATCAACCCCCAAATGAAAAAACAGAAAAAAATCACCAGAAAGAAACCTTGATATGATGAAGTTAAGTAAGTAATCAGTAATAGAGTTCAGAGTAATAGTTACAAAGATGGTCAAAGAAATTAATGAGAGCTACAAGACACTTAATAGAAAGGTCCATGAACTTAGTGAAAACATGAAAAAGGAGCTAAATATCATAAACAAGAACCAGGCAGAAATGAAGAATACTATATCTGATATCAACAATATGCTGGAAGGAATTTAAAGCAGGCTCAATGAAATAGAGGACAAAATAAGTGACTCAGAAGATAAGGTAGAAAAACCCCACTCAATCAGAGAACCAAAAAGAAAAAAACACTTAAAAAGCATGAGGACAGTCTAAAGGAACTTTGTGACAACTGGAAGCAAAACAACATTTGCATTATAGGGCTACCAGAGGGGGAGGAAAGATATCAAGGGGTAAAACCTTGGAGGAGAAATAATGACATAAAACGTCTCTATGCTGGTCAGGAGGAAAGCCACACAAGGTCAGCAGGCACAGAGGGTTCCAAACAAAAGGGACCCAAAGAAATCCGCTCCAAGACACATCATAATTAAAATGGCAAATGTTAAGGACAAAGAAGGAATATTAAGGGCTGCAAGAGAGAGACAAGCAGTGAGGAACAAGGAGACCTGCATAAAGCTGACAGCAGATGTCTCACAGAAACACTTCAAGCCAGAAGGGAGTGGCATGAAGTTCTCAAAGTGATGAAAACCAAGAAAATGAAACCAAGACTGCTTTATGCAGCAAGGCTATCAATTAAAGTTGGAGGTGAAACAAAGAGCTTCCCAGACAAAAGAAGGCTAAAGGAAGTCTGTACCACCAAACCAGTATTGCAAGAAATGCTAAAAGGACTGTTCTCAGAAAAAGAAGAAACAGTGAGAGAAAGGGACATCAGGATAAAGAGATAAAGTGGCAATAAATAAGTATATACCAATAGTAAACTTAAATGTAAATGGAATAAATGGTTCAATCAAAAGACATAAGGTAGCTGAATGGATAAGAAAACAGGACCCAAATATATGCTGTCTACAAGAGATCAACCTGAGGGCAAAAGATTCAGACAGATTAAAAGTTAAGAAAGGGAAAAAAATATTCCATGTGACTGTAAATGAAAAAAAAAAAGCTGGAGTAGCAATACTTATTTCTGACAGAATAGACTTCAAAATAAAGACCATAATAGGAGACAAAGATAGCTGCTACATGGTACTAAAGGGATCAATCCAACATGAGGCTATAAACTTTATAAATATATATGCACCTAATGTAAGAGCACCTAAACATATAAAAAATTTCTTGGTGGACTTTAAGGGAAGATAGACAGCAACACAATCATAGTGGGAAACTTTAGCATCATTGGACAAACCATCAAGACAAAGAATGAACAGGGAAACACAGACCTTAAGTGATACACTAGATCTAATGGATTTAATTAAAATTTATAAAACATTTCATTCCAAAGCAGCAGAATACACATTCTTGTCAAGTGCAGATGATAAATTCACAAAAATAGACCACATGCTGGGGCACAAGGCAAGCCTCTCCAAATTCAAGAATATTGAAATCATATCAAGCATCTTCTTGGATCACAATGCCATGAAACTAGAAATCAACCACTATAAAAACACTCAAAAATATTCAGACATATGAAGGTTAAATAACATGTTATTAAACAATGAATGGATTTCCAATGAGATCAAAGCAGAAATCAAACACTTCCTGGAAAAAAATGAAAATGAACAGACAACAACCCAAAATCTATGGGACAAAGCAAAAGCAGTCCTGAGAGGAGAGTTCATAGCATTACAAGCATACTTCAAAAAACCAGAAAAAGCTCCACTAAACTATCTAACACAATTAAAAGAACTAGAATGATAACGCTAAGAAAATTGCCGAGAAAATAGCAGAAAAAAAATAATAAAAATCAGAGCAGAAATTAATGATACAGAGACTAAAAAAATACAAAATATCAATGAAACCTAGAGTTGTTTTTTGGAAAGATAAATAAGATTGATGCGCCTTTAGCCAGACTCACCAAGAAACAAAGAGAGAGGACCCAAATAAATAAAATCAGAAATCAAAGGTCAAAATAACAACTGATACAACAAAAATACAAAGGATCATAAGAAAACACCATGAGCAACTAGATGCCTACAAACTGCAAAACATGGATGAAATGGACAAATTCCTAGAAGCATACAATCTTCCAAAGCTGAATCAGGAAGGGGAAGAAAACCTGAATAGGCCGATAACAAGTAATGAAATTGAAGCAGTAATCAAAAAACTCCCTGCCTACAAAAGTCCTGGACCAGATGGATTTATAGGTGAGTTTTACCAAACATTCAAAGAAGAATTAACATCTATTTTCCCCAAACTATTCCAGAAAATTCAGAAGGAGAGAAGATTCTCAAGCTTTTTATGAGGCCAGCACTGTATTAATTTAAAACTAGATAAAGACACTACAAAGAAAGAGAATACAGGCCAATATCCCTGATGAACATAGATGCTAAAATCTTCAACAAAATATTAGCAAACCAGATCCAGCAATACATTAAAAAGATCATATACCACTACCAAGTGAAATTTATCTGAGGGATGGCTGGCTGCTATAATATTCACAAATCAATAAATGTGATACATCATAAAAACAAAATGAAAGACAATAATCACATGTTCATATCTATAAATGTAGAAAAAGCATTAGACAAAATACAGCACCCATTTCTGATAAAAACTCTCAACAAAGTGGGAATAGAGGGAACATACCTCAACATAATAAAGGTCATATACAACAAACTTACAGTCAACATCACACTGAATGGTCAAAACCAAGAACCATTTCCCTTAAAAACAGAAACAAGATAAGGAATATCCGCTTTCACCACTCTTATTGAATATCGTATTGGAAGCCCTTTCCACGGCCATCAGTCAGGAAGAAAATGTAAAATGTATCCAAAATGAAAAGGAGGGAGTAAAACTGTCATTATTTGCAGATGACATGATATTATACATTAAAAACCCTAAAGATGCCATCAAAGTACTACTAGAATTGATAAATTAATTTGGCAAGGTACCTGGATACAAAATTAATGTCCAGAAATTGATAGCATTTTTATACACAAACCATGAACTCTCAGAAAGAGAAACTGGGAAAACAATACCATTTACCATTGCAACTAAAAAAATAAGATATCTAGGAATAAACTTAACCAAGGATGTGAAAAACCTGTACTCAGAAAACTACAGGACACTAAAAAAATAAGTAGAGGAAGATATAAACAAGTGGAGGAATATACCATGGTCATGGATTGGAAGAATTAATATCATTAAAATGTCCATGCTACACAAAGCAAGTTATAGATTCAATGCAATTCCTATCAAAATACCAACAGCATATTTCACAGACCTAGAACAAATATTCCAAAAATTTATATGGAACCAAAAAAGACCCTGAAGAGCCACAGCCATCTTGAGAAAGAAAAAGAGAGTCGGAGGGATCACTTTACCAGATATCAAACTGTACTACAAAGCCACTGTAATCAAAACAACCTGTTTTTGGTACAACAACAGACATATAGATCAGTGGAACAGAACAGAGACCCCAGAAATAGACCCAAGCTATTATGGTCAGTCAATTTTTGACAAAGTAGGCAAGAGCATACAGTGGAGTAAGGACAGTCTCTTCAATAAATTGTTTTGGAAAAATTGGACAGCTATATGAAAAAAATGAAACTAGACCACCAACTTTCACCATACACAAAAATAAACTCATAATGGATAAAGTCTTAAATGTAAATCACAAAACCATAAAAATCTTGTAAGAAAACATAGGCAGTAAAGTCACAGACATCTCACACATAGTGGAATTTTTTTTGATATATCTCCTAGGTCAAAAGAAACAAGAAAAAATAAACAAATGAGAGTACATCAAAGTAAAAAGCTTCTACACAGAAAAAGAAATTAGCCTCAAAATACAAAGGAAACCCACAGTATGGGAGAACATATTTGCCAAGTACATGTCTGATTAGGGGCTAATTTCCAAAGTGTACAAAGAACTCTTCAACTCAACAAGAGGAAGACAAACAATCCAATTAAAAAATTCACAAAAATCTAAAGAGACACTTCTCCAAAGAGGACATACAGATGGCCAAGAGATAAATGAAAAAATGCTCAATGTCACTAATCATCAGAGAGATGCAAATTAAAACCACAATGAGGTATCACTTCACACCTGTCAGCATGTCTACCATCAACAAATCAACAAATCACATGTGCTGGCAAGGATGTAGAGAAAGGGAAACCCTGGTATACTGCTGGTGGGAATGCAGACTGGTGCAGCCATTATGGAAAACAGTATGGAGGTTCCTCAAAAAATTAAAAATGGAACTGCCTTTTGACTCAATGATTCCACTTCTAGGAATACATTCTAAGAATTCTGAAACATTCATCAGAAAGAATATATGCACCCCTATGTTCACAGCAGTGCAGTTTACAATAGCCACGATCTGGAAACAGCACAAATGCCCATCATTAGATAAGTGGATAAAATAGCTGTAGGACATTTACACCATGGAATACTATTCAAGTGTAAAGAAGAAGGATCTCATACCTTTTGGGCAGTATGGGTGGATGTGAAAAATATTATGCTAAGCAAAATAAGCCAAGCAGATAAAGACAAACATCACAGGATTCCACTTGTATGTGAAATTTAAAGAACTTAATAACCTGATGAATTGAATATATTCAATGACATGGAAGCATGGATTAGACTGACAAATCTCTGAGGAAAGGTGTGTGTGTGGGGGAGGTTGGGGAGAGATTAGCCAAAGAATTTATATGCATATATGCATAACTGAAGGACACAGACAATGGTGTGGTGAGGGACTGGGGACAGGGCTGGATCGAGGTGGAATGAGTCAATGGGGAGAAAAGGGGACATCTGTAATATTTTGAACAATAAAAAATAGATAAATAAATAAATAAATAAATAAATAAATAAATAAATAAATAAATAAATAAATAAAAATATTTATTTTATCGAGAAACACTTTCACAGGTTAACCCAAAATAACATTTGACCAAATGTCTGGACAGTCAATAGCTTAGTCAACCTGACACATATAATTAATCATCACAGGAATATATCTAAGAAATTCAGGACTAGATATTATCACAATATAAAAGATAAATTTCTTATCTGAGAAGTGATTAATATTTGGAATACATAAAGAACTATTATAGATCAATCACAACAAAATAACCTGATTAAAAATTGGACAGTAGACTAGATTAGACATTGGCCAAAAAGTATATATATAATTGGCTAAAAAGTACATGCATAGATGGCTAAAATCACTAATCATCAGGAAAATACAAATCAAAACCACAACAAGGTATCGCCTCACACCTATTAGGATGGCCAGTATTTAAAAAAAAAACAGAAAATAAGTGTTGGTAAGCATGTGGAAAAATTAGAGCACTTGTGCACTGTTGGTAAGAATGTAAAATGGTGTAGCAACAATGGCAAACATTATGACAGTTCCTTAAAAATTTTTTAAGTAAAATTAACATATGATCCAGTTATTCTGCTTCTAGGTGTATAGCCCCAAAAAATTCAAAGGAGGAACTAAAATGCCTATATACGAATATTCATAGAAGCATTATTCACAATAGTCAAAATATGGAAGCAACCAAACTGTCCATCAACTAATGCATTGATGAAAAAAACTGGTATATAAATAAATGGGAATAGTATTCATTCCTTAAAAGGAAAGGAATTACCAAATATGCTACAACGTGGATAAACCTTGGGGGCAGTATGTTAAGTAAAATAAATCCGTTACAAAAGGGAAATCTTGTATTAATCTACTTGTCTGTGCTATCAAGAGTAATCAAAGTCATAGAAACAGAAACAATAGAATGGTGGTTGTCAAGTCTCTGAAGACAGGGGGAAATGGGCGGTAAGAAAATGGGTAAGAGCCCTGGTTGGTGTAACTGAGTGGGTTAGGAGGTTCCTGTGCACTGAAGTTTTGCCAGTTCGATTTTAAGTCAGGGCACATGCTTGGGTTGCAGCCTCAATCCCAGGTAGGGGGCATGCAAGAGGCAGCCAATCAATATTTCTCTCTCACATAGATGTTTCTCTGTCTTTCTCCCTCTTCCTTTCTCTCTAAAAATCAATAAAAATATTTTTTTTTAAAAAAAGAAAATGGGTAAGAAAATAGTTTTGGAGATTAGTTGCACAATATGAGTCTACTTAATACTACTGACATGTACACTTTAACATAATTAATAGTATATTTTATATTACATGTATTTTAAAACTGTTAAAAAATGTCAAATTAAATTTTCACCCAGAGTCACCAAAAAACTTTTTTTTTGAGGCCTGCATCTTACCTCTTATAGATAAGACTCTTTCACTGAAGGTACAAAATATATCAATACATAAGTTAAATGGAATGATATATCTCTAGAGCATAGGATTTTTTAAAAGCCATGTACAAAATTTAAAAGTATAATGCTTTGCTAATCATAGAAAATGTAGTTAATGTGATTAAAAATTTGGTTGTTTACAAAGAAAGATACTTTGCTAACATATGTTCAGCACAGTTCTTGTCACTAGTAGTATACAAATTTAAAAAAATAAAGAATTAAGAAAAGCAGGATCCTCTAAATAAGCATTTCACAGGAAAAGAAATATAAGCCTATCTAATTTTATTGTGCTCCACTTTATCATGGTTTACAGATACTGTGTTTTTTTACAAATAAAAGGCTTATAGTGATCCTCCATTGAATGAGACTATCAACATCATTTGTGAACAGCATTTGTTTACTATGCATTTCTGTGAAACATTCTGGTGATTCTCATAATATTTAAAACTTTTGAATCATTATTATATTTGCTATGGTGATCTGTTATCAGTGCTCTTTGATGTTATTTTTGTAATTGGGAGCACCATGAATTATATAAGACAGCAAACTTAATCAATAAATGTTGTGTGGATTCTGACTGCTCCATCTACCAGGTGTTTCCCTGTCTCTCTACCTCTCCTCAGGCCTCCATATTCCCAGACACAACAATGTTGAAATTACACCAATTAATAACCCTATAGTGGCCTCTAAGTATTCTAGTGAAAAGAAGAGTTGCGCATGTCTCACTTTACATCAAAAGCTAAAAATTATTAAGTTTAGTGAAAAAGGAATATCAAAAGCTGAGATAAGGTAAAAGCTAGGCTTTTGTGCCAAATGGTATACCAAGTTTTAAACACAAAGGAAAAGTTTTTGAAGAAAATTAAAAGTGCTACTCCATTGAACACACAAATGATAAGAAAGCAAAACCGTTTTACTGCCAATATGGAAAATCTTTAAGTCGTCTGGATAGAAGAACAAATTGGCTACAACCTTCCCTTAATGCCTAGTTCACAGGAAGACCCTAACTTTCTTATATTCTATGAGGGATTAGTGAGGTGAGGAAGCTGCAGAAAAATTTTAAAGCTAGCAGAGTTTGGTTCATAAGGTTTAAGTAAAAAAGCTGTCTCTACAACACAAAAGTACAAGGTAAAGTAGTAAATACTAAGGTAGAAGCTGCAGCAAGTTATTTATAAGTTCTAGCTAAGATAATTAATGCAGGTGGCCACACTAAACAACAGAATTTCAATGTAGATGTAACAGCCTTATACTGGAAGAAGATGCCATCTAGGACTGTCATAGCTAGAGAGGAAAAATCAATGACTAACTTCTAAGCTTCAACAGGCTGACTCTCTTGCTAGACGTTAATGTAGCTGGTGATTTTAAGTTAAAGCCAATGCTTATTTACCATTCTGAAAATCTTAGGGGCCTTAAGAATTATGCTAAATTGACTCTGACTATGCTCTATACATAAAACAAAACAAAAGCCAAGATGACAGCAAATCTGAGAAGTACTGCTCAGAAAAGATTCCTTTCAAAGAACTTGCTCACCCAAGAGATCCAATGGAAATGTACAATAATATTAGTGTTGTTTTCATGCCTGCTAACATAACATCCATTCTGGAGCCCATGGATCCAGTAGTAATTTTTACTTTCAAGTCTTATTATTTAAAAAATACATTTCATAAGGTCATAGCTGCAATAAATGGTGATTCCTATGATGGATCTGGGTAAAGTAAGTTAAAAACTTTCTGGAAATAATTCACCATTCTAGAAGCAATTAAGAATATTCATGATTCATGGGGAAGAGGTAATAATATCAACATTAACAAAAGTTTGGAAAAAGTTGATTCTAAGCTCATGGGAGATAAGAGGAGATTAAAACTTCAGTCAAGGAAGTAACTGCAGATATGGTGAAAATAGCAAGAGATCTTGAATTAGAAGTGGAGCCTGAAGATGTGACTGAGTTGATGTAATCTCATGATGAAACTGTAATGGATGAGGAGTTGCTGATTATGAATGAGCAAATAAAGTGGTTTCTTGAGATGGAATCTACGCCTGGTGAAGATTTTGTGAAGATTGTTGAAATGACAACAAAGGATATTACATAAGCTTAATTGGAAAATCAATTGCAGGGTTTGTGCGAATTGACTCCAATTTCAAGAGGAGTTTTACTGTTTGTAAAATGGTATCAAACAGCATCACATGCTACAGAGAAATCATCTGTGGAAGGTAGAGTCAATTGATATGGCAAACTTTACTGATAACTTATTTTAAGAAATAGCCACAGCTACTTCAACCTTCAGCAACCACCACCTTAATCAGTCAACAGCCATCAACATGGAGGCAAATTCCTTCACTTGCAAAAAAACAAAAAACAAAAAAATCCGTATATCTTTTTGAAGCTTCAGATGATGTTTTGCATTTTTAGCATTAAGTTATGTAGATTTTTAGAGATAATATTATTATACTCTTAATAGGCTACAATATAGTATAAACATAATTTTTATATACACTGAAAAAACAAAAATTTCATGTGACTTGCTTTATTGCAATATTCACCTTATTGTGGTAGTCTGGAACAGAACCCACAATATGTCAAAGGCATGCTTGTACAAAATATTGCTAAGAAAATTTTAAAAGGCTTAAATTAATAGAAAAACACAATTTTTTCAGGGTCAAAATAGTCAATATTGCTAAGATGTTATGCATTCCATATTTATCTATGCATTCAAAACAATTCTAACCAAAAGCACAGTTAGGCTTTTGTAGAAAATAAGGAATTAATTTTAAAATTCATATGATGATCCAAATGACATATAATAGCCAAAACAATGTTGACAAAGAACATGGTTGGAGGAATAACACAACATGATTTCAACAGCTACTTCAACCTTCAGCAACCACCACCTTAATCAGTCAACATATAAACCTAGTATAATTAAAGCAGTGTGATATTGAAGTTAGACAAATAAATCAATGAAAATAAATATTAAGTCCATAAATAGATACACATATATATGGACAACTAATTGTCAAGAAAGTTGTTTATGCAAATCAGTGCAAAAGGATAGTCTTTTCACCAAATAGTTCTGAAATGATTGGATATTCATATACAAAAAAAATTTTATTCATACCTCATACCATATACAAAATTTAACTCAAAGGGATCATAGACATAAACATGAGAACAAAAGTTAATTTTAAGAAACCTAAAATAGCCTGGCTTGCCTGGCTCAGTGGTTGAACATCGACCTATGATCCAAGAGATCTCAGTTTGATTCCGGATCAGAGCACATGGTCAGGTTGCAAGCTCAGTCCCCAGTAGGGGGCGTGCAGGGGGCAGCCGATCAATGACTCTGTCATCATTGATGTTTCTATCTCTCTCTCTTTCTCCTTTCCTGTCTTTGAAATCAATAAAGACATATTAAAAAAAAACAAAAACTAAAATAAAACATAAAAGAAAACTTGTCAGTTTGGATTAGTCAAATAATTTTTAGATATAACATCAAAAGCATAATCCTTAAAAGAACAAATTAGATTTCATCAAATTAAAATCATCTGCTCTCTAAACACAGTGTTCACTTGGAATAGACCTTCTTCACCTAATAAAGTGAATCCAGGAAAATTTTACCATGAATATCACAGTTTATTTGAAAAAATTAACATATTTTCCCTAAAATTAGAAATAAGGTAAAGATGTCTGCTTTGTCTTCTTCTATTCAACATGGTAATGAACGTTCTAAACATTGCGATCAGGCATGAAAAAGCAAAAGCATCCAGATTAGAAAGGAAGAAGTAAAATTTACTTTGTTCACAGATGACATGATCTTGTATACAGAAATACTTAAGGAAGCCCCTTCCCACAAAATAACTACTAGAACTAATAAAGAAGTGCAGCAAACTTTAAGGATACAAGATCCACATACATAACTACTTATTCCTACATGCAACATGGTGAATAGAAAAATAAAATTGAGAAAAGTTTTCATTCAAAAATAATAAAACATAAAAGAATAAATTTAACAAAAAGAAGTGTAAGACTTATAAATTGAAAATGCTACAACTTTGTTAGGAGAAGTTAAAGATCTAAATAAATTGAGAAATATTCATGTTAATTAATTGGAAGTCAATATTGTTAAGATATCAGTATTCTTCAAGTTGATCTATGTACTCAATTCAATTTCTTTCAAAATTCCAGAAGGCTCTTTTTTAAAGAAATTGTCAAGCATATTCTAAAATATATATAGAAATTCAAAGCAAAAGAGTAATTGAAAAGTTTTGTAAAAACAAAATTGGAGAACTTCTATTTCTTCACTCCAAAATTTACTGTAAAGCTACAGTAATCAAGACAGTGTGGTTCTGGATAAAGACATACATATAGAACAATAGGACCAAATTGAGAGTCTAGAAATAACTTCTTATATTTATAGGCAATTGAGTTTATGCAAAGATATCAAGGCAATTCATTAGAATGGAGAGATAGTCTGCTTAACAAATGTTGCTGGGACAACCAGATATGCACACAAAAATTAACTCTAAATAGATCATAGACTTAAATGTAAAAGCTAATCCAATAAAATTTTAAAAGAAAACAGAAAAAATTTTGAGACCTTTGGTTAGGCAAAGATTTCCTAGATACATAACCAAAAGCACAGTCCATAACATAAAAATTAATAAAATAGATCTCAACAAAATTCAAAACTTTGACAATTCAAAATCCATCATGAAGAAAATGAAAAGACAAGTAACAGATAGGAGGGAAATATTTTCAGATCACTTATCCAGTAAAGAACATGTATGCAGAATATGCAAAAAATCTCTTATAACTCAATAATAAGATAATCTGATTAAAAAAATGGGCCATGGATATAAACAGATATTTCAACAAAGCAGATATATGAATGTTTAGTAAGTACATGAAAAGATTCCCAAAATCATTGGTCATTCAGGAAATGTATGTTAAAACCAAAATAAAAATTTATGTCGCATCCTCTAGAATGGCTATAATAAATGAGACTGACAATAATAAATATTTCCAAAGATATGAAAATAAAGGAACAATTATACATTGATGGTAGAAATGTAAATTTGTGCAACAACTTTGGAAAACAGTTTGACAGTTTCATAAAATAAAAAAACAAACAAACTGCCATACAACCAAGCAATTCCACACATAAGTATCTGCCAGAGAGAAAAAAGAATGATTACACATAGGACTGCATGCAAATGTTCAGAGCCGCGTTAATAATAGCCCCAAAATTGAAACAACCTAAATGCCCATCAACTGGAGAATGGATAAATAAAATACAGTACATATAGATAGCCCTGGACGGTGTGGCTCAGTTGGTTGGGCGTTGTCCCATGCACTGAAAGGTTGCCAGTTTGATTACTAGTCAGGGCACATGCCTGGGTTGTGGGCTCAATCTCTGGTAGATGGCATGCAAGAGGCAGCTAATTAATGTTTCACTCTCACATCAATGTTTCTCTCTCTATCTCTCCCTTCCTCTCTCTCTAAAAAAATCAATAAAATACAGTATATTTGTACAATGTCATACAATCCAGTAATAAAAAGGAGTTAACGACTGATGCATTTAGCATTTTAGAAGAACCTCAAAACAGTATGCAATGTGACAGAAACCAGACAGAAAGAGACCACATATTGTATTCTATGTATATGAGTTCTCCAGGAAATGTGAATATAAATTCATAGGGATAGAGAGTAGATTAGTGGTTGCCTGGGATTTGGGATGGGATAACCAGAAATGGACATGAGAGTTATATTGAGGATATTAAAATGTTCTAAAACAGATATATGGTGTTTGTATCACTAAGTGAAGTTACTAAAAATTATTGAATTCTATACTTGAAATGAGTGCATTTTATCATGTGTAAACATATAATGCAGTAATTTTTGTTAAAGAAGATACCATAAAGAGACTTGAAAGACAAGCCATAGGGGAAAAAGTAATTACAAATGGTACATCTGATAGAGGACCTGCGTCCAGAATTCTTGAGATAAAGACTAGAGGACCTGTGTCCAGAATTATTTACATAAAGAATTCTCAAAACTCAAATAAATGGGCAAAATATTTGAAAAACATTTCACCAAAAAAGGCATGGAAATAGTCAACAAGCACATGAAAATGTGGTCCAACACCATTATTAATGAGACAAATGTAAATTTAAATTACAATGTGGACCACTACACACCATTACAATAGCTAAAATTAAAAAACAAACAAACTGATCATATCAAATGTTAGTGAAGATGTGAAGAAACTGGAGTTATGATACAATGCCTTCAGGAATGTTAAATGTTACAACCACTCTGGAAAAATCTTTGACAGTTTCTTAAAAATTAAGCATACACCCACCCTATGATCCAACTATTTTACTGGTAAGTATTTACCCCAAATGAGTGATAGCACAAGTCCTTATAAACACTTGTACATGAATGTCTGTAGCAGCTTTATTGGTAATAACCAAAATCTAGAAACAAAATAAAGGTTCATTAGCGGGTGAAAGGATCTAAAAATTGGTTTTATTCATATAGGAACATACTACTCAGTAACAATAAAAATGAATGATTGATGCACACATTAACATGGCCGAATCTCAAAATAATTAGAATGAGTAAAAGAAAACAGATTAAAAAGAGAGTACATACTGTATGCTTCCAGCTACATAAAACTATTGAAAATGCAAACTGGTGACAGAAAGCAAATCAGTGGTTGCATGATGTTGTAAGAGGGCAAAAGGTTGGAAAACTGATTGAAAGGGGCATTCAGTAACTTTTTGGAAGATAGGCATGTTCACCTAAAAATGGGCTCTTGAGTGTTTAACAGGTCAAAATATCAAATTGTACAAGACATTTGTAATACTGTCAACAACAAAAAAAGAAAAGGAAAAAAAAGAACACATGCATTTTATTTTATGTTAATTATACCTCAATAAAGCTTTTACAAATCTAACACAATCCAGTTATTAGAAAACCTGGGTACTTCCCTTACGTGGTGAAGGAAATAGACATCAATGTCCAAGAAGCACAGAGTCCCAAACAAGATAAACCCAAAGAGACCTGCACAAAGACGCATCATTATAAAATGTTAAAGAGAGAAAGTTAAAATCAGCAAGAGAAAAACAACTATATACATGCAAGGGAAATGCCCATAAGACTATGAGCTCATTTTTCAACAGAAATTTTGCAGACCAGAAGGGAGTGGCACAATATCTTCATCACGATGAACAGGAAAAAACCTACAGTCAAGAATACACTACCCAGCAAGGTTATCATTCAGAACTGAAGGAGAGATCTAGATTTTCCCAACAAGCAAAAGCTAAAGGAGATCATCACCAGTAAACTGGCTTTACAAGAAATGTCAAAGGGAATTTTTTAAGTGAAAAAGAAAAAGCCAAAACTAAAATAAGAAACTATCTGTAAGAAACAGAAATCTCAGTAGTAAAGGTAAACATATAGTAAAGGTAGTAGACCACCCACTTATAAAGGTAGTATGAAAACAATTAAAATGGCAATGAGTACGTATCTATCAATAATTACTTTAAATGTAAATGAACTAAGTGCTCCATTCAAAAGATATAATGTGGCTGAATAGATTAAAAAAACACACAAAGAAACAAGATCCTTATATATTCTGCCTATATGAGACTAACTTCAGATTGAAAGACACACAAAGACTGAAAGTAAAGAGATGGAAAAAGATATATCATGAAAATGAAAACAAACAAAAAAACAGAAAAAGCTAGGATAGCAACAAAATAGACTTTGTTGGATACCCAACAAAATAGACTTTAAACATAAGCCACAACAAGAGACAAAGAAGGACCCAGAAATTCCACTTCTGGGAAGTTATATGAAGAAAATAAAACACTAATTTGAAAAGATATATGCAGCACTATGTTCACTGTAGCATTATTTTCAATAGCCAGGGTATGAAAGAAACCTAGGTGTCCATAGATAGATGAATGGATAAAGATGGAGTGTGTATATATATATATATATATATATATATATATATATATATATATACACAAACAATAGAATAGTACTCAGCCAAGGAAAACAGTGAAATCTTCCCATTTGTGACAAAATGGATAGACCTTGAGAGTATTATGCTAAGTGAACTTGGAGAGAGACAAATACCATATGATTTCACTTATATGTGGAATCTAAAAAACTAAACGAATGAACAAACAAAACAGACTCTTAGATATAGAAAACAAATGATAGTTGCCAGAGGGTTGAAGAATGGGTAAAATGTTGAAGGGGATTAAGAGGTAAGTCATGAGGATGTAAAGTGCAGCATAGGGAATACAGTCAATAATATCACAATAACTTTGTATGGCGACAGATGATTATTAGACTTCTCATGGTGATCACTTCATGAGGTATATAAATGTCAAATCACTATGTTGTATACCTGAATTCATTATAATATTGTATATATACTATACTTTAATTAAAAAGAGCTTTTCATTCCAGAATGAAGAAAAAGAGAAAACATGTTTTTTTTTGTTTGTTTGCTTTTTTAAGTTGATTTTTAGAGAGAAGAAGGGAGAGGAAGAGAACAAAACATCAATCGGGCCCTATCCAGTTTTGCTCAGTGGTTAGAGCGTCGGCCCACGGACTGAAGGGTCCCAGGTTCGATTCCAGCCAAGAGTACATACCTTGGTTGCCTGCTTGATCCCTGGCCCTAGTCAGGGCTCCTGAAGGAGGCAACCAACCAATGTGTCACTCTCACATCAATGTTTCTCCCTCCCTCCCTCTTTCTCTCCCTTCCACTTTCTCTGAAAAAGCAATGGAAAAAAAATATCCTCAGGCGAAGATTAAAATAAAATAAAATAAGTCATCAATCGGTTGCTTTCTGCACACCCCATATGGGGGATACAGACCACAACCGAAGCATATGCCCCAAGAGGGCATGGGATGACACCCATCCAACTGAGCCACACTGGCCAGGGCAAAACCTGGGTATTTAAACCTGCTTTTCAACTATAAATCTTAAGAAATTTACATGTAGATCAAGTCTGTGAGATGAAAATTTAATCATTTAAATTGACATGTGCTGTAAGTGTAAACATATTGATTTTAAAGACAGTAATGGTAAAAAAAAGAGCATGTAAAATATCTCAATAATTTTTGTACTAATTACACATTCAAAGGATAGAATTTAGACATATCAGTTAACATATATTATTCAAATTAATATTACCTGCAGCTTTTCACTTTCTAATGTTGCTACTAGAAAATGTAAGCCAGGGTGGGGAAAGTCTGGCCTGCAGGCCATATACGGCCCACAAAATCATTTGTTCTGTCCCTGCCAAGGCAACCTCAGGCAGTACTGGAAATTCAATAAATCTAGGACCTTTTTCATAACTAATTTTTAAGTTGATAATTTTGTATGGACCAAGAACAATGTTATGCATATCCAAATGGCCCTTGGCAGAAAAAAGTTTCCCCACCCTTGATGTAAACCTACATATGTGGCTCATATTACATTTTTATTGTACTACACGGGTCCACAATGTGCCAAGCATTGTGCTTGATCTTAGGGGTAGAAATAGTGAGAAAAAACAGACATTTCTCCTGCATTTTTGGAAATAACTCTTTAGATTTAACAGAAAGATAGTTATTAATGGAATAATCATAAAATCAAATATAAAATGCCATTGTGATAAATGAACATGTTGATCACTTACTATCTTCTAGAAGCACACTCAAACCACATAATAAACATAAAGAAATATAACTGTTTTCTCTGAAAAATCTTCCATCCACTTTCAAAGAAAATCCTCCCAGTGTCAATGCCCTTCAGCCAAAACCCACTAAGCATGCACCAGTATGTAGTTTTTAATGTACAGGTTTTGTATAACTTTTGTCAGATTTATCCCTCAGTATTTCATATTATTATGCTCTTTTAAAGGTATTTTTAAAATTTCAATTTCTGATTATTTGTTGATAGTACATAGACATACAATTTTTGCATATTGATCTTGTAACCTGTAATCTTGCTAAACTTACCTATTAGTTCTAATTACTTTTTTCATGAATTATGTTGTATTTTCTACATAAATGATATCATCTGGGAATAAAGATATTTTCACTTCCAACTTGAGTAACATTTTTTTCTTGCCTTACAGCACTGTCTAGAACCTCCAATACAATGTTGGTGAGAGGGGACATCTATGTCTTGTACCTGACCTTGGGGGCAGGCATTCAGTCTTTCATAATTAAGAATGTACAGGTTTTTGTACATGCACTTTAAAAAGCTGAGGAATTTCCCTTCTACTCCTAGTTTTCTAAGTGTTTATCAGGAACGGATGTTAAATTTAGTCAAATGCTCATTCTGTATGTATTGACATGATCACATAATTTTTCTTTTAGTTTGTTAAGATCATGATTACATTGATTTTTTAAAATGTTAAACTAGGCCTGTATCCTGAGATAAACTCCACTGGATCTGATTTGCTCAACTTTTGTTGAAGATTTTGCATCAATGTTCATGAGATATAATGTTCTATTGTTTTCTTTTCTTGTAACATCTCTGCCTAGTTTGAATATAAGCATAGTGCTGGCTTTATAGAATCAGCAGGAAGTATTTTTCTCCTCATTTTCTGGAATAGTTTGTTAAAAAATGGCATTGTGTCTTAAATGTTTGGTAGAATTCAGCAGTTGAGCTTTTCTTTGTGAGAAGTTGTGTTTTTTTAACTTTGATTTAATAGATATAAGACTATTGCAATAATCTATTTCTTGTTTTATAAGCATTTTTAAATTTTATGTCTCTGACAATTTTTGTCTGAGTTTTTAAATTTATTCCAATAGACTTGTTCATAATATTACATTATGCTTTTATTGTCTGTGGAAACTACAGTGATGCTACCTTTTCTACTTTAGATACTGATAATTTGTAAATCTTTTCACTTTTTGTTCTGATCAGTTTGGTTTAGTAATTTTGTTGATTTACTTTAAAAATCATATCATGAATTAAATTTTTCTTTAATGTACTTCTGTTTTCTTATTCACTGATAACTACTCTGTGTTGTTTTGCTTTGTTTACATTGGGTTGTAATGGAAGCTGAAGCCTCTTATTTGAAACTTTTTTGTTTGGATTATTCTTTTTCTGATATGGTCATTTAGTGCTTTATATTTTCCCATCATTACTACTTTCACAGCATCCCCAAACCTTTGATATGTTGTGTTTTCATTCTTATTCAGTTAAAAATGCTTTATAATTTCTCTTTTGATTTTTTCATCGGTCCATTAATTACTCATAAATGTGCTATTTATTTTCCAACTAATTCAATGTTTTTTGAGATCTTTCTGTTACTGATTCCTAACTTACTTCCTCTGTGGTCAGATAGCATATATTGTATAAATTTAAACTTTGAAATTTACTAAAACATTTTGCATGGCACAGAATTAGGTCTACATTGATAAATGTAATGGCTACACTTGAAAACGATTTGTGATTGCTATTTTTGGGCAGAGAGTTCTATAATTGTCAAAAAGGTCAAGTAGATTAACAATGTCAGCCATATCTTCTGATTCCTGTGTACATTTTCTATCAAGTTTTGAAGAAAGAGTGTTGAAATCTTTGAGTGTACTTGGTGATTTGTTTATTTCTCTTTATAGTTCTCTCAGTTTTGGCTTCATATATTTTGAAGCTCCGGTTATAAGGTGCATAAATGATTATAACTCTTATGTCCTCATGACAGATTGACTTTTTTGTCAATAACAAATGACCTGCTTTATCCCTGTTAATAATCTTTGCTCTGACATTTACCTTGTCTGATAGCAATATAACCACTTATCTGTGTATTTATAAAGTGTCTTTTTTGTAGGCAGTATATAGTTGGGTCTTATATTTTTTAATCCAATTTAACTATGGCATTTAATTGGCATGTTTGAGTCATTTACAGTGAATGTGATTATTAACATGAGTTTGTCTACCATCTTGCTCTTTGTTTTCTGTTTGTGCCATTTGTTCTTTATTTTTTCTTATTATTTTTCTTACTTTTTAAAAACAAATATTGAATTATTTTTATCATTTAATTTCATCTGTTTAATTTTTTGGCTTATTAGCTATAACTATTTGGTTGTTGTACTGGTTGCTTTAGGGCAAGATTTCTCAGCAGCAGCATTATTGACATTTTTAGGCTAGGTAATTATTTGTTGTTGGAGTCAGTCTTATGCATTGGAGAATGCTTAGCAGCACCCATGGTCTGCACCTGCAGATGCCAGTAGCACCTCTCCAAGTTGTGACAGGCAAAAATGAATCCAGAAATTGCTAAATGTTCCCTGTGTGGCAAAATTGTCTCTAGATAAGAGCTGCTTTAGAGTTTATAGTATACAACTTAAACATTTTACCTTAACATGATAAATTACTTCATGTATTAGTTTAAGAACCTTATAGTAGTGTATTTTCTTTTGTGCCCTCTGAGCCTTTATTCTACTGTCATATATTTTAGTTATATTTATGTTTTTAGTCTCACATTATAATGTGATTATTTCATTAAACAATTATTTTTAAATATACAGAAAAATTTTATATATTTACCCATGTGGTTAACATTTCCAGTGCTCTTTATTCTTCTGTGTAGATTCAAATTTCCATCTAACACCATATTCCTTTTGCATGAAGGAAATCCTTTAACATTTATGTGTGAGTCTCCTGAACATGAATTTTTTTAGTTGGTGTATATCTGAAAAAGTCCTTAATATTTCATGGTCAATTTTGAACAATATTGTAGTTCAGTATAACAGTTAGGGTGATAGTTTTTCTTCAGTGTTTTAAAGATACTGTGCCACTGTTTTTTCATTGTATTGTTTCTGATAAGAAACATGATGTTATCCTTAACTTTATTTCTCTATTCACAACATGTACATTTTCTCAGGTTATTTTTTATTTTTCTCTTATTATGATGTGACTTTGTGGTTCTTACACTTGAACTTCATTGAGCTTCTTGGATCTCTGTGTTTATAGGTTCATCAAATATAGAATATTTTAATGCATTCATTATATATTCAAATATTTTCCTGCTCCCCTCAAACTCTTTGAGGTATTTTTATTATGCATATGTTAGGTTACTTGAAATTGTGCCACAGCTGACTAATGCTCTTTTTTTAAAGAAGTTCTTTTTTTCTTTTTTTCTTTTCTCATCATTGATTGGCTGCCTCCTGCATGCCCCCAACTGGAGATAGGGCCTGCAACCCAGGTATGTGTGTTGACCAGGAGCTGAACCTCGATCTTCTGGATCCTAAGATGATACTCGACTGCTGAGCCATGCCCAGATGGGTTATTTTTTCTTTATGTTTCATTTTGGGTATATTCTATTGCTGTGCCTTCAAGTTTACTAATCTTTTCTTTTGCAACATTAATATTTCATTAGTGCCATCTAATGTGTTCCCCCTCCCCAAACATTATAATTTTCATCTCTAGAAGTTATTTTTATGTATTTTTATATCTTCAATGTTGCCACTTAACTTTTGAAACATACAAAATACAGTTACAATAATGGTTTTAATAACCTCTTCTCTTAATTCTAACATATGTGTCAGTTCTGGTCATTTTCATTTAATATTTTTTCTCATCATCATCGGTCATATTTTTCTGCTTCTTTGCATTATAGTAATTTTTGATGGATGACAGATACTATAAATTTTATCTTGTTGGCTATTATATATTTTTATATTCTTAGGATAAGATTTAGCTTTGTTCTGAAATGCAAATAGTTTACATAGAAACTGATTGATCCTTTCTGGATTTGCTTTTAGGATTTGGATTTGTTAGGCAGAGTAAGAGCAATATTTATTCTATAATAAACTTTCTGTGTGTTTTACAAAATGGACCATAAATTATAAAGTTTTTCAGTCTGGCTGGTGGGAAAGAACACTATTACTGGCCCATATGAATACTGTTATTCCTAATATTTTTAGATGATTCTATTTCCAGACATATTTTCTCCATTCACATGGGTATTCAGTACTCCATTGACTTCCAAGAGTAACCTTTTGCATATTTCCTGAGTTCTTTTTCTGCATAGCTCTCTCTTCTCCAATACTCTGCCCTGCAACTCTAGTCACACTCCCTGGACTCTCACACTCCATCTCCTCAACTCAAGGAACCACTTCAGGCCTCACCTGGGCTTCTGTTTTCTGCACCATAGTCTTGTAACTTTCTCAAGGCAGTAATGTGGGCCAGGAAGCTTAGCATCACTATTATCCATTGCCTATGGTAGACAGTCACTAAGGTAGCAACCTCATTATCTCACCACATGGTTTTCATGCTTTTATATAATCCCTTTCCTCTGAGTATGGTGGGACCTGTGTCTTGTTTTTAACCAATAGAATATAACAAAGATGATGAGGTGTCACTCTTGTGATTGTGTTATATTATAAAAGGCTTTGTCTTACTAGCAGACTCTCTCTAGAACTAGCCTGGCGGCTTGCAAAAGTAAGTGGCCATTTTTTAAAAGCCTACATGACAAGAAATGGTGGGAGACATCTGGGAATTGTGGGGAGCCTCTAGGAACTAAGGAGGGCCCTTAGAACTGTATGTAGCCTCTTCTAGGATATGATAGTAACCTCAAGCTAACAGCCAGTGAGAAGACACGGCCTCAGTCTTATAGCCACAAGAAATGAATTGTTCCAACAACCTGAGTGAGTTTACAAGCATATTCATCCTCATTCAAGTCTCCAGATGTGAATGTAGCCTAGCTAACACCTAGATTGCATCCTTGTGAGACCCTAAGCAGAAGATGCCTGGATGGATTCCTGACCAGAAAAAACCTGTAAGATAATAAATGCATGTTATTTTAAGTTGCTAAGATCATGGAGATTTGTCAAGCAGCAATTGATAGCTAATATAGACAAAGTAGTTCAGCTATCAACAATTTTTTTGTTTTCTTTCATTTAAAAACAACTGAGTTTTCCTTGATTTATGAAGGATAGTTTTGACAAACAGAATTATTGGTTGAAAGGTATTTTCTTTAAACATGTGAAAAATACTGGCCTTCTTTCCTCTAACATTTTAGGTGAAAAATCCATTACTGTTGGTTGAATTGATGTTTTCCTGTAGGTAATGCATCATTTCTCTCTGGTTAGATTTAAGATTATTTTTTTGTCTTTAGTTGTCAGAAATTTAATTATGATGTGTCTAGGTGTGGATTTTTTGCATTTATCTTGTTTAGAATTCACTCACTTTCTTGAATCTGTGTTTATGCTATTTTTTCCTCAAACTTGAGAAATGTTCAACCATTACTTCTCTGAATGTTCTTTCAGTACCATACTCTTTCTCTTCTTTTTATGGGGCTCCAATAAATATGCAAATATTGAATGGTTTCTTATTGTCCCACAGTATTCTGAGGTTCTGTTTATTATTTTTCAGGATTTTCTCTATGTTGTCTTAGTTGGGTAAATTCTAATAATCTGTCCTTAAGTTCATTGATTCTATTTTTTAAATCACTACTCAAATATTGAGTAATAAAGTTATTTTTAAAGTTTCACTTATTGTATTTTTCAGTTCTATAATTTTAATTTGGTTCTTTTATAACTTTGCTCTTTTAAGAGTTTCATTTGTTTAAAAGTAATTTATGATTTCTTGTTGAAGCATTTTTATAATGAATGTTGTAAAATCCTAAAATCTTTGTCAGATAGTTCCATTACCCAGTTCACCTCAGTGTTCATTACAGTTGATTTTCTTACACTTTGGCCATTATGATAGGAGATTTTTGGTTTCATTTAAATCTTTTTTTTTTAAATCAGGCAGTCATCCAGTTATGTTTAGTGCACAAGTCTTGGCCTACTTTTATGGGTTGTGATTTCAATTATATTTTATCTTCAGAACATTTGTGGTGTTATTTTAACTTGTTTGATATACCTGGTGCCACTTGGGCTTCCACTGATCCCTACTGCTACAATCTGAAGGGACAGAGGATAACCTCCAGCTCAAAGGATTATTGTGGAGAGACACCTCTTATTGGTGCAACCCAACAGATCAGTGTCTCTAGATGGAAAAATAGATTCAACCATTAGATTCTGCATCCTTCAGGGATGAGTAGCACACTTTCTGGCTGGGCACTTACAGTGTCCTGATCACTTTTGCTGGTACTAAGCAAGCCATCTGGTTCTCTAAGTAGGAGAAAGAATTATCTGACTAACAGGGACAAAGAGGATTCCCAGACCAGGCTGTTTTTGTTTGTTTGGTATTGCTGTCTGGTATCTCCAGGTAAGGGAGAAGAATTTCAGGCCCAGTATGGGAAAAAGCACTTCCCCTGGTTATTTATTGCCCCTGAAGTTTCCAATTAATCTCCTTGAGCCAATGTAACCAAGCTCACTTCATGTCTTTGGGACTCCCATACCATCAATGGGAGGAATGAGCCTACCCAAGTTGTCTTTTCTTGTTAGATTGAGGGTCATGAGGTGCATAGCCTGTATCACCTTCTTCTGTCACCTTTATTATTTCTGAATGTGGGGACAAAATACCTGTAGTTCCTCCAAGTCTTGGAGTCCCTAACCAGTTGCTTTCTTTCCATCCTCCAGAGATTCTCTTTCATGATATATAGTTCTATTTCATGGAGAAGAAAAATAAAAAGGAGTCTACATAATCCTGCCTAGTTCTATAGCCTTAGCTTCCATTTTATGATCCCCAAACCTAACATACAATAATTTGAGTTATCTTTCTAAAAGTTTATTCATGTCTCTTTTATGATTAAATCCTTTAATAATTTCACATATATCAAACAGTTATATAAAAATCTCCTGAGGTACTTCATAAAATGCAGATTTAAGGATCTTATGCACACCAACTGAATGAGATTTGTTGAGAAAACACAATTTCAATGTAGTTCTATTACATTAATATTATAAACATCACAGCAGTTATAGCATAAACACAAAATAAGATTGTTAAAATATTAGTTACTCATCACTGGTAAATACTAAAGTACACTAATACTAATGTAAATTATTTAATGTTGACTGAGATGTTTATAGCAATCATGATTCAATTATATGATCAAATTAACTGCATTAATTAGATGTAGAAAAAGTATAATATTTTATTATCTCTGAATGCTCTTTAAAACCACAAAAACCTACTAAAAAATTATCTAGGGTGCTGATTACTGCATTTTATTTAAGGTTGCCTTTATAGTATATATAAATAATATGATCACAAAATATATCCTTTGAGATAATGCAGTCTTGTTGAGGTTTGGTTTTGCCAACTTTACAAATATTATTACAAGGTTTTTGTGTGCTGGGAGTTTTTTGATTACTGCTTCAACTTCCTCAGTAGTTATCAGCCTATTCAGGTTTTCTGACTCTTCTTGATTGCGTTTTGGAAGGCTGTATTTTTCTAGGAATTTGTCCATTTCATACAGGTTGTCCAGTTTGGTGGCATATAGTTGTTCATAGTATTTTCTTACAATCCTTTGTATTTCTGTTGGGTCAGTTGTTACTTCACTTCTTTCATTTCTGATTTTGTTTATTTGGGTCCTTTCTCTTTGTTTCTTGATAAGTCTAGCTAAAAGGTCATCAATCTTGTTTATCTTTTCAAAGAATCAGTTCTTGGTTTCATTGATCTTGGTATTGTTGTGTTGTTGTTTTTTTTTAAATCTCTATGTTATTTATTTCCTCTCTGATCTTTATTATTTCCTTCCTTCTACTTACTTTGGGCTTTTCTTGTTGCTATTTTTCTAAGTCTTTAAGCTGTAGGGTTAGATAATTTATTAGAAGAGTTTCTTGTTTTTTGAGGTAGGCTTATCATGCTATGAATATTCCTCTCAGGACTGCTTTCATTATGTCCCATAGATTTTGGGTTGTTGTGTGATCTCTTACCCTTACAGCATGGATTGACCTGAGAGGATTATGCTAAGTGAAATAAGCCAGTCAGAGAAAGACAAGTACCACAGGATCTCACTCAGATGTGGAATCTAATGAACAAAATAAACTGATGAATAAGATAGATACAGAGACATAGAACCATGGAACGGTCCAAAGAATTTCAGAAGGAAGGTTGAAGTGGAGAGTGGGGGGAGAGAGATTAATCAAAGAACTTAGATGCATATATACATGACCTATGAACACAGATAATAATGTGAAGACCTGGATGGGTTGGGGTGGATGTCTGGTGGAGGGGTTCAATGGGGGGGGGGGGGGGAAGAGAGACATCTGCAGTACTTTCCACAATAAAGAAAAAAATATCATTACATTTTTTTCAATGACATTCCTACTAAAAACACAGGGGAAAACCCATTTGTTGCTTTTAATGAAAGATTACTTACTGCTCTTTTTCTAGAACACCCTGTAATCCAAGGCACAGTAAGGTTTCCTGAAATCTGTGGAAACAACAAATGGAATCTCAGTAAGGTACTACTACTTGGAAAGCTGATAAACACCAAAAAATTCATATAAGACTTCAAGATAGGCTTTCATTCAGTGCATATTCCCCACCTAGACAATCCTGTTTCCTGACTGAACACAATAGATTGAGAAGGCCTTCTCTGGTGGAGAAATTTTAGAAGTGGTGCAAACTTCCCCTGGAGATTCAATAAAAATTCTAGGACATTTTTAGGGCCTGGAAGTATGGTTTAGAATCTATGAACAATAAAATTCTTACAATAAAAATGCAGTGCTCTGTGGGATGAGTTACAATAATTAAATTATTAACTGTAGCCTTTATGCTGCATTTTAGTTCTCACAATTTATTCAGCCCTAGCCAGTTTGGCTCAGTGGTTTGAGTGTCAGCCTGAAGACTGAAGGGTCTTGGGTTCAATTCCCGGTCAAGGGCATGTACTTAGGTTGCAGGCTAGATCCCCAGCCCCAGTCCAGGCACGGTGGGGGAGGCAACCAATCTATGTGTCTCTCTCACATGAATGTTTCTCTCTTCATATCTCCCACACATGAATGTTTCTCTCTTCATATCTCCCCTTCCCTTCCACTCTCTCTAAAAAACATCAATGGAAAAAATATCCTTGGGTGAGGATTAACCACAGTAACAAAAAAAGATTTATTCATCCTCCATAACTGTGAATTTATTTTTAAGCAGAAACTACTAAAGCAAATAGCCAGCAGCAGTTTACTACATCAGCATTGCCACACAAGGAGGTAGATACTACTCCAGTTGGCTTTGGGGGAGTGTTCATAAAGATCAAGGTGGTTCCATGAGCTGGAGCACAAGTTAGCCTGTGCTTTGCCATACTTTGTTCTGGGACACAAGGATTTGGAGTATTCCAAACTTTCACTTGTTTCTCCTTCTTTCCTAAACCCGTACTTCCTGAGAGACTGATAAGGCAAATCAATCTTGCTAAGTGGTGATATTGAGAATGTGGTATTCAATCAAGCACTTATTTTATTTGATAAATTATATTCAGTCATGGCTTATGAATTACTATTATGCCTACTAATAAGAAGTGATGATCAGTCAATGTAAATAGTAAAGTAATATCGTCAATTACTACCACCCCTAGCCACTACACTTGCCATTTTACTTTGAGTTCAAAATACACCAATATGCTAAGGATAGGCTAAACTGATATAAACACCAAATAATACTTTTACGAACAAATTTAAAAATAAATTTACTCAAGTTAAAATCTCACTATAGTAAAATGTCAATTAACTAGAATGCCCGAGGGTCATGAAGTTTGAATAATTTACTTTTTAAATGGTGAATGGAGAGTGATAACATTTCTATGGGAACATCCTTAAAAATATATAGTGTCTTGATTTCCCACCAATAATTGATATATGATATAAAATTTATAAAATAAATTGATTGCTAGTCTCAATGAAGGAGGTAAATCTGCTAAAATAATCACATAATATACTCTTGAAAAAATAGAGATATCCAACCATTTTGGGATATCTCTTCACATACTTCCATCTATTAGGATAATTTTAAAACTGGCTATATAAAGTTGTTAGAGAAAATATGTTAAACCGAATGAATTGCAAAAGACCCAATAACTACTGAAAACTTACATATAAAATAATAATACATATAATAAACATGGCTAATTGAATTTCTTTAAACATAGACATTTTACATTTTAAGAAAATAAAATGTGGTTTCCTGCTTAAGCCAATTATATCTAATAAAGAAAATGGAAAACTTCTATGAGCATATTAATATACCAATATTATAAATTCCATGAGATTTGGGAAGAGATAAAATTTCACTTTTTTGTTTTATAATCCTGAGGCACCAGTTACTTGATAATCAAATGCTATATTCAATTATCCTCTAGTGTTTGCTTCAAATCCATTCTTCATTTCCTTATGTTTTTGGTAAAACTCAGAATACCCAAGCATAGTAGTTGAATTTGTAAACTTTTCTGAATCATAGTACTGTATAAATAAGTTTCCCACCAATTTGGGAAATTTTGTTTGGTGCAATAGTGATGACAAATTTTCCCCCTCACCAAAAACTATAAAATACAGTATTTTCAATGCCAAGGTAATATACTTCTTGTTTAAATAATATTTAAATTCCTAATACATTTTTCAACACACTGCTTTGGAAAACTACAAAATTAATCTACAAGGAGCCAAGATGCATTTAACAAATACGTTATAACTTACACATCAAATGAGTACTGTATGTTCCAATGTAGAAAACTTAGCAAATTACAGTCATTACAATGGCATTGTCATTGTTGAAAGCATTTTGGGAACTTTTCTTTTGGAGTTGTTTGTTTATGATTCACCCAGAGATTCTGTCTCATTACTTCAGATTTCTTTTTCAATAACTGAAAATATAATAGCTCAGGTTGAACATCCATATTATTCATTAAAGGTGAGTAAGAATAAATTCTACTTTCCAAAATCAAATTTTCCCTCAAATAACGAAGACTTGTTACCACTGAAAACTTTAAAAGTAATCCTACAGGCACTTAAAACAATTGTAAAGGGCTTCAAATCTTTTTGACAAATTGAACATTATTGAAATAAGTGTAGATATCTTTCTAAGGTAACTTATTTTAATTCTAATTCTATTCAAATATTTGTTAGCCATTTCTTCTATAGTAAGTGCTGTTTTAGGTGCTACAGAAAATTTAAAAAAGACATGCAAAACATAATTTCCTGGAGGGCAAGACCTACGATCTGAGAGGGAAAGATAAAACAAGTACATGAATGACTTTAATACAAAGAAAGCTATGATAAGTGACTTAAGGGAGGTACAATAAATGAAGTGCTATAGACGGTCAAGGTATGGCAAAATTGCATGAACTTGAGGATTGATATCTCAGCCAAACCTTAAAATATGAGTAAAATTTTGATAGGTAGAAATAAAAAGAGCATTCTTGGGAAAAAGTGTGGCATGAGCACAGTGGAGTAAAAAGATAAAGTATCTTTGGGAATCGCCAGTTCAACTAGAACTAGAAATGCAATTAGGGTCACTTTGCGGAGGCTATGAATACCAAGGTACTTTTATATCTAATTCTATAGAAATTGGGGAGCCATTGAAGGTTTTTAAACAAATGGGTTGTATGGTCAGAATTGTATTTTTATACATTTGGATGATTAATTTGACTAAATGTGTAGAGTGAGTTGAATAAATATAGAAACTTTAATAATAGTTTAGTCAAGGGGTAAGTGATCTAGGCTTGGAACTAAGGTAGGGGAGGTAGAAATGGAGAAGAGAAATATAAAAGTTATTTCTAAGGAAAAATCTTGTGCATGACATAGAAGAAAACTAGGCAGTCTGGAGATTCCTGGAATAGTCTTTTTATGGCCATCATAAATCTGAATATAAATGCAAGGAAGTGCTTAATGATGGAAATCTGCTTCTCTTGGCTAAGAGTAGATACATGTATGTGGTTGTAAACTGGAATCACGTTATGTAGACAGCTAAGGTTTGTGAATCCAACTGTTATACTCTTATCTTTCTCATGAAAAATTAAACATAATAGATACCATAGATACTATATATCAGTCTATATTATACATTATCTATTCACATTATTGTATATGGTTATATATTAATTTGGAGACATCTAGATGCTTTGATGGATGATTTAAGAAGTTTTAAAGGAAACTGTACTATATTTCATTTTTTACAAGTTAAACCCTAAATATAATTCTGCTGTAATATTCCTGCTAGGTTATGAGCTTATTAAGGACAAGGTATCATGTTTAAAACAATTTAGTCTAACTATTTTTATATAGACACAGGGGATATACACAAAAAATACATTTATTTGATCTCAAAAATGTTTTTGTTATAAAGACAATTCTAAACATATGCAGGATATTCTACTTGAAATATTTAAGAGTGGTTTAGGGGTTTGGCAAAGTTCTTTTTTTTTTTTTTAAATATATCTTTATTGATTTCAGAGAGAGGAAAGGAGACAGAGAGATAGATAGAAACATCAATGATGAGAGTCATTGATTGGTTGCAGCCGCAATCCTGGCATGTGCCCTGACCTGGAATCGAACCCCGATCTCCTGGATCCTAGGCTGACGCTCAACCGCTGAGCCACGCCCAGCCGGGGTTGGTAAAGTTCTTATGTGAAGTATATTTTATGTGAGTCAGGAAAAGAAAATATATTATTAATTAGCATGTCATTAAGTGGAATTTGATTAATTGAAACAATCAAACAATAACTATGTCTTTTAGCAAAGTTCAGCAGTAAGAGATTCATAAATCAATGTTTTAGCTTTCCATCAGTTGTTTTGGTATCAGTTGAGTATTAAAACTTATCAATCATTCTGTTTTAACAAGCAGTGTTTCTTAGATTTTTTCAGTTATGAGGTAAAGTGCAAAGAGGACATTGCTGGGCTTGTGGGAGGCAATCAATAAACAGATTATTGATTGATTGAATTCACTTAGGCCTACATTATTCACTAGCTTCACTAGCTGAAATTTAACAAAAGGCCAAGAGTGGAAATATATACAAGAAACCATTACATGGAGTAGACAGTAGGAGGAGAGGAATAAGGTGCTTCAAGTTGAAAATAATGTGTTCAGGAGCAAAAGAGAAAATATGTAGTATCTTATTTTAAAATATGTCCCCTTCTCTCTACCAAGCCTGGAAAAGCTTTCAGAAGTTAAATAAACCTTACAAATGGAAAGTTCAGTACTACAACTTTTGGCCAAGCATCTAACAATTTTTCAAAGCACATGAATTTTTCTTCTGTTAAGTAATATGAAGCTAGGATTCAAAGAAACACACCCAGCCCCAGCAGGGGGAACCACAAGCTGTGGAGTGCTGAAAACTTCAAACAGAGTACTTTTCTGTTTGAAGGCCAGTCACAAACAGCATCCAGCATTGGCCTGCAACAGAGACCATCCAAAAGACTGGGTGTCCTAGCAGATCTACCTAATACATAAAAACAAATCCAAACAGGCAGCCAAAATAAGGAGATAAAAAACAAAAAACAAAAAACAAACAAATGAAAGAAAAAAGAATTCTGCAGAAGAAGAGCTAAATAAAATGGAGATAAGAAATTTATCAGGCATAGAGTTCAGAATAGTGATCATAAGGATGCCTAACAGAATGAAAAAAGATATGGAAATGATGAAGGAAATCAAGAATGACATAGTAGAAATAAAAAAAGAACACTAGAAGGAATAAACAGCAGATTAGGGGAAGCTGAAAAGTAGATCAGCAAAGTAGAAGACAGGGTAAAAAAATCAATCAGAGAATCAAAAAGAAAAAAAACAATTAAAAAACAGAAAGATAGTTTAAGGGAGCTGTGGAACAACATGAAATATAACAATATTTGCATCATAGGAATGCCAGAGGATGTAAAAAGTAAGCAAGTATTAAAGAACGTGTTGGAAGAAATAATGACAGAGAACTTTCATAACCTGGTAAGGAAAAAAGTCACCCAAGTTCAGGAGGCACAAAGAGTCCCAAGCAAGAAGAACCCAAAGAAGTTCACATTCAGACACAGCTTAATTAAATTGCCAAATATTCAAGAAAAAGAGAGAATCTAAAGGGCAGCAAGAGAAAAGCAATCTGTTACCTACAAAGGAGCTCCCATAAGGCTGTCAGCTGATTTATGATCAGAATCTCTATAGGCCAGAAGGGAATGACATGAAGTATTCAAGGTAATGCAAAACAAGGATCTGAAACTGAGACTACTATATCCAGCAAGGCTATGAGTCAAAATAGATAATGAAATAAAGAGCTTTGCAGACAAAAAAAAAAAAAAAAAAGGCTAAAGGAGTTTACCAGCATTGCAAAAAATGTTAAAGGGGATGCTGTAATAAGAAGTTGAAATAGAATCAGAAACATAGTCATAAAGAAATAAAATGGTAATACATAAGTACCTATCAATAAGAACCTTAAATATAAATGGATTAAATTCTCCAACCCAAGGACATAGGGTAGCTAAATGGATAAGAAAACAAAATCCAAATATATGCTGTCTACAAGAGACACACCTCAGAACAAAAGACTCACACAAGCTAAAGAAAAAGAGAAAGAGGAAAAAAAAACACCTTCTGGAGGACTTTAAGGGAGAGGTTGACAGCAATACAGTCACAATAGGGGACTTACCACCCTACTGACTTCACTGGATAGATCTTCCAGACAAAAAATCAACAAGGAAACAGTGACTTTAAATGACACAGTAGATCAGATGGATTTAATTGACATTTACAGAACATTTCACCCAAAAGCTGCAGAATATGCATTCTCAAGTGTACATGGGACATTCTCAAAGACAGACCACATGTTAGGACACAAAACAAGTCTCTACAAGTTCAAGGAGATTGAACTTATATATATCATGCATCTTCTGGGATATTGACCCCATGGAATACTATGCAGTTGTAAAAAAGAAGGATCCTTTACCCTGTGAGACAGCATGGTGCGACCTGGAGAGTATTAGCTAAGTGAAATAAGCCAATCAGAGAAAGACAAGTATCACATGATCTTACTCATATATGAAATGTAATGAACAAAATAAACCTATGAACAAAATAGATCCAGAGACATAGAAGCATGTACCAGACTGATAAATCTCAGAGGGAAGGCAGGGGTAGGGGTGCGGTGGAGAGAGATTAACCTAAAAACTTATATGCATATATGCATAACTCAAGGACACAGACAATAGTGTGGTGAAGGCCTGGGGTGAGGGGTGTAGAGTGGACGGGATAAATGAGAAGAAAAAGGGGACATATGTAATACTTCCAACATTAAAGATAAATTTTAGATAATGATAGTGTTTAGAAAATTTTACTAGCCAAAAAAGTTCCTGTAGAAGACAACCAAAATGCTAATTGAGATTTTTTTCCTAGATGATTTTAATAGTTAAAATTTCACAAACCACAAGAGATTAAGAACAAGAAACCTGGAATTCCAAGATGTTTCAAGTAAATTATAAAAAGTACTCAGACATAAGATAAGAAACCTGATTTCACCATACTGATTCTAAAAATGTCAGCTGTTAAAGAAAGTGGAAAGATTTAAGTAAAATAATATAAATTAATATGTGAAATTATTATGTTCTGATCCAAGAGCCCTGGGGAGAAAACAATTGCAAGTCTTGATCTCCTGAAATTATACTTTCTAGCATTGTAAAATAGTATCTTAATTCTACTCATGTAAAAAAGGACATTTGAGGTCATATACAAATTATTTGAATATGAAAATAAATTGTCAAGTGCTAGCTTTACATTCTAAATGCACTTATACAACTGAATGCAATGTCTTATTACATGTGTATTCAGAGATCACCTCCTTAAACAGCAAAATATTTATTGCTCTTATCAAGCTACAATTTTTTCTGGGCTCGGCTTGTATTCTTAACATAAATTGTGGTTCCATGTCTTCTCTTTGCACATGGCTCCTTGTTGCACCAAAAGATAAGCATTTTTAAAAAATCAAACAGAAAAGAAGGTAGTAATAAAGGAAATAAGGGGCAAAAATACAGGTCATACAAAAAAATAACAAAAATAATGGCAACAGTTAGTCCTTCACTATCAGTAATTTTTTTAGGTGTAATTGGATTCAATTCCCAAATTAAAGACAGATTGAAATAATGAATTTAAAAACAGTATTCAACTATAATGTATCTATAAGAGACCCACTTTAGATCTTTACCATATACCATATATAAAATTAGCTCAAATGGAACAAAAGCCTAAAAATAAAGGTTAAAACTAGGAAATTATTAGAAAAAGACATACAAAAATAGCTTCATGACATTGAATTTGGCAATAATTTCTAAAATATGACACCATGGAATACTACTTGGCCATAAAAAAGAAAATATCACCCTTTGCATCAGCATGGATGGACCTGGAGAGCATTATGCTAAGTGAAATAAGCCAGTCAGAGAAAGACAAGTACCATATGATTTTACTCATATGTGGAATCTAATGAACAGAATGAACAAGCAAGCAAAATAAAGACATGTAGACTCATAGGTAGAGAGCAGACTGACTAGCTGTCTGCGGTGGGAGCAGGTGGCTGGGTGGTAAGTGGAAGGATTGAGCATAAAAGAAAAAAAAACCTCATGGACAGGGCCTACAGTGTAGTGATTGCTGGGGGGAAGAGGTGGAAGGAGGTGGAGGAGGGTAAAGGGGAGATAAATGGTGATGGATGGAGACTTGATTTAAAGTGTTGAACACACAATACAGTGTACAGATGATGTGTTGTAGAATTGTGCACCCGAAACCAGAATACCTTTATTAACCAGTATCACCCCAATAAATTCCATAAAAATAAAATAAAATATAACACCAAAAGCATAAACAAAGGAAAAATAGATAAAATACATCAAAATTAAAAATTTTTATGCATCAGAAGATACCATCAATGGAATAAAAAAAAATCCCCATGAATGGCAGAAAATATTTGTAAGGGACTAATATCCAGAATATATTTATATATCTTATAAGGGACTAATATCCAGAATACATAAAGAACACTTATAATTCAACAACAACAAACAGCCAATCTGATATTTATGATGGTAAAGAAAGATCAAACTAATGGAACAAATGGGTAAGAAAAGAATATAGAGAATGGAAGAAAGTCAATAGAAATATCAATGAAAACAAATGTGTCTTTTTTTAGTGAGAAACACAATTTAGAAAAAACTTTCCATAGATATATTATTTTGTATTGAATGGTGACTGCCAAAAACATGTCTATGTCTCAACCACTAAAACCTGTTTACGGGACTTTATTTGGAAAAGGGATCTTTGCAGATGTAATTAAATGAAAGAGCTAGAGATGTGAGCATCCCAGATCATTCAGGAGGGACTTAAATCCAATGACTAGTATCTTTACAAAAGAAGGAAGAGGTAAAAGGAGAAAGTCATGTGACGACAGAGGCATAGATGGGAGTTATGCAGCTCCAAGTTGGTATTCTCCCTAAGAGTTATCAGAAAGAGTTCAGCTCCAATGATACCTTGATTTCAGACTTCTGGACATGAGAACTGTGAAAGAATAAATTTCAATTGCTGTAAGCTACCTAATTTGTGGTTGTTACAGCAACCCCAGGACACTAATACATTGACCAAAGAGAAAATAAAGAGAAACAAAAATTACTAAAATTAAGAATGAAAGAAGGCTCTCACCACCAAACTTACAGACATTAAAAGCATAATGGTGAGAGTGACATCACCAAAATGGCAACATAAGCTTTTCCAGACTTTGCCCAACCCCTCCAAGAAGAACAACTAATATGTATTCAAGAACAAGACATCACTGGGATAATCCTTGAGTACAAAGGTGAGGCTAAAGTACTCCCTGCACCTCAGAGAACCAAAACAGACTGCATTAGAAGGGTAACAAATGTAGCTATAAATTGATCACATTGTTCCATCTCCAGGAGAGAACAGCCTCACAGAAAAAAGTCCTACTGAGCTTACTTTCTCCAATAAAAAAAGAAAAATTGGAGGGGGTAAACCAACTTCCCCCAGCATTTTGGGATGCTGTGTGGGACCCCCTACTCTGATCTTTCATCATGGGGACTGTAGGGGAAACTGTGGGTCTCACCACTGGGAACCTGATTGTGGAGAAAGGGGTAGAGGCTTGCAAAAACTAGCTCATGGATCTTGGCAGACCGAGTTCATACATGCAATGCATTGATAATAATCTCATCTAGAAGCTTTGCTCATCTATAGAACCAACTTGGGGTTGTATTCAGACCAGGGAATCAACAGGGTGCAGATCTGTTTGACTCAACTCCTCAAAAGAAGAATTTTCTGACCTAGAGCTTAGTTTTTCCACGGCAGGGTAGGTGCTCAGTCACAGTTACAGTCGTTGTGGAAAGTGATTTTTAGTACCATCTGAGGAGAAGGGTGGTGACAACTTTTGGAAGCTGAGTGACTTACTGAGGTTGAAGCCTACAGGCAGGTGAGCAGATCAGATCATCCCTAGAACAAAGCCAGTACCAGGTATGGAGGTTTCCAGGGCCATGAAAAAACAGGAGGATTAATCCATAGATAAGTCTGAGGATGTCTCCCAGCCCCTTCTGACCACAGAACCTGTTTGAGAAATTGAGAGTAGCCTAGAGAAGGCCTTCTTCCTCCCACCTAAGCAAGGAAACTGAGGCATAGTCCCACCCACTGTATAGTGTCCTTCAACACCATTTGACCAAAAGAGCTGGCAGAAAACAACTGAAAATTTGGTGGCTCAGCATCACTTAAGCTGTGAGAAGATCAGACAAAGCCAACAGTTTGCAGAGCAAAGCCAGTACAGCCAGGGACCTGGGGTGTGAGTTGGCTTGAGTCAAGACAATAAAGTGTTTCACCATTTTTAAATCTGACACTCCTGCTGTACCCAGGCAGGGTATTTAATTAGTAGCCCTACTCATCACTGAATGTAGCCTTCAGTCTTTCTGACCAGGAAACCTAAATAGAGCACTCAGGAAGCTGCACAGCCCAATCAACAGCACTACAGACAGTGGCACTTGAACAAACAGCACAATCCATGGCTTCTTGTGGATGCAGAGCAAAAATGGGTGCCTCAACCAACTGAGGAATTCAGTGTACACTCTTACCTGATTCAGGTCTCCAAACAACAATCAATACAGGTCCTGGGTCCCATCCTGCTGAATTTCCAGGGAAAGGAAGCTTATTCTTACCTTCTTCTGCTGCTGAATATAGAATCCAGCCCCAATCATCTAGTAAGTCTGATCAGAGAAACCAGGCAACCACAGAGCCCATATTAGAGCCTTACTTGAGTAGGAAACCAAGCCATCAGTCCTATCCAAATGACCCTCCCATCTCCATCCTTAGAGCTAGAAGAATAGACTTGCCCCCAAATAATCCACAATAGCAGGTCCTACCCGCACAAAGACATCATCAGAAGACACAACCAGAAACTCAAACTGGACTAGTTGGTGAAGAACTATCTGCCAATGTGAACCTGTAAAGTCTGGAAGAGGAGCCCATTACTCATATGTGCATGTATCAACATAAGGAATCAAGGATAATGAGTAATCAGGTAAATATGACATCACAAAAAGAAACAAATAAAGCTCCAATAATTACAAGAAAACACAGGCAGACAACTAAGCAAAATTAGGAAAACAATGCATGAACAAAGAGAAGTCTGACAAGGAAATAGCAACTATCAAAACCCCCAGAAATCCTAGAGTTGAAAAATACAATAAACTGAAGAATTCAATAAAGTTTCAAAAGTAGAATTGACCATGCAGGAAGAAAAAAAAAAAATCAGTGACCTGGAGGATAGGGTATTTGAAATATCCTATGTCAGAGGAGCAAAATACAAAAAAAGAATGAAAAAAAGGTGAAAAAAGCCTACAGGAATTATGGAATGCAAGTAAAGAAATAATATTCACATTATGGGAATTTCAGAAGAAGAAGAGAAAGAGAGAGACAGAAAGTATATTTAAAGGAATAATGACTGAAGACTTTCCAAATCTGGGAAGAGAAATGGGCATCCAGATCCAACACACCCAAAAGACCAAAAACAGGATGAACCTGAATAGGGCTTCATAAGACACATTGTAACTAACTTGTCAAAATTCAAAGACAAGTAAAGACTTCTAAGAGCAGTAAGAGAAAAGAGAGAGCTTAAATACAGGGGACTCAAAATAAGATTATTGGTGGATTTCTCCACATAAACTTTGCAGGTAAGGAGAAAATGGTATGACATATTCAAAATACTGAAAGAAAATAACTGTCAACGAAGAGTTCTATGTATGGAGGTGCTGCCCTTCAGAAATAAATGAGAAATAGAGACTTTTTGGAACAAACAGAAGTTGAGGAAGTTCATTACCAGCAGACCAGTATTACAAGAAATACTAAAGGATGTTCTTTGGGTGGAAGTAAAATAACGTGAATTAATATCATAAAACACAAAAAGATAGTGTAAATTTCACTGGTAATGGTAAATATATAGTCAAATTTAGATTCTGCAATATGGTAATAGTGGTGCATAATTCAAACCTCTAGTTTAAAAGTTAAAAACGGAACATAGCAAAAATAGTAAATACAATAATTTGTTATGTTACATGTAAATTGTAAAAGCAATAACATAAAATGTGATGTGGAGAAGAAATAAAAGTGTAAAGTAAAAGAGTTCTGTTGAAGTTATGTTGTTATCACTTTAAAATATAAGTTTTAGATATTTTATGTAAGCTTCATGGTAACTACAAAGGAAAATCTTGTAGAAATTACAAAAAATAACATAATAAAGAAGGCACTGCATACTGACATCAAAAGACATCTAAACACAAAAAGACAGCAGGATAAGAAAAAAGGAACAATGGATTTACCAAACAACCAGAAAACAATGAAGAAAATGGCAATAGTAAGTCATTACCTATCAATAATTACTTTAAATGTAAATGGACTAAATTCTCCAACCAAAAGAAATACACTGGCTAAATAGATTTTTTTTTTAAAAAAAGAAACAAGATTTAACAATATGCTGCCTACAAGAGAGTAACTTTAGCCTTAAAGATACATACAGATTGAGAGTGAAGGAATAGTAAAAGACATTTCAAACAAGTGGTAACCAAAAAAAGCAGGAGCTGTTATACTTACATCGGACAAAATAGATTTTAACCTAAAAATAGTAAGAAACAAAGAAAATTATATAATGATAAGGGAGTCAATAAAACAAGAAGATATAATAATTATAAATATTTATGTTGCCAACATCAGAGCAACTAAATATATAAAGCAAAAACTAACAGCACTAAAAGGAGAAATGATAGTTGGGGACTTTAATACCACATTCTCAAAAATGGCTAGATCATCCAGATAGATATTCAATAAGAAAACAGTGGATTTGAACAACATCATTGACTAAACGGTCTAACAGACATATACAGAACATTCTGTATAACAACAGCAGAATGCACATTTTCTTTTTTCTTTTTTTAATATATCCCCAACTGGGGATTGAGCCCATGACCTGGACATGTGCCCTGACCAGGAATCAAACCCCAATCGCCTGGATTCTAGGTCAACACTCAACCACTGAGCCACGCCCGGCCCGGCCAGAATGCACATTTTCAAGTGCACATGGAACGTATTCTAGGATAGACCATATGTTAAGACACAAAACAAGTTTTAGCAAATTCAAAGATTGAAATCATATCAAGTAACTTCTCTAAGAAAAACGGCAAGAAACTGGAAATAAATGACAAAAAGAAAACTAGAAAATTTACAAACACATGGAAATTAACACTCCCTTGAACAATGGATATATAAAATAAAATATTAAATGGGAAACAAAAAAGTTTCTTAAGACAAACGAAAATGGAAACACAACATACCAGAACTTATACAATAAGCAAAAGAAGATCTAAGAGGAAAGTTCATAGTAATAAACACTTAAACATTAAGAAACAAGATCTAAAATAAATAATCTAACTCTACACCTGTAGGTAATAGAAAAAGAAAAACAAATCATGCCCAAAATGTACCAGATGGAAGAAAATAATAAAAATAGAACAGAAATAAATAGAAAACAGGAAAAATAAAATAATTTAACAAAACTAAGAGTTGGCTCTTTGAAAAGATAAACAAATTTGACAAAATTTTAGCTAGACTAACCAAAGAAAAAAGAAAGATAACCCAAATCAACATAATTATAAATGAAAAAGGAGACACTAGTGATCCCACAGAAATGCATAGTATCACAATAGGCTACTATGGAGAAGTATATGCCAACAAGTTAAACAACCTAGAAGTAATGGGAAAATACTTAGAAGCATATAATTTACCAAGAATGAATAGGAAAGAAATAGAAAAATTGAACAGACCAATTACTCATAAGGAATTTGAATTAGTAATTTAAAAAAAGTCTCCCAGTGAAGAAAAGCCAAGACCAGATGACTTCCCTGGTTAATTTTATCAAACACTTAAATAAGACTTAATGCCAGTCTTGCTCAACCTCTGCCAAAAAATCAAACAAGAGGAGACACTGTCAAACTCATTTTATGAAGTCTGGATTACCCTGATTACAAAGCCAAAAACAATACTACCTTGATGGGAAAAAAAACAAAACACAAAAATTTTTATTAAAATACTAACAAACTAAATTCAACAGCACTTTAAAAAGAAAAAAATACCATTATCAAGTGGGATTAATCCCTGGGAGGCAAGGACGGTTCAACATACAAAAATCAATCAATGTGAAACATCATATTACTAGGATAAAAGGAAAAAAATCATCTGAACATCTCAACAGATATAAAAAAATAATTTGACAAAATTCAACATCTGTTCCTGAAAAAATCTCTTAAAAAATTAAGTATACAGGTAACATACCTCAACATAAAAAGATCATATATAACAAGCCCACAGTTAACATCATACTCAGTGGTGAAATGGTAAAATGTCTATCTCTAAGATGAGGAAGAAGAGACAAGGGTGCTTGCTCACTTTCACCACTCCCCTTCAACCTATTACTAAAATTCCCAGCCAGGGCAATCAGACAAGAAAAAGTAGTAAAAAAAGCATCACAATTAGAAAGGAAGAAGTAGTAGTGTCTCTGCAGATGACATGATTCTGTATGTAGAAAACCCTAAAGGCTCCACCAAAAACTGTTAGTTCTAATAAACAAATTCAGTAAAGTTTCAGGATACAAAATTAATATGAAAATCAGTAACATTTTTTTACACTAACAATAAATTATTTGAAAATGAAATAAAGAAAATAATCCAATTTATGATAGAATTAAAAACAACAAAATAATTAGAAATAAATTTATCCAGGAGGTAAAAGATCTCTACTCTGAAAGTTATAAAGCATTGATAAAAGAAATTGAAAAAGACAAATAAATGGAACAGTATCCTGTATTAATGGACTGGAAAAACTAATATTGTTAAAATCTCCATATAACCCAGACCCATCTATAGATTTAATGTAATCTTTACCAAGATTCCTGATGCAGTTTTTAGTAAAGTGGGAAAAAATACTAAAATTTGTATGGAAGCATATGGACCCCAAATTACCAAAGCAATCCTGAGGAGGAACAAACCATGGGGAACCACACTTCCTGATTTCAAGCTATATGAAAAAGCTATAGCAATCAAACAGTATGATACTGGAATAAAAACAGATGCATAAGCCAACAGAACAGAATCTAGATCTCAGACATAAACCAGTGCATTTATGATTAATTAATATTTGACAAGGAAGCCAAGAATATTCAAAGGAGAAAAGTTTTTTCCTCAATAAATGGTGTTGGGAAAATTGGATATTCACATACAGAAAAATGAAACTAGATTTCTATCTTACAACATTCACAAAAATTAACTCAGAAATAGATTGCAGGCTGAAATTTCAAGATGGCAGTGGATTAAGTAGAAGCTACACTCACACTCTCCCAGGACCAAACTGGAATTACAACTAAAATATAGCAAAAACATTTTGAATAATCAACTGCCACTGAAAATGAGATGGTGAGCACCCTTATTACCAAGGAGGAAAAGCAAAAGCAGAGACCGCATAGAAACTGGTAGGAGGTGAGGAGGCATGAGGGGGCAGGCTGGGCTCTCACAGGAAGCAGCTGAAGGTCTGGAGGGATATCTCAGCTATGGGAGGTTTTCATTGAGAACTCTGGGGCCTAAACCCCAGGCATGGATTCCCAGCTCAGAGCACCAGAACTGAGAAAGTTGCCCACATAACATATAGCTGTAAAAAACAGCAGGGTTTCTGTCTACCAGGGAGAGACAGCTGGAAATGCAGGCACCCTCTTAAACAGCCAATGCACAAAGTTTCATGTGCAGCCACTCACCTTGGGCTCCAACAGAGGAAGGGCAGAGTGGACTGGAGCAGTGTGAGGAGAATCTAGGGTTGTGGACTCTGGAGATTGAGATCAGAAGGCACTTCTGGTGCCGAGTGATTCCCCCATACTGTACAGTACATCTTTCTCAGGCAATTTTCTGCTTTTGCCTGGGAGGGAGCAATTGCCACACCTTGGTAGAAAACCTCTTGCCCTACCCTAAGGAGTTTATACAGTCTGAGGCTCATTAGGGGACTGAAAACAACCAGAGCCCCACCTTGTGGAGTTTCTACAGCCTGAGGCTCATTAAGAGAATCAGATTAATCAGCCTGCAAGCAGAGGCAGACCTCAGAGTGCTTTGACTCTTTGCCTGAACTGCTCCTGGACCCAGGCCTTGGAAAAGCAGACTTTGTTGTGCATCTTTGTCCTATTCAAACTCATCTGGACACAACAGAGGGGACCTCAAGCTGTGGATTGTTGATATCTCCAAACAAGGTAGTCAGGGGCAGTCAAAAATAGCTTCTGACATTGGCCTGCACCAGCGACCCTCCAAAAAGACTGAGAGTCCTAGCAGATCTACCTAATACACAGAAACTAACCCAAACAGGCAGCCAAAATGGGGAGACAAAAAATAGCAATACAGTCATAGTCATGGACTTTTAACACTGCACTTACTTCACTGGATAGATATTCCAGAAAAAAAGTCAACACAAAAAAAGTGACTCTAAATGGCACACCAGATCAGATGCATTTGATATTTACAGAACATTTCACTTCAAAGCTGCAGAATGTACATTCCACTCAGGTGCACATGGGCCATGCTCAAAGATAGATCACATGTTAGGACACAAAACAGGTCTCTAAAGTTCAAGAAGATTGAAATCATATCAAGCATCTCAGATCACAATGGCATGAAATTAGAAATCAACTACAGTAAAAACATTCAAAAACATTTAAACAGATGAAGGCTAAATAGCATGTTATTAAACAATGAGTGGCTTACCAATAAGATCAAGAAAGAAATAAAAAAACTTTCTGGAAACAAATGAAAATGAACACACAACAATCCAAAATCTATGAGACATAGTGAAAGCAGACTTAGCACTACAGGTCTACCTCAAAAAGCAAGAAAAAATTTTAATAACCTATTTAACCCTACAACTTAAAGAATTAGAAAGCTCCCCTGTGAAGCCATCTGGACCAGGACTTTATTTGCTGGGAGTTGCTTTTTTTTGTTTTTTTACCGCTTCAATTTCATCAGTTTTTATTAGCCTATTCAGGTTTTCTGATTCTTCCTTATTCAGTTTTACATAATCTCACTCATATGTGGAATCTAATAAAATAGACTGAAGAACAAAGTAGATCCAGAAACACAAAAGCATGAAATAGAAGGATGAACCTCAGTGGGAAGGCTAGGGTGAGAAGGTGGGTGAGGAGAGATTAATCAAAGACCTTTGATTAATATATGCATAACCCATGGACACAGAAAATAGTGTGGTGAAGGCCTGGGGGGAAGCAGATGTGTGGTGGAGGTATCAATGGGGGAAAAAGGAGGATACCTGTAATACTTTCACCAATAAAGATAAATTAAAAAAACAAAAGTGGACACCACATAGAGACTGCTAGGAAGCGCAGAGGCACAAGAGGGCTGGAATGGATCCCAGAGGAAAAACTAAATGTAAGGAGGGATATCTCAGATGTGGGGGTTTCCTACAGAGACCTCTGGGGTCTAAACTCCAAGCTGGGATCCCCAGCCCAGAACACCAGAACTGAGAAAGGTGCCCACATAACATCTGGCTGTGAAAAGCAGCAGGGTTTCTACCTCTCAGGGATAGATGACTGAGAAGACAGACACCCTATTAAAGGTCGAATGCACAAAGCTTTATATGCAGCCACTCACCATGGGGCTCCAGCAGATGGAAGGTAGAGTGGATTAGAGCTGTGTGAAGAGAATCCATGGATGCTGACGCTATGGATAGAACTCATAAGGCAACTATCTGGATTCCTGTGCTGAGTTATTCCCCCATACTACAGAATATATCATTCTTGAGCAGACCATTGCCAGCCCAGCAGCTTTTGCCTGGGGGAAAACAAACTGCCCCAAACTGTTGGGAAATCTCATGCCCCACCCTGTGAAGTTTACACTTTGTTGTGGTCTAAAGACTGAGGTTCATTAAGAGACTCAGATTAATCAGTCTTCAGGCAAAGCAAACCACTGGGTGATTTGAGACTTTGCCTGATCTGCTTCTGGACACGAGTCTTGGGAAAGCAGACTTTTGTGTGCATCTTGTTACTGTCAAAATGCGCCCAGCCCTAGCAGAGGGAACCACAAGCTGTGAATTATTGATAGCTCCAAACGCAGTACACAAGGCCAGTCACAAACAGTGTCTGACATTGGCCGGCACCAAAGGCTATCCAAAAAGAATGAGAGTCCTAGTGGATCTACCTAATACATAAAAACAAATGTAAACAGGCAGCCAAAAGAGGGAGACAAAAACACACACAAAAAACAAGCCTTGAGGGATTGGGAAGATGGCCGAACTCTGAGAAGAAGCACAATGCCCTTTCACCCATCCAGGGACTGGATTTTCTGCTAAAATACAGCATAACCAGCTTGGAAAAACTAGAAAAATATACCCAAGCAGACATATTTCAAATAGGGAGCACTAAATAAACATCAAAGAGTCTGGTAAGAGAGGGGGTGTGTAGAAAGCAGGAGTCCCCCCTGAAGCCTGTACTGGGCTCTGAGCCCCGAGGCTTAGAGGGTGCAAAGCTCCCTCCACTTGGGAGTGTGGACTGGCATCCAAAAGCTGGGATCTCAAATCTGGAGTGGAGGAGAAGGGAAGGAGTGTCCCACACAGAGGGCATAGGGACCCATGGAAATAGTGTGCCTGAGAGGAGGGGACCGAGCCTTCATAGAGAAACAAAGCTTTTAATGGAGGCCATAACAGATGTCTTACACACAGGGTGCTGAACATAAGAAAGGCAGTTCCACAGTGTGTGTCTCCTGAATAGAAATGGGCCAGAGGTCTGCGCTGAGCAGCAACATAAAAGGACCCTTTGTCTTCATGTAAGGTGTGTGTTGAACCCCAGAAAGCATTTAATCTGTGTGATGCAGGGAAGAAGAAGAGAGCACTCCTGCCAACAGAGAGTCACTGGAGCTACCCTTTCAGCAGAGTTTTCCTTCTGCCCTCTAAGCTCCCTGTGGGGCAATTCTGAGATTTTGACTCACCCTGAAGGGTGCCACGATAGAGCACAAAGATCCACCCCAGATTTACAGAGATCAGTAGTTCAGGGGAGTTCCAAGGGGCTCACTTTCTGACTCTTCCTGCTTGGTGACTAGGCATGGGGGAAGCCGGGCCCTGCCGGGAGGATTCTCTGCTTGTGTGTTTTTGAGTTTTTGATTGCTGAATTAGCTTCCACTTTCCTGGCTTGCACTGGGTAAGCAGACTAGCAAAAGCAGGAATTTATGTCTGCACTGTGGAGATTTTGAAATTTGTGTGCCCCATGCAACCAGCCAACCAGATCTGGGAAAGGAGGGGATTAGCATGCCTACCTCTCCTGCAGGCTAGGAGCACCACCTCCAACAGGAAAGGGGCTGGTTCAGCTCACTGAAGCTCCAGATATCCCCTGCAGGAAACAATCCTGAGGAGAAGGGAGAACAGCTCACAGGAGGACATTACAAGAATAAGATTCTCAAGGACTATTGTTTAGGAACTGGAGGAAAACCTTGAAACACCTTCTGGGGGCTGGGTAGGCAAAGTGCTCACCAGAATCATTTTTTATTGACCCACTGAGCCCAGGCTGCTGAAACTACCCATACAAAAAAGAAAACAAACTGAAGTTAATCTGAAACTGTAACAGGCCATTGTATGGGGAATTAATTAGAGGATAAGGTAGAGACTGAGGAGCTGGCCTTGAAACAGAGACTAACGTCCTCACAGTGAGTGCCCGACAGCAAAACCTCTAATTAAGGGGAGCAATATCCCGAGCTACACTAGCCTGGCTGCACCCTAAAGACTCTTCAGAAGACTCTGTAGAAAGACCAGGCAACCACAAAGGGGAGGCAAAATAGCTGACAAGTGGAGGGGGTCCATAGAGAGCCTCATATCAACCAACTACCTAAGGAAACCAGAGTCAAGCCTAGAAAGCTCCTTACATTGGCTGATACACAAGTACCTCCACAGAGAAATGAAATCAGCATGCAAAACAGTGAGCCACAGTAAACATAGGTCAAAAAAATTAGTGAAGACATGATAAAAGAGATAAATACCATAAATAAGAATCAGGCAGAAATAAAATATACTACATCTGAGATAAAGAATATGCTGGAAGGAATTAAAAGCAGGCTCAATGAAGCAGAGGATAGAGTAAGTGACTTACAAGATAATATAGAAAAGACGACTCAATCAGAGAAGTAAAAAGAAAAAAACACATAAAAAGCATGAGGGCAGTGTAAGGGAGATTTGGTACAACACAGAACCAAACAACATTCGCATCTTAGGGGTGACATAGGGAGGAAAGAGAACAAGGGATAGAAAACATGATGGAGGAAATAATGACAAAACTTCCTTCCTCTGGCGAGGGAGAAAGTCACACAAGTTCAGGAATCACAGAGGGTTCCAAACAAAAGGGACCCACACCAAGACACATCATAATTAAAATGGGAAGCATCAAGGATAAATACAGAATATTGATGGCTGCAAAAGAGTGACACGCAGAGACCTACAAGGGAATCTCCATAAGGCTGACATCAGATCTCTCAACAGAAATTCTTCAGAAAGGAATGGCATGAAGTTCTCAAAGTAATGAAAAGCAAGAACATGCAACCAAGGTTGGTTTATCCAGCAAGCCTATCATTTAAAACTGAAGTTGAAGCCTGGCCGGGCGTGGCTCAGTGGTTAAGCATCGACATAGGATCCAAGCAATCAGGGTTCGATTCCCGGTCAGGGCACATGCCCGGGTTGCGGGCTGCAGCCGATTGATGACTCTCTCATCATTGATGTTTCTATCTCCCTCTCCTTTCCTCCCTCTGAAATCAATAAAGATATATTTAAAAATAAAATAAATAAATAAATAAAATTGAAGTTGAAATAAAGAGCTTCCCAGAAGAAAAAAAAAAGGGCTCAAAAAATTCAGTACTACAAACCAGCATTGCAAGAAATGCTAAAAAGACTGCTCTCAGAAAAAGAAGAAATACTGAGAGAAAGGTACCTCAACATAAAGGGAAAAAATGGCATTAAATAAATATATATCAATAGTAACCTTAAATGTAATTTGAATAAATGGACCAATCAAAAGTCATAGGTTAGGTGAATGGATAAGAAAGCAGGACCCAAATATATGCCGTCTACCAGAGACCCACCTGAGAGCAAAATACTTATACAGGTTAAAAGTGAAGGGATGGAAAAAAATATTCCATACAAATGGAAAGGAAAAAAAAACCTGGAGTAGAAATACTTATTTCTGACAAAATATACTTCAAAATAAAGACCATAACAAGAGACAAAGATGTTTACTACATAATGCTAAAGGGATCAATCCACCAGGAGGATATGACCTTTATAAATATATATGCACCTAAGACAGGAGCACCTAAATAAATAAAAAATTTCTTGGTGGACTTTAAGGGGGAGATCGGCGGCAACACAATCATAGTGGAGGACTTTAGCACCACATTGTCATCACTGGACTGATCATCAAGACAAATAATCAACAGGGAAACATAGACCTTAAATGACACACTTGATCTAATGGATTTAAATGACATTTACAGAACATTTCATCTCAAAGCAGCATAATACACATTCTTCTCAAGTGCATATGGAACATTATCAAAAATAGACCACATGTTAGGGTACAAGGCGAGTCTCTCCAAATTCAAGAAGATTGAAATCATATCAAGCATCTTCTTGGATCACAATGCCATGAAACTAGAAATCAACCACTATAAAAAAGCTCAAAAATATTCAAACACATGGAGGTTAAATAACATGTTATTAAACAATGAATAGGTTTCCAATGGGATCAAGGAAGAAATCAAACACATCCTGGAAAAAAACAAAAATGAACAAAGAGCAACCCAAAATCTACAGACTCAGTGAAAACAGTCCTGAGAGGAAAGTTCATAGTAGTACAAGCATACCTCAAAAAACAAGAAAAAAAGCTCTACTAACCAATCTAACACAACTAAAAGAACTAGAATGAGAAAAGCAAGAAAAACCCTGAGGAAGAAAAAGGAAAGAAACAATAAAGAACAGAGGATAAAGTAATGACATAGGGACTAAAAAAAATACAAAAAATCAATGAAACCAAGAAATGGTTCTTTGAAAAGATAAATAAGATTGATGCACCTTTAGCCAGACTCACAAGAAACAAAGAAAAATGACCCAAATAAATAAAATCAGAAATGAGAGAGGTGATATAACAACTGACTCAACAGAAATACAAAAGATCATAAGAAAATACTATGAGCAACTATATGCCAACAAACTGAAAAACATGGTTGAAATGGACAAATTCATGGAAGCATACCATTTTCCGAAGCTGAATCAGAAAGAGGCAGAAAACCTGAATAGACTGATAACAACTAAAGAAATTGAAGCAGTACTAAAAAAATCCCAGCAAAGAAAGGTTCTGGTCCAGATGGACTTATTGGCAAGTTTTAGCAAACATTCAAAGAAGAATTAACACCTATTCTCCTAAAACTATTCCAGAATATTCAAGAGAAGGGAAAACTCTCAAACTCTTTTTATGAGGCCAGCATCATCCTAATCCCAAAACCAGATGAAGACACTACGAAGAAAGAAAATTACAAGCCAATAACCACAATGAACATAGATACTAAAATTCTCAACAAAATACTAGCAAAACAGATAGAACAATACATTAAAAAGATAGTACACCATGACCAAGTGGGATTTATTCCAGAGATGCGAGCTTGGTATAACATCTGCAAGTTAATAAATGTCATACATCACATAAACAAAATGGACAAAAATCACATGATCATATCATTAGATGGAAAAAAAAGCTTTTAACAAAATTCATCACCCATTTCCGGTAACAACTCTTAGCAAAGTGGGAATAAAAAGATCAAACTTCAGCATAATAAAGTCCATAAATGAAAACCTACAGCCAACATAATACTCAGTGGTAAAACTGTAAAACCATTTGCCTTAAAAACAAGAACAAGACAGGCATATCCACTTTCACCACTCTTATTCAACATAGTATTGGAAGTCCTTGCCAAAGCCATCAGACAGGAAGAAAACATAAAAGGTATCCAAATTGGACAGGAAAAAGTAAAACTGTAATTATTTGCAAATGACATGATATTGTATATAGAAACCCTAAAAACTCTATCAAAGTACTACTAGATTTGATGAATGAATTTGGCAAGGTAGCTGCATACAAAATTAACATCTGAAAATTGACGGTATTTTTATACACCAACAATGAACTCTCAGAAAGAGAAACTAAAAGAAAATACCACTTACTATTGCAACTAAAAATATAGAATACCTAGGAATAAACAACCAAGGACGTAAAAGTCCTATACTCAGAAATCTACAGGCCACTGAAAAAAAATAGTGGAAGTTATAAACAAGTGGAAGAATATACCATGCTCATGGATTGGAAAAATTAATATCATTGAAATGTTCATACTACTCAAAGCAATTTATTGATTCAATGCAAACCCTATTAAAATACCAATAGCATATTTCACAGAGCTCGAATCATATTCTAAAAATTTATATGAAAACAAAAAAGATCCCCAATAGCCATAGCCATCTTGAGAAAGGAAAACAGAGTGGGAGGGATCAGTTTATCAGATATCAAACTGCACTACAAAGCCATTGTAACCAAAACAGCTGGGTATGGGTACAACAGCAGACATATAGATCAGTGGAACAGAACAGAAACCCCAGAAATAAACCTAAGCCATATGGTTAGTTATTATTTGACAAAGGAAGCAAGAGCATGCAGTGGAATAAAAACAGTCTCTTCAATAAATGGTGCTTGGAAAATTGGATGGCTATATGCAAAAAAATGATACTAGACCACCAACTTTCACTATACACAAAAATAAAATCAAAATAGATAAAAGACTTAAATATAAGTTGCAAAACCATAAAAATCCTGTAAGAAAACATAGGCAGTAAGGTCACAGACAGCTCACATAGTATAATTTTCACTGATACATCTTTTATGGCAAAAGAAATAAAAGAAAAAATTAACAAATGGGACTGCATCAAACTAAAAAGCTTCTGCACAACAAAGGAAAACATCCTCAAAATACAAAGGAACGCCACAGTATGGGAGAACATATTTGCCCAAGATGTATCCGATAAGGGGCCAATTTCCAAAGTGTACAATGAACTCATACAACTCACCAAGATGAAAACAAAAAATCCAATTAAAAATGGGCAAAGGATCTGAATAGGCCCTTCACCAAAGAGGACATACAGATGGCCAAGAGACATAAGAAAAAATGCTCAACATTGCTAATCATCAGAGAGATGCAAATTAAAACCACAATGAGGTATCACTTCACACCTGTCAAAATGGCTACCATTAACAAATCAACAAATGATATGTAATGGTGAGGATGTGGAGAAAGGGGAACCGTAGTACACTGCTGGTGGGAATGCAGACTGGTGCAACCACTATGGAAAACAGTATGGAGATGCCTCAAAAAATTAAAAATGCAACTGCCTTTTGACCCAGTGATCCCACTTTTAGAAATATGTCTTAAGAATGCTGACACATGAATCAGAAAGACTATATGTACCCCTATGTTCATAGCAGCTCAATTTACAATAGCTAAGATCTGGAAACAGCCCAAGTGCCCATCAGTAGATGAGTGGATAAAAAAGCTGTAGGATATTTTCACCATGGAATACTATGCAGCTGTAGAAAAGAAGGATCTTGTACCGTTTGGGACAGTATGGATGAACCTGGAGAATATTATGCTAAGTGAAATAAGCCATGCAGAGAAAGACAAACATCATATGATCTCACTTATATATGGAATCTAAAGAACTTAAAAAACTGATAGACTTAAATGATCTATGACATGGAAGCAGGGATGGAAGGAGGTGGGTGGGTGGAGGGGGAGAGATTAACCAAAGAACTTATATGCATATTTGCATAACCAAAGGACAGAGACAATAGTGTGGTGAGGGACTCCGGGGGTGGAATGGGTCAATGAGGCGAAAATGGGATACCTGCAATATTTTGAACAAGAAAAAAAAAGAGAGAGAGAGAGAGAGAGAAAACAAGCCTCAAATGAAAGAACAAAAGAATTCTCCAGAAGGAAAGCTAAATGAAATGGAGATAAGCCATCTATCAGATATAAAGTTCAGAACACTGATTGTAAGGATGCTCAGCAGCATGAAAAATGATATGGAAACTATGAAGGAAATTATGAATGACATAGCAGAAATCAAGAACATTGGAAGAAATAAACAAGAGATTAGGGGAAACAAGAGGATCAGATCAGTGAAGTATTAGACAGGGTAAAAAAATCACTCAATCAGAGAATCAAAAACAAAAAACAATTAAAAAACAGGACAGTTTAAGGAAGTTGTGAGACAACATGAAATGTAACAATATTTGCATCATAGGACTTCCAGAAGATGTAGAAAGTAAGCAAAGATTAGAGAACCTGTAGGAAAAAATGACAGAAAACTTCCCTAACCTGGAGAAGGAAAATGTCATAGAAGTTCAGGAGGCACAGAGAGTCCCAAGCAAGAACGCAAAGAGGCCCACACCCAGACACAACATAATTATAATGCGAAAAATTCAAAGAGATAGTCTTACGGACAACAAGACAAAAGAAATCTGTTACCTACAAAGGTGCTTCCATAAGACTGTCAGCTGACTTCTCATCAGAAGATCTACAGGCTGGAAGGGAATGGCATGAAGTATTCAAGGTTATGCAGGATAAGGATCTGAAAGCAAGACTACCCTATCCAGCAAGACTAGTATTCAAAATAGATGGTGGAATAAGCTTCCCAGACAAAAAAAGAAAAAAAAAAAAAAAAAAAGAAGACAAAAAAAGGAGTTTAACACCACCAAACCAGCATTGTAAGGAATGTTGAAGGTATTACAAGCTCCAATCAAAAGTCATAAGGTAGCTGTATGGATAAGAAAGACTGAGCCAAGTATGTGCTGTCTACTAAAGACCCACCTCAGAGCAAAAGTCTCACACATGATGAAAGTGAATGTATGGAAAAAAGTTTTCCAGGAATATTGAAATTAAAAAAGAAAAGTTGGGGTAGCAATACTCATATCTGACAAAGTAGACTTCAAAATGAAGACCATATATGTACCCCACATATGAGCACGTAAGTATTTAAAAAAACTGGAGGACTTTAAGGGAGTGACTGCCAGCAATACAGTCACAGTAGGGGACTTTAAAATCCCACTGACTTCACTGGATAGATCTTCCAGACAAAAAAATCAACAGGGAAACAGTAACCCTTAACAACACATTTGCTCCAAAAATAAAAATAAAAAATAGATTGCAGACTTAAATATAAGAATGGAAACCATAGAACTTCTCAAAGAAATCATAGGAAAAATCTTGACATGTGTCTTAGCAATGATTTTTTATGCATGTCACACTGAAAGCACAAGTAACAAAGAAAAGAAACAATAAATTAAAAAATAAGTAAATAAGAGCACCAAAATAAATATAAATAAATAAATAAACAAACAAACAAACATGTGGTACTACATCAATCAAAAAAGTTCTGCACAGCAAAGAAATAATCAACGAAATGTAAAAACTTAGGTATGGAAAAATATTTGAAAGCTGTGTATCTAATAAGAGATTAATATCTAAAATATATAAAGGACTCATACAACTCAATATCCAGTATCTAATAATCCAATTAATAAGTGGGCAGAGAATCTCAATAAACATTTTTCAAAGAAGATATACCGATAGCGTATAGGTACATGAAAAAGGGCTCAGCACTAACTAAAAGGAAAATGCAAATCAAAACCGCAGTGAGATATCACCTTAGGTCTGTTATGATAGTTATCATGAAAAAAACTGGAAGAAAAAATGCTGACAAGAATGTAGATAAAAGGCAACCCTTGAGCTTTATTGTTGGGATTTTAAACTGGTGCCGCCACTATGGAAAATAGTATGGCAGTTCCTCAAAATATTAAAAATAGAGCCACCACATGATCCAGCAGTTCCACTTCTGGGAATATATCCAAAGTCAATGAAAACGCTTTGTCAGAGATATATCTCCACCCCCATGATCTTAGCAGCCTTCCTTATAATAATTGAGATATGGAAATGTCCTAAGTGTCCATTCACTTAAGCTGTTTCCATATATTGGTTATTGTAAATAATGCTATAATTATATATATATTAGAAAAACTACATGTATGTATATGTAGTTTTTAGTACATATAGGGTGTCCCAAAAATGTATACACATATCAACAGCTGATAACTCACTTAATTTTCACTCTTTTTCGGGTTTAACTGATTTAAAATAATGGGTGAAGCCAAACTAAGTTTTGAGCAGAGAAAATTTATCCTAAAATGCCACTAGATTTTTTATATGGGGATACACAAAAGATAAAGTTTACTGTACAAAACCTGCAACAGTTGAATCGAGGGCACACAAATACTGAACAAAATTATTCTTGATGTTTCTGGTTCCATTGCTTCTAGATATCAGCAGTGCCTGGACCAGAATGGTCATCAGTTTGAAAATAAGCATTGACAAAAAAATTATTCATTTCTTTAGATTCTTTTAAATTTTTTTTTTAACTTTTTTAAAAAAAAATATATCTTTATTGATTTCAGAAAGAGGAAAGGAGAGGGGGAGAGAGAGATAGAAACATCAATGATGAGAGAGTCATTGATCAAGCCCTCAACTCGGGCATGTGCCCTGACCCGGAATCGAACCCTGATCGCCTGGATCCTAGGTCGACGCTCAACCACTGAGCCACACCCAGCTGGGCAAGATTCTTTTAAATTTTGAAAATGAAATATGTGTTAATAATCACTGACTTTATAATCATTCAAAGTGTGTATACATTATTTTGGGACACCCTGTATATATAGGAAAAATATTTAGTTGTTAAAAAAGGAAATCCTGCTATACAGAACAACGTCGATGGGACTTGGGGGAATTATGCTAATTGAATATGTCAGAGAGAGAAAGACAAATACTGTATGATCTCCCTTATACTTAAAATGTTTTAAAAAATCATAGAAAAAGAGATCAGACTTGTGGGTAACAGCGGTTGGTGGGGATTGGATGAAGGTGTTCAAAAGGCACAAACTTTCAATTATAAGATAAATAAGTACTAGGAATGTAATGTACAATATGATAATTACAGTTAACACTGCTATATGGTATATTTGAAAGTTGTTAAGAGAGTAGTCTCCAAGAGTTCTCATCACAAGGAGAAAAATACTGTTTTTCTTTTTGGTTTTTTGTGTGTTTTTTTTGGGGGGGGGGATTGTATGTATATGAGATGATGGCTGTTAACTAAACTTATGGCAATTTCACAATATAAGTAACTGAAATTATTATGGCTGCACAACTTACATTATACAGGGTTATGTGTCAATTATATCTTAATAAAACTGAAAAAATATAAAAATAATTGCTGAAAAAAATTAAAAGAAAAAAGATAATACTCTATATTAATAGAATAAAGAAAAATGCACATGAATTTCTCATTAGATACAGAAGTATCATTTGACAAAAATAAATACCGTTTCATGATAAAATCACTAAACAAACCAGGAATAAAAGAGAGCCTTCTCATCCTGACAAAGAGCATATAGAAAATCCAACAGTTGACATCACATTTAATTGTAAGTGACTGAATATTTTCCACCTAAGATGAAGAAAAAGGGAAACATATCTTATTGTACTACTTCTATTCAACACTGTAATGAAGTTACTAACAATTACTCAAGAAAAAGAAATAAAATGCAGTAAAAATTTTACACAAGTAAAGCTATCTGTGCTTGTAGATGGAATCCACTATTGTCTACTATAAGTAATATACTTGTTTTCAGAATACAAGTTTGATATACAAAAATCAGTGAACAATCTAACAATTAAATTAGGATAAAAAGTCCATTTAAAGTAGCATCAGAAAGAGTTATATACTTCATAATAAATTTAACAAAATAAATGGAAAAATTATCTTGAAAATTAGAACACATTATTAAAAAATTCAAGAAGATGTGATAAGTGGAAAGGCATTCATGAATCAGAAGAGTCAATATTACTAATATGGCAATATTCCTAAATTGATCTACAATGGAACACAGTCTCTATCAATAGTCCAGGTGGCTTTTTTGCAAAAATTGACAAAGTGATCCTAAAATTCATATGCAAATGCAAGGTACCCAGAACAGACAAAATGAATTTGAAAAATGATTCAGTTGGAGTACTCACTGCCCAATTTCAAAACTTCTAACAAAGTTACAGTAATCAAAACAATGTTGTATTAGCATAAACATGCATATATAAAAATATATATCTAAAATGACAGATATATATATATATATATATATATATATATATATATATATATATATATATAAAATATATAATCAATGTAATGGAATTGAGAGTCCAGAAATAAACTCTTACACATAATCAATTGATTTTTAAAAGGATGGCAAGACCATTCAATAGGGAATTTATAGTATATTCAACAAATCGTGCTGTGATAACTGGATATACATATGCAAAAGAATCAAAGTGAGCTCCTACCTTACACTATATACAGAAACTATTTTAAAACAGACGAAAGGCCTACATGTAAGATACACAAATATAAAATTCTTATGTCTGTTTTCACTACTTTGTCTTAGGCATTATTTTCTTTGATACACCAAATGCACAAGTGACAATAGAAAAAAATGGTAAATTGAACTGTATCAAAATTTAAAACATTCATGTATAAATATTATCCTCAAAAAAGTGAAAAGGCAGCATATTGAGTGGGAGACAATATTTGCAAATCATATATATATATATGTATTAGTCTTTATTTTATATATATATAAATATAATATATATAATAAAGACTATTATATATATATTATATATATATAATAAAGACTAATACAGAGAATATATAAAGAACTGAACACTTACAACTCAAAAACACACACAAAACAACCGATTTTAAAAATGGACAAATTACCTGAATAAACATTTCTCCAAATAAAATATTCACACGGCTAATAAGCCCATGAACACAGGGTTAACATTGTTAACTATCAGGGAAATGCAAATCAAAATCTCTATGAGATATTTCACATCCATTAGAGCAGCTATAATCAAAATGGCTGACATAACAAGTGTTGGTTTGTACGTGGAGAAACGGGATCCCTTAAACATTGAGGTGGCAGTGTAAAGTGGAAGAGACACCTTAGAAAAAGTTTTGGCAGTTTCTCAAAATGTTAATTATAGATTTACAATATAAACTAGAAATCCATTCCTAGATATATACCTCAAAGACTTGAAAACATATGTCTATACAAAAATTTGTATATGAATGTTCATAGCCTTATTCAAAACAGACAAATGCAGAAAAAAATTCCAATGTCCAGCAACTAAGGAATGGCTATATACATAAAAAGTAATATCATAGAGAAAGTGTTGATACTTACTACAACATGGACAAATCTTGGAAACATTATGCTAACTGAAAGAAACCAGTTACAAAAGGTTGCATATTGTAAAATTCCACTTAGAATAATATCTAGAATAGGTAAATCCACAGAAATAGAAAAAATATTAGTGATTGTCTAGTGCTGGGATGGGGGATTTGGTGTGCTAATGGGGTACATAGTTCAGTTATGAGGTGATTAAATGTTCTAAAATTAGATTGGAGTGCTGTTTGAACATTTCAGAATATATTAAAAATACTTAATTATACACTTCTTTTTTATCTATTGATTGGATAGAGAGAGAGAATAAGGGAAAGAGAGAAGGGGGAGAGAGAGAGAGAGAGAGAGAGAGAGAGAGAGAGAGAGAGAGAGAGAGAGAGAGAGAGAACTTGTCCCACTTATTTATGCATTGATTCTCTTATGTGCCCTGACCAGGGATCAAAGAAGCTGCATCTTCGCATATCGGGGCACTCTAACCTGGCCAATTACACACTTCTAATACGTGAATACTATACTATGTTAATTATATCTCAATAAAATTCTGTAAAAATTATCCCTACTTACTACAGCCATTCAATACAGATTACTGTTACTTTTTTTAAAATTTATCTTTATTGTTGAAAATATTGCAATGTCCCCTTTTTACACCATTGACCCCTTCTAACCAGCACCCACTCCCCGATCCAGGCCTTCACCACACTATTGTATGTGTCCCTGGGTTATGCATATATGCATATAAATTCTTTGGTTAATCTTTCCCCACCCACCCCCACCTTCTCTCTCAGATTCATCAATCTGTTCCATGCTTCTATGTCACTGAATCTATTTTGTTCATCAGTTTATTTTGTTCTTTAGATGCCACATATACGAGAGATCATGTAATATTTGTCTTTTTCTGACTGGCTTATTTCGCTTAGTAAATACTCTCTAGGTCCCTCCATGCTGTCACAAAGGGTAAGAGATCTTTCTTCTTTACCGCTGCATAGTATTTCATGGTGTAAATGTCTCACAGCTTTTTTATCCACTCATCTACTGATGAACACTTGGGCTATTTCCGGATCTTAGCTACTGTAAATTGTGCTGCTATGAACATAGGGGTACATATATTCTTTCTGACTGGTTTTTCAGAATTTTTAGGATATATCTGATAAGGGGCTAATTTCCAAAGTGTACAAAAAACTCATACAAACCAACAAGAGGAAGACAAATAATCCAATTGAAAAACAGGCAAAGACCTGAATAGATACTTCTCCAAAGAGGACATACAGATGGCCAAGAGACATATGAAAAAATGCTCAACATTACTAATCATCAGAGAGATGCAAATTAAAACCACAATGAGGTATCACTTCACACCTGTCAGAATGGCTGCCATCAACAAATCAACAAATGACAAGTGCTGGCGAGGATGTGGAGAAAGGGGAACCCTGGTACACTGCTGGTGGGAATGTACACTGGTGCAGCCACTATGGAAAACAGTATTGAAATTCCTCAAAAAATTAAAAATGGAACTGCCTTTTGACCCAGTGATCCTACTGTTGCTTTTTTGAAGTTGAATATTTGCCTGATAATTATTTTAACAGTCATTGAATATTACTGAGCTTCACTTTCCTCAGGGAAAACTACCATTTTATTGGTTTAGAATTCCTTGATGTTTAAAGTTTCTACAGCTATTAAACTTACATGTTAATTTTTAATAATGCACCCAAACCCACAAATACGGATGAAAGTTGGAGTGAACTACCAAAGCACTTTCACTAATAGGGATACATACATTGAACTAATAAAGTATCTTTTTTAAAAAAATATATCTTTATTGATTTCAGAGAGAGGAAAAGAGAGTGATAGAAACATCAATGATGAAAGAGTCATTGATCGGCTACCTCCTACACGCCCCCGACTGGGGATCAAGCCCGCAACCCGGGCACGTGCCCTGACCGGGAATCGAACCCTGATCGCCTGGATCCCAGGTAGATGCTCATTCGCTGAGCCACACTCGCCGGGCTATAAAGTATCTTTTAAAGGAAGCTGAAAGTGCTCTACTTTTATTAACTCTTAAATCTTTATGAAGTTCATGAAGGATGGGAATGCAGTTAATTATTAAGCCACAATGATAATTGCAACAAAAAATCTTGTAGCACGTATCGTCCAAAGTGTTCATATATCTTCACATAGATGAATATCAATTATTAATCTTTAATCATCAAAACACTCATGATAAATAGTGGACTAAACGATATGAAAAGTGAATGGAACTTTGGAGACCAATATTGTTGCAATATGCCCTCTAAGGAGTGAGGCTAGCCTGGAGAGGTTTTGAAATATAACTGGGCTATGGAATCCTGGGACAGTAACCTCCTGGCAGTTTCCTTACTACCACTTAGCTAACCCTTATTATGCTATTCCCAAGTGGCTGCAAAACAGTTGATTTATACTTTTTAACATCCTTTAAGGTTCCCTCCATTTGTACTCATTCAGCTAGATAGCTTGAAACTAGACAATTCTCCAGGAACAGCTTGAAGATTCAAGGTGTGAGGCAAAGACAAGGCATATATCTCTGTTAGATATTCCCAGGGTCAGAAACTAAATAGAATTGTTTGTTTGCTTATAGTTTCATAGCGAGAAAGCTGTCAATATGGCCACAGGTTCCGTTTTTTTAAGTCCTGATGCTACAGAAATACAGCTTGGTAATGAGCTTCATTAAAATCTTGGAGAATAACTAACATGGACTAAATGCTTGTGTCCCAGCCGAACTCACATGTTGAAACCTAATCCCCAATGTGATGGTATTTTGAGGTTGGGTTTTTAGGTGGTTAGATCATAAGAATGGAGCCCTCGGGAATGGGATTAGTGCTATTCCAAAAGAGACTCCCTTACTCCTGCCATATAAGGACACAGTGAGAAGATTGCCTTCTCTGTATTAGGAAGCAGGATCTCACCAGACACAGAATCTGCCAGCATCTTGATCTTGAGCTTCCTAGCCTCCAAAACTATGAGAAATAAATGTTTGTTGTTTAAGATACCTAGTCTGTGGTATTTTTGCCATAGCAACCCAAATAGTCTTAAAATGCTAATCCTCTTTTACTATACTTCCCCAGGCTGCTTTGTTTTCCCCAAGTATCAACTAATTAAAAGATAGGGGGACAAATGATGCCCCAAGGGTTCTTTGCAAACAGTCTCTACCATACTGTCCCAAGTTAAGTTGGAGGAGGTCTGGTATAATATAAAGAGAAATACATGGGCTTTTAATCCATAGATGATAGTAAAGTTGAGAGCTAATCTCCAGTCTTCTCTCAGCCAGCACTACAGCTATTTTTCCACAACTACATTGTGATTTTGTGGGCTCTACAATATGTTACTTGAAATGGAATGTAAAGAAGACCTAAACTAGCAGAGTTTCATTAACTTTCTAACTGTGAGGTTATAAGTATAAGAACATTTATATACCAAGGAGCATACAAGGAATCTCCCACAGATTGTGCCATTTCATGGTACAGCATTCCTGAAAAGTAGGTGTTACTAACCATGTTACATAAATGAGGAAACTGTCACAAGGATAGGTTATGTCACTTGCCGAAAATCACACAAGTCGAAAGAGCCTAGATTTGAACCCAGGTATATCGGGCTCTAAGCCCTTGTTCTAAATTGTTATGGCAGACTACTTTCTTTTAAAAGGTTACTATTTCTTTTTTAAAAAGGTTGCTGAGTTTTATTCCATTTAAAAAGTTCTTTTATATGAAACAAGTTAAATCCCTTTAAAAGTTCTGTAAGGAAAAATAGAGGCTATAAAAAGGTATAACTATAGGTTAAGTAGTCCTTAGGGGAGCAGTCAGTTTATTAAAAATTAAAATTTGTACTCTCTGACCTCCAAATACTCTAATGTATTTAACATTGTTAGGGTATATGGTGAAGCAGGGGAAAAAATGACATATTTCTGAGTTGCATCCTGGTTCTGACATGTACTGGCTGTGTGATCCTGAACTAGTTATTGAAATATGGATTAAGTGTCTCCATGATGTCTAGATCACCATGGAGATTAAGTGATATCAAGTATATAAAGTGACTGATAGTGCCTGGCATGTGTAAAGCTTTCAGCAAATGCTAAATGTATTGTTATTACTATTATTAAAAAAAACACTGAAGGAGTAAAAGAGTAAAAAGAAGTACGGAATGAAAGAGAGTGTTGGGGAGGATCTTTATGGTATGATTCATTGTTAGTTTAAGCATACTTTAGGAAAAAGCAAATACAGAAAAATCAGAAGACTCAATAAGAAATAACTACTAATGATGATGATGGAGTCCTCGTCTGTCAGGGCCAGGTGCCAGAGTGATAGTTTTCATACTCTGTTGTTGCTTTTCATTTTGAAGTAGGGAGTTATAAGATGAAAGGAGTTAAGGTAAGTTTATTCCTTGTATTAACTGAGAATAGCCTGGAAACATCTTAAATTCAGGTAAAACTTAAATACTGTGTTTGAACAAATTAGAGTCTAGCTAGTATCAAGGAAAAATGGCAAACACCTGTGCTTTGCTATTTCAAATTATCTGAAACAGATTTTTCAAAGAAGATCTATGGCTTTACAGGATGTTCTAAGGTAGGCTTATACCTCACTCTTGAGAATATTTGAAGCATGTATAGATAATTAAATATGTGGAAAACTAAACAAATGACATTTATTTTTTCACAGGTACAAAATTGCTTTAATTTTCACTCTGAATATGTCTCTTCCTTATGTACATTTTAAAAAGACTATTTGATTAATGTTCCACTTAATGTTTGGATAAAGCATTTCCTTTTAGAAAAATGAGCCATCACCTTGAGAAATGATTGACATTCATGGCAATGTACCCAGGTAAAGCACCGCTCACCTAGTAATATCTCCTCACATGGGAAGTAAAAATCATTATAGGAATAATCTATGTTCAAGTGTATGAAGGTAGCCAAGTTAGTCTTATTTTAGTGATGGCAAATGCATTGCTTCCCATAAAGTTACTATTTCCTTATCAAATCATTTTAAATGTCTGGATAAAGCTGCCATGTTATAAAAATTATTTTATTCCATGAAGAAAAACTCACCATCATTAAACATGACCAGAAACATGCAAGATTCTTCAGAGTTGACCCCAGACCACCATTTTGAAGCAAAAAAATCTCAAATGTCTTCAAAGTTTGAGTTAAGGGACCTAGGTCTCAAGTCTAAGTGGATACCAACACAGTTTTTATACCAAACAATGGTTTTTAAAACCTTTATAAAACAAACTTACACATTACCTGGTAATTGTTTTGGTTTTGTGATAACCTCAATTGGTTTGATGATGCAAAATGTGAAGAAAAATTACTCCGTGATGGATTTGTATTACTGTAAATTGTAGTAGATGATGTATGTAATGAGGTCCGTGGCGTCAAATGGTAGTCTCTGTTTTGATACAGTACATTGTCTGACAAGTCTCTAATATTCACCATTTGTGAATTTGGCATATTTCTTCCTGGTCCTGGCAAAGCTGTACTTTGGTTCTCAGCTCTAAGGGAACTGCAATTTTCATAAAACCTTGAGTAGCTCGGTATCTGTGCTCCCATCAATGCCAACTCTTCCTCTCTGGCATATTCATCATCGGCATCTCCAGTCTCCATTGCAATGGACAAACAAGTTCCTTCTGCTGAACTTGGCTTCTGTGGAGTATTTCCTCCCAGAATTCTCTGGGGGTAATCACTAACTGCCAATGAAAATACTTCACGGATTTCCAAGTTTTGTGTTCTACAGTAAGGATCTCTAATAGGTGGCTTTTGCCCACATAAGTTATGTGATGCTAGACCCGTGTGTGCAGGCTTATATGGCCTTTGAATTCCAACTGGTTCAATTTTGCAAGGTCGGTGGCACACAGATGGCTTTTGAGGTACAATAATCTCAGAGGCTTGCATTGAAGAGCTTCCATAGTTTTTCTTTGTGTATACCGAGTTTCCAGCATTTAGCACACTTGTCTGTCTTGACAAAATAATTGTTTTTTCACCTAAGAGCAGAGAAGCATTTTTACAGTGTGCTACTTGTCTTTGAACAGGAATGTGCAACTGAAACTCAGTATCATTTTTACTGGCCGTTTTCTGAATGGGGATTTTATGTGCTTCCGTAATTTGTGTATTTGTATGATTAGTTGTCCCTTGCCTACTTAATGAACTGGCTGGACTGTATATTCCAGTTACAATGACATCGTTATTGGCAGATGACCAAGAAGACTGTTCGCTTGAGGGTCGAGCAATATTAACCACATTTCTTACTGTAATGTCTGGAGCTGCCAACGAGGTACCAGAAATAGTTCCTGTTGTTGCTGCTCCTGATTCAGAATTTTTACTGCTCATTTTTCTCCTCTTATTGCCAACCCACGTCTGGAAGAATAAAAAATAAATAAATAAAGATATTATGGAAAACTTCTTTAAAAAAAAACAAGATAGAATAATTTTTATGTGTTAAATTGTATTTTTATTTGTCAGAAAACAAAGGCCTATACAAATTAAAGGAAAAAAGGATATAATAAAATTAAAAATAACTAAAGAATAAGGTAAGAATGATCAGGGACTGGGACTTAATAAGTATCAAGGAACTTTGATAACGAAATTGTACTGTTGCTCCTGTCCACAAAACCTATCCAATTAATTTATCCATAGCAAGAACCTTAAAAATGTTTATATCATTTGACCCAATAAATCCACTTGCGTGAATTTATCTTTAAAATACTCATAGATGTATACCAAATTTGTATGCAATAATGTTCATCATGTTTCTTTATAATAGTGAAAATTGGAAGCATACTAAAAGTAGTTAATGAAATTGGAAAATGCTTATAGTAGTGTTAAACAAATATATATTTATAATCTTCAGGTTTAACAATTTAAATTCTATTAATATTTCATAACTTGGTTAATTTAATATTGCTAGGTATTTAGATTATTTTTAGAAATACTCACTATTATAAACCATACTGCAACACACATCATTGTACATGCATCTTTGTGCTATTGGTCTTTTAGAATGTTATTCTAGAAAGAAATTTGCTGTGCTTTTTGATATTTTCAAAGTACCCTGCCATGTAGTTATAAGAGTTCTGGTTTCTCCACACCCTTACCAGCACTTTGCATTATCTTTTTGTAGTTTTTTGTAGCCCAGGAGTTAATAAAAGGTGTATAATTGATGTTTTGATATGAATTTCTATGGTTACTGTATTGTTTTGATAGAATTGCTTATCCATTTCCTTTACTTATTTTTATATTGGGTATTTGTTTTTTTAATTAATTTATAGGAGCAATTTTCTACTAAAGATAGCAACACTTTGTAATAAGTTGCAAATATTTTTCTCAGTTTGTCATTAATTTATGGTGGTTATTTTCTTCTTTACAATTTTATTTCCTTATTAAATTTTATTCCATAAATGTGTATTGCTTTTATCAACAAAAAATACATTATTAATAAAAATAACACCAGTGGTTGGCATTTAGGAATTGATTACAAAATATGTACTTTTATATAATTAATTTATTATAATAATCTTAGTATTATGCTGAATCATGATTCTTTTAAAAATGGGCAATAAGAAATATGTCACTCCATAATGTGATTAGTAAACTCTATAATTATTTCAAAATATATACCATATTATAAATTACCAAAACACATTAATCTACTAAGAATTCTTAAAAACATAAATAAGTGAAAACATTAAATGAGCTAGCTTTGCACAGACATGGTGCAAGGTGTATTTGGTTAGCTTTTGTGTGTCATGTTTTTGAAGACCACCAAAATTATCCAATTTGCAATGTTTATTTATACTATAAACTATATTAATGTTGCTGCAATACTATAAATAAAAGCTATCATGCATTGAATACCCACCATGTGTTTATATATATATTTATTTCTTTTGTTAGGTGTTATTTTCAAATTGTATTAAGTGAACAAGCTGAGGTTTAGAAATGTTAAGTGGCTTGTGGATACCTGACACAAGAATTTGAAACCAATTTTTTTATCTCAAAGCATATTCTTCCCCCACTATAGTGAGAAACTCCTGAAATGGTCATTTCTCTTGGCTGTTTTATACTTTTGTAATTAATACTTCTCTAATAAAGAAAATGTTCCAGAAAATGTTGCTTCATATGAAGTTGTGGAAATTTTAAATTAACTCTGATTTAGTTTTACTAAGCAGAAGTGAGAATTAAAAACAGAGGGACAATGAATATAAATTTCACAGAAGGAGCTGGGAAAATCTCTAAAAGGTTTTAAAGTATATACTCAAGAGAAATATCTAAAAAGAAATGTTTTTGGATAAATATAATTTCAATGTATGATTCAAAAAGGTGAATTTTACAAATATTCCAAATAAGTTACTGTGATATGACTTTTCAAGTACAAAAAATATGCAAAGGATTATGATGCATAATTTTTATAAAAATATATCAGCATTTCATTTAAAAACTATAAACAGGAAAGCATAGTGAATTGGTAATATTTGACCTCAAGACCTACTACATCTGAAGGGTAGCTCTGCAATATTTCTGAGAAAACAAATAAACAGCCTACCATGGTCTTTTCACAATACCAGAATACCTACACTAACACAAGAAGTTTAAGAGTGATCTTAGTGCATTGTTAATTCATGGCTTACTTCTATAGTGTAAATATTTATTTACATAATTCCCTAGGTATTTATATTATGTTATGTACCCATTACAAAGTAAAATTCATTTGAATATCATGTTCATATGAAACTCAGCTATCAACCTCAGAAGGCAGCCAACACAGATGTAACAAGATCCATGTACTTTACTAAAAGGGCAGACTCTGACCTTAAAATGTACTTTATTTTGGTTTATATATAATTTACCAATCTTCGTTTTCTAATCTATAACAAATTAGGGATAACAAATATGAGGGGCCTTGGTGATTGAGATTGCTTTTAGAGGCACTTTGTTAGCACCAAAACTAAGAATGTTTACTAAATGCATATTGCTCACTAAAAAGAAGGAAAACACACACATACACACACACACAGAATCGATGTAAGGAATCATTAGTCTGGTGTTCTTTAGTAAAGGAGAAAGTCACCCCATATACTTTATCATGTTGTGAACATTTACTTTAGGACCATGTTTATGTGAGCACAATACAATAATTGATTTCCATAAAAAACTGAGTCAAAAAGTAAGGGTTTAATTATTTTCAATATTCTCTATTAAAGTAAAATAATAAAGTATATACTAAAAATATTTTCCACTTAAAGTGTTGAAAATAAGAAAATTCATTGTCTGATGGTTCTAAATAACTGGAAAAAAAATTTCTCAAAAGTGATTCAGTTACAGAATCCAAAATTTACCAGTGCTTATAAGATATAAATCATTTCTCTTTCCAAATGCCTTATTGGCGAGAGAGAAAAAATAGGTCAAACAAAATCAATATGATAATTTGGGATTTGGACTAACAAAGTGATACCAGATAGAAAAAAAGAAAAAAGAAATATTTGGGCCCTAGCCCGTTTGGCTCAGTAATTAAAGCGTTGACCTGTGGATTGAAGGGTTCAGGGTTTGATTTCTGCCAAGGGCACATGCCTTGGTTGCAGGCTCGATTTCCGGCCCCCATCAGGGCAGGTGGGGAGGCAACCAATTGATGTGTCTCTCTCACATAGATCCCTCTCTCTCTCTCTCTTTTTCTCTCTCTCTCCCCCCCCCCCCACTCTCTCCGAAAAGCAGTAGAAAAATATCCTCCAGTAAGAATTAAAAAAAAAACACAAGAAAGAAAAATATTTAGGTCATCAATCCTCGGTGTCCATAAAATCCTTTGCAGTTCTCTTAGAAATTCGTTTTCTCTAAACTTCTTTTCCTTTTTTTATACCTTCTTTTTTATCCGGTTCCATTATCTCAATATATTTATTTTTGCATGGATATTTTAACCTTTTAAGCTCTATTTATCTTAGGATCATGTTTAGTAAAATGGGATTTAAGTTTTTTTGAGGAAAAACACAACAAACACTATATTAAAAACAAGAAAAGTAAGTTCTATTTCAAAATAACATATAGACCAAGCAAAATACTGGGGGCAGGGAAGGTTGTGGAATGATGAGTCTATAAAGAACTCCCTTCTTGTCTGACTAGAAAAGCCATCAAAACTGTGTTGGAATTTAGATTTGGAAGACGAAATTTCTGTACAATTTATATTCTCCTATAACAGAAAGAATTTCTTATAATTTACATAACATCTTACTTGTAAACTTACATTCTATGAATTTATTTCTTTTATTCTCATTGTTTTATATTTCACACCATTTGGAGCATAAATATAAACCTGTGTATTTCAACAGCAGTATAGTCAAGTAAGTTATTAGGAAGGATTTAATAATACATTTGAAATGTGAAAGGTCACAGTCCACAAAACAGCTTCCTGAGAAGGCATTTTACTTTAAAGCAATGGTAAAATAAAATGGAGGGGGAAAAAAGGGGAAGAAAGAAAAGTTACCACAGGCGAGGGGAGAATGACATTGTACTTATGAAATCTCATCAATTTGAAATATTACGCACTTTATATTATTTTTTCTAAGGCAATTAAACATTTTTCTCTCAGGTTTACTAAAGGCAATTCAAATAAGGAATTTAAAGCTATCAATAGGAAATATTTCTAGTTCTTACACAAATTTGAATATGATGGTTGATCTCTGCCAATCAGTAACAGATATCCTGGATATTCCCACACCCCTAGAATTGTTGGCATTATTCCCTGTTTGAAGGTGTATATATCTTATACATCTAGCTTTTAAGAAATAAGTTTCATGCCCAGCCTGCGTGGGTCAGCGATTGAGCATCAATTCCCAGTCAGGGCACATGCCCGGGTTGCAGGCTGGATTCCCAGCAGGGGGCGTGCAGGAGGCAGGCGATCAACGACTCTCATCACTGATGTTTCTCTCTCTCTCCCTCCCCCTTCCTCTTTCTAAAATCAAGAAGGCTATATATATATTTAAAAAGAAATAGATTTCCCAAAGAATTCTGCTTATCAAGAGATTTTTATCTTTACGGTCTTTGAAAGTTCCTCTGAAAGTAAAATAATCTAAAAAAGAGACATCCTTTCTCTTTCCCAAATCAGCCTAATGATGACAAGGATGGGAAAGTTGCTAATATTTAAATCCTGAAGGTTTCACACCAGGAGGATTTGTAGCATGTCCAGGCAAACATGAAAGGGCCTGTGTGCACTCAGTGAAATCTGTGACTAGTGCTGTTAGATTTATCTCTTGCCTCCCCTCTATCACCTTCTCATTGCCTTCACAAACGTTTGGGAGCTCTGACTTTTACAGATGAATAACTATGATTGTGATGAAGAAAAATTTTCCCCCTTGTGATTTTCTGTCCCTTACTCGCTAACCCATTGAAATGCATGCATTTTACTTAAAAGATGAAGGAAGTATTCATAAGAAAGTCTAGATTTTCTGAAAAAGACAAAAAATACTGGTCAAAAATGGTTGAAAATATGCTAGATACAAAAACATATGCTAGATACACAATAGTCCCTTGGTAAATGCCTGTTTTACTGATATCATTTTGTAGGGTTATATCTATATTAATTCTGGGTTTAAAGAAAGCATAAGATCAACAACTAATTTTAAAGGTACTCATTAGTTAGAAGGACTGGGATATTTAAAAATATGTTTAAATGCAATTTTTTTTTTAGTTTTTTTTTCAAGGTATTCATAGAAACAAATATATACTAAATAATTAGCTTTATTTATTTTTTAAAAATAATATTTTTATACCAGGAAATGAAGCTGTTTATAAAGTAAGTGACTTCATACCCTGATAGTTTCTCTCATATTGTGATTATCACTTGTAATAAAAAGCTATAAATTCGAGAGTGTAAGACCTCAATACTTACCCTGACTACACTGAAGTCCAGCTTAGTCTCCTGTGCACACTGTAATATGAGCTGAAAGCAATTTTTACTTTGATTTGTCATTCCATTTTCATAATAACGCTGTAAAATCCTTTGTTGTTCTACAGTAAATACAGAGCGTAGATTCATCTAAAAATAAAAGAAGATACTCTGAAAATTGGAATAAAAATTGTGTATGTGTAGAATTTGCAAGTTTTTTTAAAACAATTTCAGTGCTTTGAAGCTGCAAGATATTTTAAAGTCAATTAATCCCCAGTAATGGGTAAAAAATTGTGTGCCAAAGGGAGACAGATTCTCACTGAAAATTATACATTATGCAAATACATTGAATTTGCCCAGAAAAAATATCAACTTTAAAGACAATAAAAGGAAAGTTTTATCTAGGTAGCTGGGTAGTGTCAGTACATGGGGGAAAAAAGACTCTTTCACTGAAATAGATATTTATGGCTAGCAAAGCCAAAGATGGTGGTAGCCATACATGGTCAATTATTAACAGGGACACACTGTTCCCTTTGTCAAGCAAGACATCTGGTATATGTCTTATAGCCAGAAGCTGGGCTCTGGAATAAAAAGAGTGTTTTTATTTTTCTTTTTTTCTGGGGTAAGGGGTTCTTTTTATATATTAAAACAAATCCTCTTTTTAAAGCTTGAAAATAAACAAGAAGGTTTAGTGACTGAAAATTGCTTTAGGCAATAGTAACCAAAATAATTATTTTCAATAACTATATAGCATACAAATCAAGATTCAAAATCATGTACATTTTACCAAAAAGAACCCAAGTGAAAACTATAAACCTTTTAATTAAATTAACACCATCATAATTAGATAAGAGAAATTTACAAAACACTTTATCCCTCCCTTCAGTAGGTAACATGTTTAATATTAAGGGAAAACAACTCTGTTAATACCACAAATAAAAGGCAGGTCAAACTTTTTTTTTTTTTTTAAAGATGAATTTTATATAAAAATACTTATAATTAGATTAAGGCAATTTCAGGTTCTTGTTATAAATTGTTACACCAAAATTGTTATTGCCAAAAGTTGACAGACAGAAAAAACTCTTCCCAAGGAAAGTGTCTCTCAAAATTAGGATAGCAGAAACAACAAAAACAACACTATAAGTCAAACCAAATAGAAATCATTCTAGTATACTGGGTATGGAAAAAAACAAGTACACTGACATAAAAGTAATTAATTTCCCTTTCTCTGAATATTTTAAGTAAAGCCATCTCATAAAGAAATTAAAGACAGTCATATAGCCATCCTTTGCATTTGCACACCTGACTTTCTTGCCCATATAAACCATCTTCCTATCTAATGTCAAGAGATCTGATTAAAGAAAATCAGATATTCGAGAGGGCACCAGAAAGATGAGAATAGAGTTTCTTCCTGGAATATTCAGAAACAAATAACTCCAGTAATTTTCTGAAAGGTATCTCATTCAAGTATACCAATGTAGAAATATAAACCTTTTAGCTGAAATCTCACCAATTTTCAAAGATGTTGGGTCCAAAGGACAGTATCCATCTAAGCAATATTTACTGTTATGGCTTCCAGCTTTCAGAGCGATTTGAGGTTGCTTTTGCCAAGCCAAAAGATGGAGGTCAAATACCTGAAAAACTTCATCTGGTGTGGATTTAGAAGCAAGGAACTTTGGAATGAGTTCTGACGGGTCGAGTCAGCTTCAATTTACTACTGCATAATCAGGGTAAAGGCTCTGATCCTTTTCTGCAGGGCTGTAATACCATAAAAAGCCTAGAGTGCAAGATATGGGTGACCCCCCGGTGTGATACCTGCCCTCTAGGAATATTTTCCTATTGACTGGCTACAACTGCTACACTTACTGAAATATGATATGAATCTTTAAAAACACAGACCGTCTTTTCTCACTGATACCAATAGCCAAATATAGGTAACGAGTACTAAACAGATTTATGGAGTCAACAACTCTAACAATGGTGTGAACATTTTAATTCTTCCCTTAAATTCACTAGCAAAAGCAGGAAGGCCACTTCCCTCAAGAGATCAACTATTTTGTTTTTCAATAATAGCAAGCTCATTCTTTACCACAATAAGCATATAAAAACCCTTATAAGCAAGATAATTTATCATTATCTCTACCGGCCCTAGTTATCTTGGTTTATTAAGTGGAACAATATTGAATGACTGTACTACCAAAGCTTTTAATCATTTGCACAAAAATCAGAAAGTGTTGTAAAAACCTTCATTTTAAAAGTTGGGTTCTTATATATGTGGTAGATAAAATGACAATCCACTGGATTCATGAAAATTGAGGTCTGCTGGTTTGGGGTAGGGAGGCTAACTGAATTAGGGAATTAAATACTGAAATAACAAGTCATTTAGCTTTATCCCAAGATTCACTAGGTTAATAGTCTTTGTATTGCACCACCTACTCAGCACATGCCAGCCCATAGGAATAAGACAACCTGTGACCTACTCTCGCCTCCACTGTGATATATTGGGTAAATCACTTAATTTCTATGAGCACCCATTTCCTCATCTATAAAATATTGGATTATATGACTTGTTTTACTTTCCAGTCTGAGTTGGTCCAGTAATTTAGAATATGCAAACTCAGTTTTTTTAAACTGTAAAGCATATTATACTTGTAACATATTTATATGTTTTTAAGTATAGTTAGGCCCTTTTGTTTATCATATTCAGGTGTGGGATTTGTTAGGTTGTTCTCACTTTAAAATCTGATGTTTTAATGAGGACCCCAAGCCATTGAGAAAAGATTAAATTATGCAGAGAAATGAGTAACATATTTTAGATTTATTGCTTTGAAAGTACTTGAAAAATACAGTTTCTAGGAATGACTACTTCCTTAGAAGTTCCTGATAGCTAAGGATATATTTTCACATGGAAATATATCAGATACATTTCTATATTACATTGTTCTTATATATCTGGTATCATACTTAAAATCAGCTCTAATAATGCCCTAGTAATGTCTTAACTGGTTAACTAATTTGGAAAGTACAAAAATATTTTATTCATAAGTAATGATTCTTGGGAAATCTGATTTTAAAAATGGAGATTCCATAAAATCATCACCAATTCAAATATTACGCATTCTTTCCAGCAATAAAAATTTGAAGTTTGCTTAAGCCATTGATTTTGTTGTTGTTGTTTACAAAGAGTTAAGCTAAGGTTAATATAACACCTTGAGTATCTTTAGCTTGGCCAACATGTCTTTATTAACATTGTCCTTTTAATCAATTATTATTATTCATCTTTAAATTTACATACAGTAAATATCACTCTTTTGGTGTATAGTTTTTATGAGTTAAGACAGACATATATAGGAGTCAAAACCATCACCACAATAAAAACTCAAAACAATTCTATCACTCCAAAATAATTCCATTATGCTGCTTCTTTATAATCAATCCCTCTGGCTACCCAGCCTCTGGCAACCACTAAATCTGTTTTTATAATTTTAACTTTTATAGAATGCCATATGAATGAAATTATACATATGTATTTTACTGAAAATAGCTTCTTTCATTAACCACAATGCATTTGGTATTTACCTGTGTTGTGTGTATCAGTACTTTGTTCCTTTTTATTTCAGAGTAGCATTACATTGCATGGATGTACCATAGTTTATCCATTCATCCATCAAAGGACATTTGGGCATTTTCAAGTTCTTGGTTATTATTAATAAAGCCAAATGTTTGAAAAAAAATTTCTTTGCAGGTTTCTTTCTGAAAATAAGTTTTAATTTCTGTTGACTAAATACTTAGGAGTGTGATTGTTAGGTCATATGGTAAGTATATGCCTAACTTTATAAGAAACTGCTAAACTGTTTTCAAAAGTAGCTTGTGTTTAAAAGTACAAATTTTTTTCTCACTAATATTCCATGAAAGCTTCTGTTTTCTAATCTCCCCACCATTTATCAGATTTTTTAAAAAATTAGCCATTCTAATACATGTGTAATTATATATGATTATTATGGTTTTAATTTGTCCATTCCTAGTGACTAATGATGTTGAGCATCTATTAATATGCTTATTTGCAATCCATATATCTTCTTTGTAGACGTGTCCAAATATTTTGCAAATTTTTGAACTAGATTGTTTGTTTAGGTAATATTGAGTTGTTAGGGTTTATTACATATTCTGTACACATGTCATCAGAAATGTGATTTGCAAATATTTTCTCCCTGGTTTTGGTTTGCTTTCTTATTTTATTAAAATTGTATTTCACAGAGAAGTTTTTAATTTTGATAAATATTTATTTATTTATTTATTTATTATTTTTTTTATTGTTGACAGTATTACATAAGTCCCCCATTTCCTCCCCTTCAGGCCCCTTCCTCTGAGCCCCTACCCAGCCTCAAGCCTTCACTACACTATTGTCTGTGTCCATGGGTTATGCATATATGTATATAAGTTCTTTGGTTAATCTCTTCCCATCTCTTCTCCCTGCCCAGATATGTCAGCCTGTTTCATACATCCATACCTCTGGGTCTGTTTTGTTCATCAGTACATTATGTTCATTAGATTCCACATGTAAGAGAGATCATGTGATATTTTTCTTTCTCTGACTGGCTTATCTCACTTAGCATAATATTCTCCAGGTGCATCAATGCTGTAGCAAAGGGTAAGAAATCCTTCTTTTTTACAACTGCATAGTATTACATTGTGCAAATGTACCACAGCTTTTTTATCCACCCATCTACTGATGGGCACTTGGGCTGTTTCCAGACCTTGCTATTGTAAACTGCACTGCTATGAACATAGGGGTGCATATATTCTTTCTGATTGGTGTTTTGGGATTCTTAGGATATATTCCCGGAAGTAGGATCACTGGATCAAATGGCAAATGAACTGTTGGTTTAGTGCTTTATCTAAGAAATCTTTATTTAACACATGGTCACAAAAAAATTCTGTTTCTCTAGTTGTTTTATATTTTTTGCATTTTACATTTAGGTTTCTGACCCATTTTTCTACTTGTATGTTCTATAAGAGATTACAAGTAATTGTTTTCCCCCTCCATTAAATCTTTGTTAGAAATTACCAATGAAGCCATCTGAACATGGAATTTTCTCTGTTGGAAAATTTTAAACTAAAAATTACATTTTTATATTATTCAGGTTATATCTATTTCTTCTTGAGTGAGTTTTGGTAGTTCGTGTCTTTCAAAGAATTGGTCCATTTTCTCCAAGTCTCTGAATTTAAAGGTGTCAAATTTTTTATACTATTTACTTGTTATTCTTTTAATGTCTGTAGGGTCTGTTGAGATGCACCTTTTTCTTATTCAGGTTAGCAATTTGTTTCTTCCCTATTATTTCTCTTAGTCAGTTTGGCCAGGGGCTTATCACTTTTATTAACCTTCTGAAATAAGTAGCTTTTGGTTTTATTGACTTTGGCCTGTTGTTTTTGTCTTTATTTTCATTTATTTCTGTTCTTATCTTTACTATTCTCTTCATACTGCTTATTTGGATTAAATTTTCTATTCTTTTTCTAGTTTCTTAAGATGAAAACTTAGAATGTTGATCTTTGATCTTTCTTCTTTTCTAAATTTAAGCAATTAATATTAAAAATTTACTTTTAAGAATGGCCTTGGCAGCATTTTACAAATTTGACAGGCTGCATTTTTTTTTTAAATATATCTTTATTGATTTCAGAAAGAGGAAAGGAGAGGGGGGAGAGAGAGAGAAACATCAATGATGAGTCATTGATCAAGCCCACAACCCGGGCATGTGCCCTGACCGGGAATCGAACCCTGATTGCCTGGATCCTAGGTCCACCCTCAACCGCTGAGCCACGCCCGGCTGGGCAACAGGCTGCATTTTTAACAGCCTTATCGAGGTATAATTGATATACAAAGATCTATACAATATTTTAGGTCCACAACTTGATGAATTTGGTCTTATGCAAAAACCAATGATACAATCACCATAATCAAAGTAATCAACATATCCCACACCACCAGAGTTTCCTTGTATCCCATGGATTGTCTGTTTGTTTTGTGGTAAGAACACTTAACATGAGATCTACCCTTTAACAAATTTTGAAGTGCAGAAAACAATATTGCTAACAGTAGGTAATATGTTATGCAGCAGATCTCTAGAACTTATTCATTTAGCATAAGTGAAACTTTATACCCATTGAAAAATAACTCCCCATTTCCCTGTCTCTACTTCCTGGTAACCACTATGGTTTTCTCTGCTTCTGTGAGTTTAACAATTTTACGAGCCTCATACAAGTTGAGTCATGCACTCTATGTCCTCTGACTTTCTTACTTCACTTAAAGTAATATTCTGCAGATTGATCCATGTTGTTGCAAATAGCGTAATTTCCCTTTCTAAGGCTGAATAATATTCATTGTGTGTATGTGTGTGTGTGTGTATACATATATATGTATGTGTATATATATATGTATTACATTTTCTTTATTCATCTGTCAATGGACACATTGTCTCCATATTGTGGCTGTTGTGAATAGTGCTGCAATATACATGGTAGTGTAGATATTTTTTTAAGATACTGATTTCAATACTTTTAATACAGTATCCAAAAGTGGTATTGTTGGATTACATAGCAGCTTTATTTTTAATTCTTTGAAGTATCTCCATACTGTTTTTATAGTTCCGAGACATTTTTACATCCTCACTGAAAATGTACAGGGATTCCAATTTCTGCACAACCTTAACAATATTTGTTATATTTTGGCTTTTTAAAAAATTTATCTTTATTGTTGAAAGTATTACAGATGTCCCCTTTTTTCCACATTGACTCCTTCTACCCCATACCCACCCCTGCCCCAGGACTTCACCACACCATTGTGTGTATACATGTGTTATGCATATATGCATATAAAATCTTTGGTTAATCTCTTCCCACCCATCCACCTACCCCTGCCTTCCCTCTGAGATTCCTCATTCTGTTCCATGCTTCTATGTCTCTGGATCTATTTTATTCATCAGTTTATTTTTGGTCTTTAGATTCCACATATAAGTGAGATCATGTGATACTTTTCTTTCTCTGCCTGGTTTATTTCACTTTGCATAATACTCTCCAGGTCCCTCCATGCTGTCTCAAAGAAACCCAAAACACCAATCAGAAAGAAGATATGCACCCTTATGTTCATAGCAGTGCAATTTACAATAGCTAAGATCTGGAAACAGCCCAAGTGCCCATCAGTAGATGGGTGGATAAAAAAGCTGTGGTACATTTATTTACACCATGGAATACTATGCAGCTATATTTTGGCTTTTTAATAGTAGCAATCCCAACTGGTATGAACGTCATATGCGAAAAAATAAACTCAAAGTAAATTAAAGACTTAAAAATAAGACCTGAAGCAGCAAAACTTCTAGAAGAAAGTATGGGAAAAAACAACTACTTCTGGACATTTGTCTTGACAATGATTCTTGACTATGTCACCAAAAGTACAGGCAACAAAAGCAAAAATAGGTAAGTGGGACTACAGCAATCTAAAGAAACAATATAAAGAAACAATCAACAAAATTAAAGGTAACTTAGAGAATGGGAGAAAATAAAAGGACTGAACAGACTTTACTGAAGAAGACATAAAACTAGCCAAGAGATATATGAAAAGATGCTCAACATCACAATCAAGGAAATGCAAATCAAAACTATGAACACATAGGTTGCATCTAAATTGTAATTCAGTTTAAAATACTTTCTATTTTCCATTGTTTATAGTTTAACTAAAATATTTAAGGATTTCCCAGATATCTTTGCTATTGATTTAGTTTTGTTATGATTAGAGGACATACTTTATATAATTTCAATTGTTTCAAAATTTTTAAAGTTTATTTTATGTCACAACAGAACATGGTTTCTCTTAAAGACTGTTCTATGTACATTTGAAAAGAATGTGTCCTCTGCTGTTCTAAAAATGTCCATTAGGTCATGTTCGTTGATAATATTGTTCAGATCTTCAATATCTATAGTGATTTCATGATTACTTGTTTTAACAATCACTGAAAAAAAATAATGAATTCCCAAAGTATAATTGTGGGCATGTCTATTTCTATTTTTTATTTAATTTTCCCTTTTTATAAATTTATTGGGGTGACATTGGTTAGTAAAACTATATAGGTTTCAGGTGTACAATTTTATAATATATCATCTGTACATTGTATTTTGTATTCAACACTCCCAAATCAAGTCTCTTCCTATCACCATTTATCTTCTTCATACCTTCTTCGACCTCCCCCAACTCCTCTTTCTCTCTGGTAATTAACATACTGTTCTCTGTGTCTATGAATGTTTTAAAATTTATCTTTATTGTTGAAGGTATTACAGATGTCCCTATTTTTCTCCATTGATCCCCTCCACCTTGCACCCACCCTCCCTTCCAGGTCTATTGTCTGTGTCCATAGGTTATGCATATATGCATATAAGTTCTTAGGATAATCTCTCCTCACCCACCCACACACCTCGTTCTTCCCTATGAGATTTGTCAGTCTGTTCCATGCTTCTATGTCTCTGGGTCTTTTTTATTCATCAGTTTATTTTGTTCATTAGATTCCACATATGAGTGATACTTGTCTTTTTCTGACTGGCTTATTTCACTTAGCAAATACTCTCCAGATCCCTCCATGTTGTCCCAAAGGATAAGAGACCCTTCTTTACAGCTGCATACTATTCCATGGTGTAAATGTCCCACAACTTTTTTATCCACTCATCTATTGATGGGCCCTTGGTCTATTTCCAAATCTTAGCTATTGTAAATTGTGCTGCTATGAGCAGAGGGGTGCATATATTCTTCCTGATTGGTGTTTTGGGTTTCTTAGGATATATTCCTAGAAGTGGGACCACTGGGTCAAAAGGCAGCTCCATTTTTAATTTTTTGAGGGACCTCCATATTGTTTTCCATAGTGGTTGCACCAGTCTGCATTCTCACCAACAGTGTACCAAGGTTCCCCTTTTCCACATCCTTGCCAGCACTTGTCATTTGTTGATTGGTTGATGGTAGCCATTCTTACAGGTGTGAGGTGATACCTCATTGTCATTTTAATTTGCACCTCTCTGATTAGTGAACTGAACATTTTTTCATGTGTCTTTTTCATATGTAGAATCAATGAATAAGATAAAGTGATGAACAAAATAGGTCCACAGACATGGATGTGTGGAGCAGACTGACAGATCTCAGAGGGGTGAAGGTGGGGGTGAGATTAATCAAAGAACATATATGCATTTATGCATAGCCCATGGACCTACATAATAGTGTGATGAAGGCCTGGGGTGAGGTTAGGGTTGGGTGGAGGGGAGCAAAGTGGGAAGGGGAAATAGGGTAGATCTGTAATACTGTTAACAAGAAAATAAGAATTGCTACAGTAAACTTGCTCACAGAATCTGTCACTTTAATCTGTTATTTACATTTCATTAATATTATCTTTTAAAAAAACAGTTCTATTTATCTTCTTTTATAATCAACTTACCAGAATTTGCTGATATTGCAAAAAATATATGTCTCTGTATCTTCTAAACATGAAGTTCAAGTAAGAGACATAGTGTCTATACTTATAGTATGAAAAGATACTCATTGTTTATTTATTGGGCTATAATTACTGAAATGCATTGCCCACATCTCTTATCTTTCATTTTAGAGATATAATATGTCTCTGTCACTTAGGTGGAAATATGAAACAGGAAATTTTAGCAACTTATCATAAGAGTTTCTCAGAACAAAAACAAATTGTACGACCTCATTTTTTAAAAAAACTAAAAATTTTGTGTAATTAGTAATGTTTTCCAGCAACATAAAAGCTGTATATATGTATATATTCATAGTGAGATAAGCAAAAATTGTAAAACTATTGTATGTGTACATTCTCCATATAAATATACATCTACAGGTAAAACATCCATACTACATGTTTAATGTCTAAATTCAAAGAAGATTAATGTTTGTTCAAAAAAAACATTATCAGTTAAATATGCTAGATCTTAGATTTTTTCATCAATTATAATTTATTAACTTTTTAAAAAAACTATGTCTTTATTGATTTCAGAGAGAGGAAGGAAGAGGGAGAGAAAGAGAGAAACATCAATAATGAGAGAGTCATTGATAGGCTGACTCTTGCATGTCCCCTACTGGGGATCAAGCTCACAACCTGGGCATGTGCCCTGACCAGGAATTGAACCGCAATCTCCCAGATCATAAGCTGATGCTCAACCACTGAGCCATGCTGGCCAGGCTAATTTATTAACTTTTAATGACACTTGCTTTTATCACAAAGTGGTAATATGTTAAAATAATAAAATACACTTAAATTATAAATATACACTCAGATATCAAAACTCAGGTTATATCAAAATTTAAAAAATCAACTTCAAATAGATAATTAATTGAACAACAGAAGCATAGAGTCTCAAATGGATAATTGATTTCCTGTTACCTTAACTCTCTTTCATACAACCCCACATGCATACACTCATACAAAAAATGTGACACCTAATGCTAATGACCAGTGACATACAGCATCTTCTTATGAACTAAATAGTACCTTGATCCACATATATCTGTTGACTAAATTGTGTATCTTTTTATGTTTCTAGCTCTAAATCACTTCCTTCACAAGTTAATGAAAGTAAATCAAAGTTAAATTTAATCACAAAATTAAATCACAAGTTAATGAAGGAAGTAAATCACTTCCTTCACAAGTTAATGAAAGTGTTTCCATTGCCATAAGCATTTACCACTAACATCTCAAAATTCACATTCTAGGTGAATACTTTAAATGTAGGTTGCAGTTTAATTTCCTAGTAAAGGAAGGTCTAAAAAATTCCTCATAATCACATACTGTAAAAGTGATTGTTAGTAAATTATTCATTGTATCAAAATAATTTATAATTTATATATTTCTTGGATTTCACTCTTATGTGAATTTACCCCTTATTAGTCCTCTCTTAACCTTTTTTCATCATCCACATAACTCCATTTTACCCTATTCTACTTCTCTCACCCCATTCCCAGAAATAATTTTTTTTTTAATATGTCTTTATTGATTTCAGAGAGAGGAAGGGAGAGGGAGAGAGAGAGAGAGAAACATCAATGATGAGAGAGTCATTGATCGGCTGCCTTCTGCATGCCCCCTGGCTGGGGACTGAGCCCGAAACCTGAGCATGTACCCTGACAGGGGGTTGAACCATGATCTCCTGAATCCTAGGTCGATGTTCAACTGCTGAGCCACTCCCAGCCAGGAGAAAGAATTTTGATTGGTAATTAAATTTTGTTTTAACAGTATGGTGGTTACCAGAAGGGAAGGGTTTTGGAGGAAGGGCAGGTTGAAGAGGATAAAGGAAACTAAACTTTGGGTGGTGAACACACAATGCAATATACAGATGATGTATTATGGAATTGTACACTTGAAACTTATATAATCTTATTAACCAATCTCACCTGCAATATATTTAATTTAAAAAATTTTGTTCTAAAAAGGTTAAAGCCATATTTCTTCACTCAGGCTAGATATTCTTTTAGTGTTTTTTGAATCAGCTTTACTTAGTGCATGTTAGACTTAAGGGTAATTTTACATAGGAGCAAAGAGATAGACTATTTTATTATTTTATACCTTCTACTCCTGATTTTTTCAAAAGCCTAAAAACTTAGGGAGGAAAGGATACAGCCTATTCTTTGAAAGATAGAGGAAGATTCCTCAAAACATGCCATCTAGTGGTAGGTAGATAACAATATATAAATGCACAGACATATATAGTATTGAAACAATATATACACATTAATTCATGAAATAATGGAAGCATAAAATTATTCCCACAAATACTTTTAATATACTAAGAAACTGCTTAATGACTTAAAAGCCTCATGGAGAACAACTCAAATCTGATAGCCACAGGTAAAGCCCCTTCTTTCTTTTTCCTTTGAAAGAAGAAAGCAAAAACAAAAACAAAATCCTTCCTATACTGCCAAAAATATATTTTTGGGTCTTTTTTTTTTTTGAGGAACTCTGCCTTCAGGTATTCAATCAATTCCAGCATATGTCTTTTAACCAACTATACTTTATTTATTTAAAGAGAAATTTTTGTCTTTATACTTGGTGGAAAGGCTCTGTGTGTGAATGAACGCATAAAAATTCTGGGTTTTTATTTCAAGATTATTAGTGAAATAAAAATCTCAAATTTAAAAATTGTTGTAAACTTGCAGACCTTTGAAAAATATTCTTGGACCTCCAGGGGTTCACAGACCTCAGTTTGAGACACTGCCCTATGTTAAGCCTGCAACATTAAGATAGAAAACACATTATTGCCGAAACATAGATATACATATGTTTGAAGATGAGGATTAATATTGACCCCTAATGTTTTTTTGGTCACTGCATTTCTCCTGCCTAGTCATATTTCTCATGTGGACATGAAACACAAAGTGAGGTATTGTTAATTCAACTAAAGTGCTTCTGCATATACATCACAACTATATTTCTTGCTGCTAACCAAACCAGATTTCAACACAGGGTTTAATCATGACCATATTCAGCAATTGTTATTGTTTTACTGCTACCATTTAAATCAGATAAACTGATAACCATTTGTAAAAAGATTCTCGTTACTTAGAAACTACAGGTTCACCTATGAATTGTGAGAACACATGTTTCTCCAATATACTTTACAGTAGTAAGAGAAAAACATTTTGCTAAATAACCCTCTCCTCTCCAAGTCATGGTTTTCAAAAACTGCCAATATACAAATGTATCACCATAGATATTTTGACAATTTGTTCATATAAATTTATTTATTAAGCATATATTACATTCATAGCATCATTAATGTACTATGTTATGAACATAAGTCTTAAATCAGTTTCAAAGAGATCAAAAGAGTCAAAAGAACAAAGGTGTTTCTCAATGATGTCTTTAAAATTGAAGGTTAGAAAGAGGGCAATAAACAGCAGGGGTGGTAGTTATGATACTGCTTCCTGAAGAAAAGCTTAATACAATTTTGAGGACTTTACCTACACTTAATACTTTTTAATTTTTCAATTACAGTTTATATTCAATATTATTTTGTATTAGTTTCAGGTATACAGCATAATGGTTAAACAACCATGTAGTTTACAAAGTATCCCTCCCCTTGCAACTTTTTGTGACTACCAGTTTGTACTTCTCAACCTCTTCACCTTTTCCACCTAGCATTTCCCCCTTTAAATATGTTTTTATTGATTTTTAGAGAGAGAGAGTAAGGGAGAGGGAGATAGAAACATCAATGAGAGAGAAACATCGATCAGCTGCCTCCTGCACGCCATTTACTGGGGATTGAGGCAGTAACTGGAGCATGTACCCTGACCAAGAATCTAACTGGTGACTTCTTGGTTCCTGGGTTGACACTCAACCACTGAGCCACACTGTCTGAGCTAGCTCCTTTTTTATTAATGCATGGGTTTAATAACGTCTTAAAATTTAATTAATAAATAGATTCATAGAATTTTTAAAATAGAAATAGCCTTAAGTATTATGAAGATTGTGCACTCATTTCAAAGTTGAATAAACTGAAGGCCAGAGATTTGAAGTAACATGTTTCAAAACTTGTTTTATGTATATATTGTAAGCTCTTTAATGTTTAATTCACTTTGTCCAACACTTAGCATATTATAAACACAAACTTACTAAATAAGTGCTTTTGAGAATGATGATACTTAGATGTCAACTAAAGGACAATCTTGACTATATTAGTTTGCTAGGGCTACTTTAACAAAGTACCACAAAGTGGGTGGCTTAAACAGAAATTTATTTTCTCACAGTTCTGAAGGATAGAAGTCTGGAATCAAGGTGTTGGTAGGGTTGGTTCTTTCTGAGTACTGTAACAGAAAGATTTGTTCCATGACTCTTTTCTTGTCTTGTAAATAGCTATCTTCGTGGTCACACAACATTGTTTCTGTATGTGTATCTTAATCCAATTTCCCCCCTTTAATAAAGACACCAGACATATTGGATTAGGAGCCTACTGTACTCCAGCATGACGTATCTTAAATAATTACATTTACAATGACCCTATTTCAAAATAAGGTTACCTTCTGATAGTGGGGATTTGGACTTCAACAAATCAATGGGGGGGGGGGGCACAATTCAACCCATAACATTGACTAATTGCCTTTTCCTCTAAAGAGATAATAGACTGACTTTCTTTTCTTTTTTTTTTAAACTTTTTTTTAAAAAATATATCTTTATTGATTTCAGAGAGAGGAATGGAGAGGGAGAGAGAGAGATAGAAACATCAATGATGACAGAGTCATTGATCAAGCCCACAACCGGGCATGTGTCCTGACCGGGAATCGAACCCCAATCGCCTGGATCCCAGGTCGATGCTCAACCGCTGAGCCACACCCGGCCGGGCTAGACTGACTTTCTTTATCATCCAAAAAGGCCATCAATTCCTGTGCTCCCCTCCTCCCGTCCCAAATCTGAACCCACTCCCCACCCAATGATATCTATATCCTAATTCCTGGAACCTGTGAATATGTTAGTTTCTGTGGCAAAAGTGAATTAAGGTTGCTATAGGAATTAAGGTTGCTAATTAGCTGACCTTGAAATAAGGAGATTATCCTAGATTACTTGAGTGGGCCCAATATTATCACAAGGATCCTTAAATGTAAATGATAAAGGCAGAAGATTGTCAAAATGATATGATGTGACAAATTTTATTAACCAGTGTCACACCAATAAATTCAATTAAAAAAGAAATTTGATCAACCATTGCTAACTTTGAAGATGGAAGGCAGCCACAAGCCAAGGATTGTGGGTAGCCTGGGAAAATGTAAGGAAACAGATTTTTTCCCCAGAGCCTCCACAAAGGAAAGTCTTGCTGACACTTAGATTTTATTTTTTTTTAATATATCTTTAATGATTTCAGAGAGAGAGGAAGGGAGAGGAAAAGAGAGATAGAAACATCAATGATGAGAGAGTCATTGGTCAGCTGCCTCCTGCAAGCCCCACACTGAGGATGGAGCCCACAACCCAGGCATGTGCCCTGACCAGGAATAGAACCTTGAACTCTTGGATCCTAGGTCGATGCTCAACTGCTGAGTCACGCCTGGCCAGGCTACATCTTGATTTTAACCCAGTGACACCTATTTCAGAACTTTAACCATCAGAACTGTAAGATAATACATGAGTTGTATAACTCACTATGTTTGTGGTAATTTGTTACAGCAATAAATATAAAACTAGTACAGCTCCTCTTGAAGATATTAGTGACAATTACCTCAATATATACATGTATATAACTCTCCTGTAACACTCTGTTGACAAGTCAGATAATTAGGACAAATATCATTTCAATGGTAAAGCCATCACTATCATAATTCTTTATACATGTGTGAAAATGGACAAAAGAAAGTTCAGAGGGTTTTTTTGTTGTTTGTTTGTTTTTTAAATATATCTTTATTGATTTCAAAGAGTGGAAAGCAGAGGGAGAGAGAGAGAGAGAGATATATCAATGATGAAAGAGTCATCATTGATTGACTGCCTTCTGCATGTCCCCTACCCGGGATCAAGCCCACAACCTGGGAAGGTGTCCCAACTGGGAATCAAACTGGCATATCCTGGCATGTGCCCTCACCATACTGTTGAGACACACCCTGCCAAGCCAGAGTTTTTTCTATGACTACTATCTCTTAGAATTCAAAGCTGTACAAGAAGTCATATTTCAATTTACATCAGTTCCTTTCAGATTTTGATGTGCATATGAATCACCTGGGGATCTTATTAAAATGCAGATTCTGATTCAGTAGGTCTTGGGTGGGCGCAGAGATTTTGCAATTCTAAGAAGTCCCCCAGGCAATCATGCAGCTATCCCAAGGAATACACTTTGTGTAGCAAGGACTTAATAAAGATGTACCAAACACTACTAGAAAAGTAAATTTGGTAGACATCACAATGCTGAGTTCAAGAAAACGTTTCTCTCTACATTAAGTACTACTAGCTTGGAAAAGAAAAAAAAACCTTAAACTGATCTTTAGCATATCTTATGCATTCATTGATGATAAAAATGAACCTATAGGTTCTAAATAAAATGTCTGACTGATGAATTTATTAATTTATGTACATATTCAAAAATAACTTCATGTTCTCTTAGAATAGTGGGGATGAGTCAACTCTGAGGAGATTTCAACACAATACATGCTTGGTCTATGAAAGGGCAAAGCTCTTTGGAGAATGGGTCTCAGATAACTACTTTCCTAAACAGCATAGCTATTTCATCCTCAAAACACACAGTAGGTAGACTAAGCTAACCAAGCAAGAAAAGTATAATGCATATAAAGAAATATATTAAAACAATATATTAATGCAGTAGAAAACTTATCTCGTGATTTATTTGTTCACAAAACACAATCCAGAAACTTTTTCACCATTGCTTGGTACTTGACAGTAAGAATGAATAGTGTATGAGTCTGTCTATATGCTTTCTGCCAATGATCCCTTTCTCCTAAACGACAGCCTTTCTATTAAGAAGTTTTATCTCCACTGAGAAAAAAAGAAAATGTCAAAGGAATTAGAGACTCAGAAAGAGAGAAGTTAGGAAGAAACACACATACACAAACACACACAAACTTTTTAAAGACTATAAATAAAGAAGAGGAACCTCATTTTAGTTCTCCAACCTTTAACCTAATAGTTAAGAGTGCAACATCTGCTTAAAAGGCCTGCCTCTGCCACTTACTACTTGTAAGAACTTGGGCAAGCATCAAGCACAAATGCTTGTCTACATGAGAAAAGTGCCTACACGGGGCATATAAGTAGCATGTTTGCATATAAGTAACATGCAAACATGTTACATGGATGTCGCAAGAACCTTAAAAAATTTTCCTCAACTCCAAAGACTGAGGCTAAGAAAATGTTTTCCAAAACTTTTGCCACTCTGACAACGTGTTTAAAGATTCTAAGGATTAGCTCAATTGACATAAGACTAGTTCTAAAACAATAGGAGACCAAGAAAGTAGGACAGCTGCTCTTGTAAATTTCTTTACAGATGTAAAGTATATAACATTTAATTGACACAATATAATCTTATTTATTCATTTGCCATGTACCTAGATCTCTGGTTAATTCAGACAATTTTGCCACTAGTTGGCATAAGGATGACTCCATTTGTTTGCAAAGACAGCTTTCAGTTTATTGCCTTAAGAGTTTTTGCAGACTGGAAAGATCTCAGGGTGGCAGTGACAGCTCCCTCCCTTCTTACGTAAAATATATCTCTCTAAAATTTTTACTGTTTACTTCCAAACCAGTATGCCTAGATATAATGTACTCAGTGGAAGTATATATTAAGGCACAATAGATTTTATATTTAGATAAATGGCTCCACTGGAAAATGAAAATCAACCATTCAACTATTTTTATCCTGTTGGAGATTAACACTACACAAAACTGTAATTCCGTCCAGAAGTAATAATTTTAAAAGCATAGTTAAATATTTTTAAAAAACACATTTTAGCCCTAGCCGGTTTGACTCAGTGGTTGGAGCATAGGCCCAAGGACTGAAGGGTCCCCAGTTCAGTTCTAACCAAGGGCATGTACCTCGGTTGCAGGCTCAGATTCCTGGTCCAAGTCAGGGCACATGTGGGAGACAACCAATCAATGTGTCTCTCTCACATCAGTGTTTCTCTCTCTCTCCCTCTCTTCTCCACTCTCTCTGAAAAGCAATGGAAAGGGTATCCTTGGGTGAGGATTTAAAAAAAGAAGGAAAAAAAACACATTTTATGTACAATTTCATGCCGTTTTTTCAACCAAGACTGACAGCATATTTTAATAAAATACTTAAAAAGAAAGGTAAGTATTATACACCATTTGGTCAAGGTAAGAAATGACTGATTATTTTAGAAATAGTATGGTGTTCATGGAAAACATTATGGTATAAAATACACATACACACACACACACACACACACATTGGGCTGGGTTTCCAGAGATTTAGATACTCACCAAAGCTCTGCAAAAAAAAATAATAAAAAATTATTACTTATATTACTTATTATCTTGGTCAGGTATAGCTTCCTGATTAAAAGCCAAATAGACCTACATATGTTTGCATCCTGTGACATTTGGTAACTTTGTGGTCCCAGGAAAGTCAACTCCTTTGAGCCTTTTATTTTCTCATTTGTAAAATGGAAAATAATACTAGAAACTATCTTATAGGAATGTTGTGAGGTTTAAATGTGATAACATATATCAAGTTGTCAGCATAATTGCTGGCACTAAATTCTTAATACACATTAGCATTTATTAATGCCGGTAAGGTATTTCATTTCTCTAAGCTTCAGTTTCCTTTGTAAAATGAGTGGATTGACTTATAATTAGAAAATCCCTTTCAGCTCAAACTTACAACTTAAATGAGAAATTCCAATGCCACCCTCTCATTCAGATAGGAATTGTAAAATAAACCCTAAAAATACAAACACTACACTCTTATTTTTTTCATATTTTACCTCAAGCTCTCTAAAGTGAGGAGCACATTCCTAAGCATTATATTCTATATAGCGTGTCCTACCTTTGAACAGTTTTGTCTATTGGTCTACATGTATAAATGTCTAAGTAATTCTTATTAATTACCATGCAAGCTGGCTACAAGATAAAACATTTTGGAGGGATTCATATAATATAAATAATAAGAGAAAAAATTCAAAGAGACAGGATTTTTCACTTATAGTAAATAACACTCATAGTTTATTTACAATAATCTATAACAATGATTTTCAAATTTTTCATGTTCTAGTACCTTTCTGGGCAACTTTTCATCCATGCTCCTAAACCACAAACCTTGATGTAATGTTGGGATGGGGCCTCCAAGTGAAGCAGCATTCAAAGTGAAATTTGTAAAAAGTCTTTATATTAAACCATGGTCACACATTCTTTCAAATAAAACAGCTCTGTGGAATGAACAATACAGTTTGAAGTGCAATGGGTAGAAAAGAGACAACTGATGCGTTATATAATAGCAATTATGGCAACCATTGCAATGAAATAGCTTTAATTCAAGAGATATACAAATGAAAGTTATTAGTGATAGTATAAAGCAGCAGTTTCAAAGTATATTGCAATAAGAAGAGTGAATAATTAGATTTTAAGATAAGATACATAATGCAATGTCATAAAAAAGAAATATAGAGAATTTTTTAAAATCTTAGTATTTTTGAATCTGAAAAAATTATAGACAGAACCACTTCTGGGATAATGATTCTTTGGTTTTGTTTATGTGGACAGAACATATCTGGAGGCCACCCACTATACAGAGATATCTGTATTGCCTTTTCTCTGACTCATATTCGGGTTTATTCTGTGACTGGAAGGACCCATGCCTAACCAGTGAAGAATATGTTTACACACACACACACATATGTATATAAAATGTATATACACACTTTAAATATTTACAAAGGAAGTGTTTATTAAACTACATTTCATTTTCAAAATTAAGCTATCAACTGTTAAAGTGTGTATACATTTTTTGAGACACCCTGTATATATATAATTTTCTCTATAACAATGTTACTTTGTTTCTCAATTCCCAAGAAATGGGGAACAAAGGCCATATATGACTGCAGATATTTGAAATATCTGCAGCCAAGTATTGTGGGCAGAAGATAAGAAGTAGATAGCATGGTCTCGACCCTTAAGGGGTTTTAAATCCACACACAAGTACCTAAGAAGAATATAAAGCAAACTATAAGAAAGAAACAAATATAAGAACTGGCATAAGAGTCCTAGAAAAACTGAGCTTAATAAGGGTTGGATTAGACTTGGAAAGCACTTTTGAAGAGGTATAATTTGAGATAAGTTTCCAAAGTGGGTAAGTGTGAACAAGCAGAAGAGAGGGCATCCTGGGTGAAGGAAGTAGAAGTGGTGTGAGGAGCAAAATGCTGGAGGTAGATTGTTCAGAGGACATTAAGGACAGTTATGTAGTGAAGTAAAGTGAGGTACCTGTGCTACAAAGAAACCAGATTATGAAGCCATTTTCAATCCAAGTGGAATTGGGGTTGGAAAAATAGATTATAGAGAATCAAGAATATTTTGGTGCAGAAAAATGACTTGATGAAAGAAGTGTTCACGGAGCATTAGTTTGGCAGGATGATTTAGGGATGTCAGGCATAAGGGAAGGCTGACTAGGAAGCTCCTGAAGTGACTGGATGAGTGGTGATGAGATTTTAGTTGCAGGATAAGAGAAAAATAATAGCAGAAGTCTTTCAAAGGAAAATTGGACTTGATAACCCCTTAACTATAAGAAATGGAGAAAAATCCAGATTTTGCTGTGAAAGACTCAAGACTTCATGATCAAAGAGTGGAGCAGATTTAATAACACTACTGTGCAATTTCTCCACCAAGGACAAGCAAACAGACTGTTTCTCACAGTTTCTGAGTAATGTAACCCCTCCCAATGAAGGGGAGTTGGACATGGTCTCTCAAAATAGGATTTGCCATTGGTGGTTCTAGCAGAGACACAGAGGAAGAAGAAAGGACTTATCGCCAAACCTGAAACAGAGACCAAAACTTTATAAGAGATGGTTCCAAAATGAAAAAGAAAAAAGACAAAAAAGAAAGATGTCTTATTTTGAGTCTCCACAATGGACCTCACTCTTAGTCTCTCCAAAGAGTTTAAGTTTTACAACCACTGAGTGGCACTCCAAATCAGAATTCCTTGAAGATTAAAAGTTTGATTTACTTGAATAATTAATTTTTCCCCTCCAAATGGTTTCTCATTGCAGTAATTTCTATTCCACAAATGCCTCTCTGAGTTCTTTGCATTATTCCAAACCTGATATCTGTAGATTAAGAATTTGCTTTCTTAAATTCATAAGGACCAGTAGGCCAGATTCAAAAGCAACTGACAGATTCCTCTTCATCAACTGGCACTTGTAACACCACAGGGTCAACCCCCAACCCTCCTCATATTCTGCCCTGACAGATCTCAACCCCACCCCCTTCAGCAAAACGGAAAAAGCGCCTGCGCATACTCGACGCTTATTCTCCTCGCCAAGAACTGCCCCCTCCAAGTTGTTAATGCACAGGCACAGCACCCTCAGCGCGTTTGGGTAGGGCAGTGAGAAATCTACTGTCCAGTGAAATCTAAAAGTGATAGAATTCATCCCCCTATACTGCTCCTTTCTTCCGAAGCAGAGACGCCACTTCCTCCTATTCTGGGGCCAAAAGCGTCCCCAAAGTCGCCTTATCTCGGAGCAAGGTCCTTCGCTTTCTGGCAAAGCTCATTGTATCACTATGCTCAGCTCATTTCTAATCTCAAACTGCCGCCAGCGTTCGCTCGGGGGATAGAAGCAGTTGGCTCCCCCAAACCCGCACCAGTTTTTTGGCAGCCTCTTTAGGCCTCTGAACCTATGGGCCCCCCACTGGGCAGAACATTAGCTAGGTGCCTTGCTCGCCCTTCACACCCACCCAGTCTGGGTGCTTACCTCGGGCGTGGTGCGGTCACCGGGGGGATCAAGGATCCCAAATCAGGCCACTGTTGGGGCCGGCGGATTGAGCGAAATTTTTCCTGGGTCTCCACTGCCTCCTCAGACAATGAAATCAGCGTGTCCGATCATCAATTCTCATCATGATCGTGACGTCACCAAAGACAGCGACCAATGGGAGCCTGAGATCAGCTCCGGACAGTCCCTGGCCTCAGCCCAGAACCCAAGAGTAGGGAGGGGGAGGGGAGTTAGCTGCTTGCAGTGAGGCTGCCTTTTCTCCCCCGCACATCTGAGCTGCATGCATGACCAGGTCTCTCTGTACCTCTCCCTTCCTGAATAGCTGTGAACGCCCAGCGTCTCTGTGGTAGTTATATGCCAGCCATTTGAGCAGGTGCTGCCTGATCTTCCAACTTGAGATTCACTTTCAGCAGAATTATTGAAAGCTGATAAAATCAAATGAACACATACAGAAATACAGTCTGTTTTGGTCAGTGTTCAATTGACAGTTATGTATTCAGTGTTACTAAAATCAAGAAAGTGTTCACCGAGCCTTTGAATTTGTTAATAAGAGAGTGCACTGTTTTATGTGACCTCTTGGCTCTGACTACTGAAGCAAGAAATTAAAATTATGGGTTCTGTTCACCTAAACACAATCTCTGTTCTCCCAGAAGTCACGTGAGTGATCACCATTACACCATTACAGAAAAAACCCTCTAGCCATGTGTTACATCATTTAACACTCACTTGATACACTCCTAAAATTTGTTGGGTGCCATGAGAGATGTACAATGTATCAGTCTCCTGCTATTATAGAACTTACAACATCATTCAGAAGATAGATTAGCACACATTAAACATTCACAACAATAAAATAAAGTACATGATAATGTGCTCAGTCATGAGCTACAGAAGAGCTATATCATTTAATGACAGGACATAAGTGAGGTGATGATAGTTGGGGCAGCGTTCCATACTGCAGTTAAAATTTGAAATGGTTGATAAGAGAGGATGAATGGTTGATAAGAAAGGGTGAAAAGCACTGTCATAAAGAAGAAGGAAGAGGCAAAAGTAAAGAAAGTATAGGTATGTATGATGTGACAAATAGAGGGTATATGTTGAGGACTAGTGGGGAATAAGATAGACTGATAATAAAAGCCTTTAAAGTATGAAAGAGCTTTTATTTTATTAAAAGCCACCAATAGTCCTAAAATCAGGGTTCCTCAACCCTCTACTGTCCAATGATCAGAACAATTCACGTGATTTTTTTAAAGGAAAAAATCAGAACATGCCTAGCTCCAGAATATCCAATGTCTTCCATTCACATATACTATAAAATGCAAGTTTCTTACCATAACCCCAAGGTCCTGAAAGATCTGGCCTTTTCTATCTTTCTGGCCTCACCTCCTGCCATTCACCCACTTTCCAATCACATTGGCTTTCTCTCCATTTCTCAAACAAATTAAGCTCATGCTCACATCAGGGCCTTAGCACTGTTGCTCCCTCTGTCTTTGAATGACCAACTCCCTCACTTAATTCAAATCTCTGCTCAAATGTAACCTCTTTAAAAAATTAACATTTAGGTTTTTTTTAACTGTAACATTTTTAAAGAAGTTATGTAACTTCTTTAAGAGTAGCCTCTTTAAAATTTTAAAGAGATTACACTGTAATTCTATTTCAAATTATGATCTTTTCAGCACTCCTAACATCTCTCTATAACTCCTTCCATTTTATTTTTCTTCATAGCATTTATTGCCTAAAATACTCTATATTTTTTAGTTATTGCAAATATAAGCTCCATGAAGGCAGGCTTTTTGGGTCTCTTTTGTTTATTACTATATCCCCGGCATCTAGAAGACTTCTGGACATAAAGTAGACAAATCTGTAAGCTCTTGTTGATGAAATGTTTGAATGCAGTTTTCAAGTGATTAATCAGTCATCAATTTGCAATTGAATCAGATTGAGGATAAACTAGAGTGAGATAGACCAGACAGTTTGATTATCTAGATTCTAGAAACTTAGGCTTAGATCAGAATGTTAAGAGCAGGAATGAAGAGAAGTTACTGAAACTGAGACATTTCAAAGAAGGAATGATAAAGGTGAAACTGTAGAATTCAGGGATGACCTACCTATGATGGATTAACACATTCATTACATACCTACTGTGTATCTTGAACTCAGATGATTTGAGAGAAAGAGAAGGGCATAATCCTTACCCATGAAAAATGTGTAGCCCAGCTGATGTGGCTCAGTGGTTGAGTCTGGACCTATGAACCAGGAGGTCCTGGTTCCATTCCTGGTCAAGGGGCTTGCCTAGGTTGCTGGTTTGGTCCCCAGTAGGGGGCGTGCAGGAGGCAGCCTGTCAATGACTCTCTCTCATCTTTGATGTTTCTATCTTTCTCTCCCTCTGCTTTCCTCTCTCTGAAATCAAGAAAAACATATTTTAAAAAGGAAAATGTGTAGTCCAACTGACAAGAGAAGACATATATGAAAACACAGTACAAAAAGATAATTACATTCACCTAATTGCTCATTCTTTTCCCCTCACACTCCATATCCAAGCCACCAGTAAGTCCTGTAGACTGCACCTTTAAAATATGTGCCTAATCTGAGCACTACTTACTTCACTCCATCACTACGACACTAATTAGTCACGGTCAACTGTAGTTTGAACTGCAAAAGCATCTTACATGGTTTCCTATTGTCTACTATTGTCCTTTAATACTTTCTCTTAAGAGCATACAAAATGTTCTTTATAAAGTTGACTCATATCACTTCTCCAGCTTAAAGTCCTCCAAATGTTTCCCATTACATTAACAATAAAGCCCTGGATCTTTGTTATGGCTTACTTTCCACCACTTGTTTCTGCTTTGTTTCAGTGTGCTACACTGGTCCTAATCCTGCCCCTACCCCTTCCTATAAAGCCTATTCCCTCTTCAGAGGCTAGCTATGCCTTCTTTGGAAACTCTTTCCCATATCTTTATCTTGCATACTTTTTCAACGTTGGTTGTCTGTTACATTTAGCTCCTCAGATGTGTCTTCATGGATCAATTTATTTAAAATAGCATCCCTAAATCACTCCATCTCCTTTACCCTCCTGTGCTTTTCTATTCTCACATCACTATGGGAAATCACATAATTTGCTTACTTGTTTATTTTGCTTTTCCCCATGGGAGTAGGGACTTTATGTCTCTTATTTGCTGTTATAATCCCAGTACCTAGAACTGTACTTGTCATGTAGTAAGCACTCAATGAAACTTTGTTCAATGAATGGATGCAGGAAAACATAAATTGTGTGGTGTAAGCTGGAGTAACAGGTATTCATAAATCAGATATTTTTTAGTACCATGTATTAAGTATCTATACCTATCCTGTTCAGAATATAGCCATGTTTATTGAATTTATAGGTGAATATAATCTGGGAGGAATAATAAAAGCATGAATATTAACCAAAATTTTAAAGGTCTCAAAAGACTCAACATACAAGTACAACAAGCTCAAGTTTGACAAAGCTAAACAGTAAGTCTTGTTTTTAGCTTTACAAAAAGCAGTTTCAAAATTAGAGGATAGGCAATAAATATTTAAGGTGGAAATTTTTAGTTTTAAAAATTATAAATTTAATATGAGCTGGTATACCATAGCTGTTAAACAAGATAATTGAGAGTTAAACTACATTAAGAAAATTTAACATCTAAAAAAAGAAAGTTAAGAGCCCTACTGTCCTCTATACTGATGAGACCATATCTATTATGTTCAGTTGATAGTTCCTTATTTTAAAAAAGAAACATTCACAAATGGCTATATCTGGAGAAGAGAATACAAGAATGAAAAGGAGTCTAAAAAATATATGAAATGAGGCAAGGATCCGAAACTGAGGATGCTTAGTTTAAAGAGGGGAAGACCAGGAGAAACTATAACTACCTTCAAATATTTGAAAAACTACAGGTGCAGACAGATGTGACTTATTGTGTGGTTACCCAGAAGCCAATACCAAGGCCAAAAAAGAGAACTGACAGGGAGGCAAGTTTCAGCTTAACATTCAAGTGTTCAAAAATGATAGGGATTGCTTTGTAAAGTCAAAAGTCCTCAAACTGGGAATGTTCAAGCATAACGATCACCAATTAGCAATGAAGACTTATCCATATTGAGTCACTGCTAAAGTTCACTCCAACACGGACTTTATGAATTTTTGCATCATGTCACATATGAATTAGTCAGGAAAATTCCTTAAAGGTAGAAGTGGCTTTGGTCTTTTAGAATTTGGTTTGCTGGAGCTGAATTGGAGGAAAGCTCTAGGTTGGGACATCGCTAATAAAAGAAAATAATTTGCTGTTCTCCTATTCTTCAAAAGGTTAAATCTAAATAAAATATTTTCTCAGTGCATTTTGAGTCAGTATTGGGCAGCATATATCAAAGAAAGTGCTTTTAAATTTCATTTTTCCTGTTTAAACTTTTCCCATTAATAAGCAATTCAATTTCCAGTTCATTTTAACCAAGGCAACTGTTTATTTATATATGTGAAACTTTCCTATATGAGCCCAGAACACAGTTCTGAGCAATATGGCTTGAAAAAATGAACCTCCGAGTTACTTAAAATTACATTGATTCATCTGTTAGAGCTGATTTTCATTTATTGGTCTCAGTGCTTTGTAGATTACTGAAGCTAATCTCTTATTTTTTGCTGTCCAACTTTTAGACATTTTTGAGCTTATTGACATCTTCAATCAAAACTGTGCACAAAATATAGTTGAGGAAAGTAAAATTCAGTGTTTTCCTTTTAAATGCTCTTGATTCAAAGCATAAAGGAAATAATTTTAAAACGAATAAATGTTAAATTTATAGGTTCTTCATAGATTTGAATTATCCATAACAGTTTTGTTCTTAGTATTTTGGTTAAAGAGATGCCATTTGGATTAACTTCCATCTCCTTACTGTGGGCCAGGTCAGAGTAAAATCAAGAGGAAAAATGTACTCTGGCACAAACCTTTGGTGGAAAATCCCTTAGAATCATTAATATATCCTCTTCTGCTCTAATGATTCTGTAAATAACCTCTGCAGAATATTAAATTTCTACTTTCTATTTTATTTATTGAAATACATCATTTTGTAGAAAATGTATTAATGAAACTGGTTCACCTAGGAAATTTCCAAATTGAAACTTATTTCTGAGATCAGTGTTATTTGTTTGTTTGTTTGTTTGTTTTATAGTATGATGTATCACTAATATTCTGTTTGTTTCTACTTTAAAATAAGAATGTTTACCAGGATCAACAGTATCTATATGACCAAGGAACTTGTTAGAAATGCAAATTTTGGGGCCCCACCCATAGATGCAGGAACTGAGAGTAAGGTATGGCAACCACTGTTTTAGCAAACCCTCTAGGGAATTCTGATGTATGATAATTTAAACTTATATGTAATAAAAAACTTATGGATGATAAAAATATTCTTATGTATAATAAATTCTTATATATGATTCCAAATTATTAATCTATAAGTATTAAGGGTAATAATAGAGGTAATTACATTCCACAAACATTTACTTGTTCTTATTATGCATCAGACACATAGGATTTACTAAAACATGATTTTTTTCTCAAAATATTCATAGCTTAGTACAGCAGTCACAAACTAAAAGAGAAAATGCAAAATAATGAGATAGAGATTAGTGGGGTAGGGACAGGAATCTTGGGTGGATAGGGGTAATCTAAAGCTATGAATATGAGTAATGCCTTTGGCAGAGTAGAATATATTTCTGAAATGTCAGCATGTATATTCTTGTATAGCTCCAATAGTTTTTCCTTTTAGCCAAGTTATTGATGACAGGCTAAAGAGAGAGACCAGAGCCTCAGTTATTATAATTTAGTAGTTGTGCCACAGCAGATTTTAACCTGATATCAAAATATACTACAAAGACATTGTAATCAAAACAACCCAGTACTGGCATAAGAACAGGTATACTGATCAATGGAAAAGAGCAGAGAGCTGAGAAATGAACTCACAACTTTATGGAGAAAAGAGGCAAGAGCATACAATGGAGTGAACACAGTTTCTTCAATAAATGGAGCTGGGAAAATTGGACAGGTACATGCAAAAAATGAAACTAGGCCACCAATTTACACCATACACAAGAATAAACTCAAAATGAATAAAACACTTAAATGTAATTTTCAATACCAAAAGTCCTAGAAGAAAATATGAGCAGTAAAATCTCAAACATCTCTCATAGCAATATTTTTGCCTATATATCTCCTGTGTCAAGGGAAACAAAGGAAAAAATAAACAAATGGGACTACATAAAACTAGAAAACTTCTGCACAGCAAAAGTAACCACCAACAAAATGAAAAGGGAACCTAATACTTGGAAGAACACATTTGCCAATGATACTTCTGATAAGTGGTTAATTTTCAAAATATGTAAAGAACTTATACAACTCAATATCAAGAATACAAACAACCCAATTTAAAAATGGGCAAAGGGCCTGAATAGACACTTCTCCAAAGAGAACATGCAGATGGCCAAGAAACAGTTGAAAAAATGCTCAGTTCACTAATCATCAGAGAAATGCAAATTAAAACTACAATGAGGTATCACCTCACACCTGTCAGAATGACTACTATAAATAAATCAACAAGAAGAAGTCCTGGGGAGGATGTGGAGAAAAATGAACCCTAGTGCACTGTTAGTGGGAATGCAGACTGGTGCAGCCACTGTGGAAAACTGTGGAAGTTTCTTCAAAAAATTAAATATGGAACTGCTTCTTGACCCATGATCCCACTACTGGGAATATATCCTAAGAATCCCAAAACACCAATCAGAAAGAATATATGCACCCCTATGTTCATAGCAGCATTATTTACAGTAGCCAAGATCTGGAAACATCCCAAGTGCCCATCAGTAAATGAGTAGATAAAAGCTATGATATATTTACACAATGGAATACTACATGGTCATCAAAATGGAGGAACTCTTACCCTTTACTACATCATGGATGGACCTGGAGATTATTATGTTAAGTGAAATAAACCAGTCAGAGAAAAACAAATACCATATGATTTCATTTATATGTAGCATCTAAAGAACAAAATAAACTGAATAATAAAATTGAAACAGAGGCATGGATACTTAGAACATACTGACAGCTTTCAGAGAGGAGGTGTGAAGGGGGACTGGATGAAAAAAGGTGAAGGGATTAGCCAAAGAACATATATGTGTAACCCATAGACACAAACAACAGTGTGGTGATGGCCAGAGGTGAAGGGGTGGGTGGAGGCTGAGTGGAAGCTGGAAAAGGGGAAGGAGGGGAGGAATGGTAATATCTTTGATAATGACAATAAAAATAGCTTAAAAAAGAAATTTATATGGGCATCATGGAGAAACAAACAAAAAAAATCAAACAAACAACAAAAACCATTTTGTATACATCCAGAAAAAAGCTCACTCATAAATGTCTTTCTAAAGGGCATAATGAAATTTATTCTTGTTTCTTTAATTCCATATTGAAATTAATTTATAGAATTTTACCAGATATCTAGGGAACATACATATTTACCTTAATTGACTTCTGGAAGCAGCATGGACCCTACTTACATGGGAGAAAATATATACTGCTTTTTCAAGGTTAAACTGCCATTTTAAAATTTTTTAAGTGGTTCTCAACCACCTGGGGTATTGGGGATACTTTTGCTGATATAAAGGCCATGGGTCCTTTCTCCAGAAACATACACATATACAAATTTGTTATATTAATATATTCCATATATTAATTGTGGAAGGACTCCATAAATTTCCTATAGATTATTTGTAAATTTGTTGTAATAGATATATTCTAGGAATTAACTGTCTTATTATATGCTTTGAGTATCAACCAGACACCCATAATTTGATCATCAATCTCATTTATCCTTAGAGGAATTAAAAGATTTGAAATGTTGCAAGGAGCTGTAATTCCCAGGTCAAATCAAGGAAGAAACATTGAGAATACTTTTGTCTAAATAAGCAAAATCTATTGGAAGCAGCATCTAGTTACGTGTTTTATATCTATGATATAAAAAAGATAGCAAAAATGCAACTATTCTAAACCAGGGGGGATTGTATTTATGTTACAAGGGGGATTGGGGTGGGGGAAGCAAAAAAAGAGCTCTTAAAAATCCATAATCATTTGGCATGCTTTTGATAAACCACTTTCCACTAAAAACATAAAAAATTAAAATGGTGATTTTAGAAGTAAATTGATTAAGAAAATAACTATTTCATTTTTACACTATTTTGCCATCACTTTTATTTGTAAGGAAATATAGTAAAAGGAAGAAAAGTGAATTACCTAAGGGCAACGGATCAGTGATTTACAAATTACCTACTATTGATAAAATAGAGTTGATCATTTGAAAGTGACTATTTTTTGTTTTCATTTTGTGTATGAAACAATTTTATATTTTGTATATGCAGCATATAATAGAATTATTTTGTACAGAGTAAAAAAAGAAGAAAAAAAAGAAAGTGACTATTAACAATCATGTTATTTTCAGTCCTAGGTAGTGGATGAAGATTGATGAGGTAAGGTTTGGCAAAGCAAATTAATGGATCCATCCAAAAGATGGCCTAAGTCAAGGTAGAACTAATGATCTGATGCCATGAGAATAGAACAAAGTAGGTACATATGGAATGTCCAATAGTCAGAACCAAATAGCAAGGCCAAAAATATAGGTAGTCAGGGAAATCATAAATGGTTAGACATGTAACAAAAGTCATAGCAGGTAACATTCTGGGTTCAGAGGTGTCAGACTGGGTTACAGAAACCAAGAACTCAGTTAAAGAGAATAAGTATCAGAAATGAGGCAAAGTATTGGGAAAACAGTATTAGGCTCTAAGTTGACAGGCAAAAAGTTGGGCAGATTCAAATACAAAAGTCAGGTAAAAAAAAAAAAAAGAAGCCACAAACCAAGCAATATAAACTCAGGCCAGTTTGATTTATTTAACAATCAAGAAAGTGAGTGATCAAGAGTCAAGGCAAATCAGGATTCAGCAGCCATGGAAGCTTAAAGCACAGAGGTAAGAAGACATATTAATGCTAAGGTGGAGCCTGATAAATGAGAGAGTTCTTTAGCCTTTGACTTGAACTTTTACAGTCCTACTGTGGCAAGACTGGGCACTAGAAGTGGGAGTAAGTAACTGGAAACACCTGGTTGCAATGAAGTACGTGGGGATGAAAAGTAGTATCTTCTGGCAGTCAGATTCTGACAATAAAACCCTGCTGACGTAAGAAACGTCAAACTGTCAAGAATTTTTATGAGTTTATTTGAGCCAAACTGACGACAATTTCCAGGAAGGAAAATATCAATGAACTGAGAAGATTCTCTGGAGATGGAAGCTTTGCAGTTTATTTTATACATTACAATCAAAGGAGGAGGTGTAAGGATGGTTACATAAAATCCATTGCTGGTAGATTAGGGAGGCAGGAGGAAGCAAAGTGGGGAAATTTCTAAGATTGAATAAAGAGTAAAATGAAGAGACAAATGCTTCTTTTACATTGGTGGGTATAGGATAGTTAACATTTACAGCACATAGATATGGTATACTAGGAACAAGATACCAATGAGGGGTTACATGGTCTCATGCTCTGGTGAGAGATTGTGCCCTGATGGGTCCGGAAAAAGGAAGACTACTCTGACATTCCAGAGGCATGTTGTTATAGATGTAAAAAGGCAGTAGTCTCAGTTAAGGTAAAGACTGACCTTTGTCAAGGAAGATATTGTCCTAGGACATGACTACCCACAATTACTTGCTTTTAGTTAGTACGTTTTCATTTCTGACCATCCTATGTGGTTATTTTAGGTCTCTGAGTTTAAAAGGCCTGACATTCAGGCCTCTCCTGAGCTTGCCAGGTTTAGTATGTGGCCTCTTTTTTCATCCACCACCCAAAGGAAAATATAAGGTGTTTTGGATGTATTACAAAAACATATAAGGTAATATATCTTCTTCAAGCTTAAATGAGCATTGTTTCCATTAGAGTAAGTTTTCTAAATGACACAAAAATTATTTGGTAATAAAATTTTTAATGATTCTTTTTTAGAATTTTATACTATTTTATACAACTGGCTTGTTATTACAAAGACCGTATGATGAAAATGCTGTATCATTATGTTACAAGCTTGCCTTACAAAAGTTTATTTTAATTCTTAATATTTTTCCACAATCCTCTTCAGAGTATTGATCCATTTTTTGTTGTTTAGGTTCATGTCCCTTTGCTGATCACTGTAACTGAGTTTCATTTTATCATTTCAAATTTATTTGGTGACATAATGTATAGGAAAGAAACTATAAATGAGCTTGTTTGAATTATGTTGCAATATTACTCTTTTTTCTCAGTTGAGAACTTTGTATAGGTTCTAAAAATCTAAATCAACAGTGATAGCAGCACAGATTTCTAATAATGACTCAGCAAGTTAGTATGACAGGAGCCATTTTCTTAATATTTAACATATATAATTGACAATGAAACCTAAGGTTATGCATATTTGGTGCTGATGTTAACCCACCACTGTTTTTGTTCTTCATGGCCAGGAATTTAGTATTAAGATTTTGTGTAATAATTTCAAAAGCATGGTTGTTGTATCTATAAAAGCTGAAGAATCTGCTACATTGTGTAAGTTGTAGCTTCAGTAGGTCTGCCATTTTAATTTGTTTTAACTATTAATGTAGTCTTTTATATCATTACCTAACCTATATATCCCTTCCTTCTGTTCCCCATATATTATATCCAAAGTAAGTTGGCCATTTTAAAAGTAGACACATTAAATAGCTTCTTCCTTGAAATAAGTAGGTGGGAAGAGGAATAGGTGAATAATGACAGTGGTATGCTGGAGCCTGTTAACACTTGCTCCAGAGAGCTGATTGTGCACATCTGTTCCCAACTCTATCACTTGGTAGATTGACATCAGCCATGGTCAGGGGAGCAACATGACGAAAATCAGCAAACAGTACAAATCAGGGCTTCCCCTCACCAAAGAGCCAGTTTAGGCATTTGCATTTACCAACACACTGAGGGTATAGGAAAATGAAACTATAAGGACAGAGTATGAAAGAGTAATTTGAAGCTAATTGGGAGAAATTGGTTAATTTAGACTTATTACTATTAAAATATGAGGTACAGCTGGAAAATGAATTCATGTTTGGAAGGAGTGAAAACATTTCATTGTATTTGTGCCTTACAAATTCACTTTTCTAATTTTAAATAGAATAACTTACTTAGCAAGTAAATTGAATTCAATTTACTCTTTTGGAATATTACTAATGATAATAATTTGCCTTATCCTAAGTTCTATTTTACTTTTAACATTATAAAAAATAATCAAAAGCATCCTTAAATAATTTGAAGCCAGGGATAGCAGGTATATCTTCTGAGAAGAGTTAGGTAAATTAGCAGAAGTTGTCAGTCAAGAGAGTTTTAAATTTAAGCTGAGCCTTGTAAAGGCTTTATAAAATGGGCCAGGGTTATGACTGAAAGTCTAAAACAAGACCTGGAGCTCAGTGATGGAAAATGGGGGCAGAAGCTGCAGAAACAGAGGTGGGTACTAAAATAGTGTGTAAAATATTATGGACCTAAAAGCAATGCTTGTCCAAACTAGGTGTTAAGATTGCAACAGGCCAGGCAGACTTTCTTGTAGAGACACATGGGTTAGACCTATTTTTCTTTAGTACCTTCTTTGTTCTGAACAAACTCACCTGGAGATAATGGTCAATAAATCAAATCTTAAGGATAATCTCTACCTGGACAAAAGTCACCATTGGTATTCTAATATTAGAATTATAGGTTTGCCAAGGATCAAAAATGAACATATAGTCAACTCTCCTCTTTCTAAATAAACCTGTTCCTAAGCAACACTGGTAAAATTTTTAAACCATGTACATCACGAGCAATAAACTATGAAGATTCAGCATACATGAACAATTTAGTGTGGTAATCAAATAAAACATAAATCATACATTTTTAAACTCAGATCTAAATCTACATTTATTACGTTCCCACAATATTGAACACTGTGCAATCTCCATATGTTATCTCATTTAATCTCCTAGAGAGGATGGAGTTAACTCTCTTTTAAGATGAGAATATTTAATATGAATAATCAATATTTTGCTGATGGCAATGAAGAAAAATTGAAAACATTTCATTTAAATGACCTTAATTAGCATGAGTTTTATATAATCAAACAGAGGTATTAGATTTTTTTTTTAATAACTAGCACTTACTAAAAGCAAAACCTATATTTTCCTGCCTTAGGGTGTACTTCTGATCCACATTTCTCATACTACACATCTGCCCCTTTATTGAATGATAACCACATACTACATACCAAATAAATTCTTTACATATATTCTCTTATTTAAGCTTCACAACAATGCTATGAGAGATCATTATCCCCATTTTCAAGAGAATAACCTAGTCGTAAGAGGTTAACCTCACAAAACTTGTATAAAAAAAAGACAGGATTCAAACATTAATTGTGCCTAACTTCAAAGCCCAATATTCAAAAGCACTTTGCTATATTGCTTTCTATGTTTATGTAATATACATGTTCTTTAAAAATAGGTTCCTACTAGGGAAATTTGATTATGGACTGCAAAATAGATGACATGAAAAAATCCCAACATTTTCTTTTTGTTAGGTATGATGTTAACAGTGATTATGTAAGAAAATGTCTGTTCTTAAAGAGATGAACAACGAAATATATAGATGTGAAAAGGTGTGATATCTAGGTTTGCTTTTAAATATTTTAGCAAAAGAAAATATTTAGATAAAGCAAATGTGGCAAAATGATAATCATTGAAGGTGAGTTATGGATGTATGGGGGCTTCATCATTCTCTTTTTATGTTTGTATATATTAAACTTTACATAATTATCACAATGTAGAAGCCATGAATTTAATACAACAAGCCCTCTATGGCCAATTCTTCCTTAGTTTCATCTCAATGACCAAGGAGAGATGTTTTCATATTCTTACTTTCTATATAAGGGGTCATGCACAGCAGAACTGACTGGTGCATACACCCTATTTCCTTCCAGGAATGAGCTACTTTATATCTTGAAGACCAAAAAGTCTTGAAGGTAATAGAAATTCATGACAAGAAATTATAATATGCTAATTATGCCATGTTGACCTTACCAAAAAAATTCACAATCCCTTCTGATACTCTCTAAAACATTACCTTAGCCTTAATTTTTCTCATACAACTTATTATATAACATTATTGTATATATTTACTTACTAATTGTTTTTTTCTTTCCCCCTATAATGTAAGCTCCAAGAGGAAAAGGATCTTGCCCGTATTATTTACAGCTATATTTCAAGAAGGTGGAACACATAGTAAACAATAAATATTTATTTGAATGAATTAACAAATGAATAAAGGGCTAGCTGCAAAAAATTGGAGATTTCTACTATTATGCAAGAAAAAAGATAATACATTAAGATTCATTACTATATACTTAAGTAGAAAAAGTTAAGTTGAGGGCTCAGGAAGAAATAGCTTTACTGTGATGGCCAAGTGGTGGTACAAATGTGACTAGGAGTTAGGAGCCCATATTTGGCTTGAATAATACATTATTTGTTTACACTGTGAATAATGGTTTGAACAATGAGGATCTCTAACCATCTTCTAACTTGGTGTAGGGGTCTGCATGGACCAAGGCTAAGAACATTGAGTCAAACCATTATAAGCTTTAAAATCTCAGAGTTTCTGAAGAGACTAGAATTATTTGAGGTGACTGAAAGATTGACAAGAGAGCCCTAGGTCTCTTGCCCCTCAGATAGATGAAGATTCTTGCTCAGCATTCATTCCCCTACATGTATTACCTGGGTCTGGGGCTGGGACTCACACCCTGCTCCAGAATTATTAATCCTGCCTTAGAGAAAGGAGGAAAAAAAGAAACAATTTCTTATATTGCTACCCAATGCTCTAAAAAATTTAAATGCTAAAGTGTACTTTACCAATAGCAAATCAGTCCTTTTATTGAACTGTGGCAGAGAACAGGTAGGCACTGAGAACATGAAACGGATAGAAGATGAAGAGGACTGGATGTTACAGAGAAAGAGTGAAAGAAAAGACACATTTTGCCTATTCTCAGTTTAAGGCATGAATAATTCAGGTCCTATTTGATTGCACTCTTAAGTGTCTTTCAAAAATGGTATACTTTCAATCTCTATGACAAATACCAACACTGAAGAAAATATAAACTTTTAGTAAATAATAGGTAAAGACCTTAAGAAAGGTTATTTGAGATTGGAAGAGCTAGATAGGAATAGAGTGTGTTACTTGTTTTAGAAGGATGGAATGAACATACTACCACAAGACTTGTAAAATTTCTTATAAGTGTAGAGAAACCATTAGATCATATGCAAAATAGATTAAGTGTACTTTTTTATTTTTAAGTAATCTTTAAATTTAGTGAATGACTAAACTGTTAAGTTATGGAAATTATTTAGTTTTAAAGCCTATGTTATTTTTGGTGTTGTTGTTGTTTGTTTTTTGTTGCTTTTTTCAAATTTATCTTTATTGTTGAAAGCATTACAGATGACCCCCTTTTTCCCCATTGATCCCCTCCACCCTGCATCCACCCCACTCCCAGGCCTTTCCCATAACAGTGTCTGTGTCCATGGGTTATGCTTACAGACATATAAGTTCTTCTATTAATCTCTCCCAACCCACTCCCTCACCTCCACCTTCCCTCTGAGATCCCTCAGTCTGTTCCATGCTTCTATGTCTCTTGATCTATTTTGTTCATCAGTTTATTTTGTTCATTAGATCCCACATATAACTGAGATCATGTGGTACTTGTCTTTCTCTGACTTACTTATTTCCCTAAGCATAATACTCTCCAGGTCCCTCCATGCTGCCCCAAAGGATAAGTGATCTCTCTTTTTTACAGCTGCATAGTATTCCATGGTATAAATGTACCACAGCTTTTTTAGTCACTCATCTACTGATGTGCACTTGAGAAGAATGTATATTCTGCAGTTTGGGGCTGGAATGTTCTGTAAATGTCAATTAAATCCATTTGATCTAGTATGTCATTTAGGGTCAAAGTTTTCTTGTTGATTTTTTTGTGTAGAAGACCTATCCAGTGAAATCAGTGAGGTGTTAAAGTCCCCTACTATGACTGTATTGCTGTCGGTCTCTCCCTTAAAGTCCTCTAGAAGTTTTTTTTACAAATTTAGGTGCGCCTATATTGGGTGTATATATGTTTATCAGGGTTATATCCTCTTTTTGGATTAATCCCTTTAGTATTATGTAGTTACCTTTCTTGTGTTTCATTATGGTCTTCATTTTGAAGTCTATTTTGTCTGATATGAGTATTGCCACCCCAGCTTTTTTTTTTCTCTTCATTTCCATTTGCATGTTATTTTTTTCCCATCACTTCACTCTCATTCTGTGTGAGTCTTTTGTTCTGAGGTGAGTCTTTTGTAGACACATATATTTGGGTCATATTTTCTTATCCATTTAGCCACCCTATGTTTTTTTATTAGGGGATTTAATCCATTTACATTTAAGATTATTATTAATAGATACTTATCTATTGCCATTTTAATTCTTTATGCCTATGTTTTTCTCTCTATTTCTACTTCTAATTACAGCAGTTCCTTTAACATTTTGTGCAATGTGGGTTTAGTGGTGATAAACTCCTTTAGCCTTTTTTTGTTGGGGAACCTCTTTATTTCACCATCTATCTTAAATGATAGTCTTGCTGGACAGAGCAGTCTTGGTTTCAGATCCTTGTTTTGCATTTCCTTGAATGTTTCATGCCATTCCCTTCTGGCCTGTAGAGTTTCTGATGTAGAGTCAGCTGACAGACTTATGGGAGTTCCTTTGTAGGTCACAGATTGCTTTTCTTTAGCTGCCTTTAAGATTCTCTCTTTGTCTTGAATTTTTGACATTTTAATTATGATGTGTCTGGGCATGGGCCTCTTTGGATTCTTCTTGCTTGGGACTCTTTGTGTCTCATGAACTTGTGTGATATTTTCCCTGACCAGGTTATGGAAGTTTTCTGCCATTATTTCTTCAAACAGGTTCTCTAAACCTTGCTTACTTTTTACCTCTTCTGGCACTCCTAGAATGCAAAAATTGTTATATTTCATGTTGTCCCATAGCTCCCTTCAACTGACCTGTTTTTTAATTGTTTTTTCTTTTTGGATCCCTGATTGAGTGATTTTTTTCTATCCTGTCTTCTAATTCACTGATCCAATCCTCAGCTTCCTCCAATCTGCTGTTTATTCCTTCCAATGTATTCTTTATTTCTGCTATGTCATTGTTAATTATCTTCATAGTTTCCATATCTTTTTCATGCTGTTGAGCATCCTTACAATCAGTATTTTGAACTCTATACCTGATAGATTGCTTATGTTCATTTCATTTAGCTCTTTTTCTGGAGACTTCTTTTGTTCTTTTATTTAGGGCTTTTTTTTTTTTTTTTTTTTTTTTTTTTTGTCTCCCCATATTGGATGCCTGTTTGGGTTGGTTTCTATGTATTAGGTAGTCCTGCTAGGACTCTGAGTATTTTTGGAGGGTCTCTGGTGCAAGCCAATGTCAGACAGAGTGTGTGATTGGCCCTGAGTGCCTGTTTGGAGCTATCAACAACCCTCAGCCTGAGGTCTCCTCTGCTGGAGCTGGGTGCAGTTGAACAGGACCAAGTTGCACACCAAAATCTGCTTTTCCTAGGCCCAGGTCCAGAAGCAGATCAGGCAAACACTCAAAGCATTCTGTGGTCTGCCTCTGCCTGTAGGCTGATTAATCTTATTCTCTTAATGAGTTTTAGGCTGTAGAAACTCTACAGGATGGGGGGCTGATCACTATCATTCTCTAAAAGACCCCAGTCTATAGAATCTCCTCTGGGTAGGGTGAAAGATTTTCCAACAGGGTAGGTCAATTTCTTCCCTCCCCCCTCCCAGGCAAAAGCAGCAAATTGTCTGCCTGAGAAAGATGTCCTCTGCAGTTATGGGGGAATGACTCAACACAGGAATCCAGATGGGTGCCTTCTGATATCTATCTCCAGATACCACAACCCTATATTATCCTCACACAGCTCCAGTCAACACTGCCCTCCTTCTACTGGAGTCCAAGGTGAGTGGCTGCACACAAAACTTTGTGTGTTAGCTCTTTAAGAGTGTGCCTGCATTTCCAGCATTTCTCCATGGCAGATAGAAACCTTGATGCTTTTCACAGCCAAATGTTATGTGGGCACTTTTCTTAGTTCTGATGTTCTTGGTTGGGAAACCCAGCCTGAGGTTTAGGCCCCAGAGTCCTCATTGGGAACCCCCCACAGCTGAGATATCCCTCTGGACCTTCAGTTGCTGCCTGTGGGAGCCCAGCCAGCCCTCACACATCCACACTTCTTACCAGTTTCTATGTGGTCTCCACTTTAGGTCCTTGGTTATGAGGGTGCTCTCCAGCTAGTCTTCAGTTACAGTTGATTATTCAGGGTGGTTTTTCTATATTATACTCCCCAGTAAGAGAAATAATAATGACTAGGGCAAAATGGAGTCCTCAAAATCATACAATTAGGCATGCACATAATCAAATCAGGTAAAAGAAATGTAAATAGTAGTAGACTGGTACAATATCCCTTTTCTTTTCCAAGTGGTTGATGTGGTAAGCTAGGACTGGGAAACATTGAAGCAGGATAAAGCCAAAAGAAAAGCTGATATCGGCAGTTTAGAAAATTCTACTGCAGTAAGAAGATTCAAGAAAAGGGAGGCACAGAACAGGTACTTCGAACCTGAACACTGTTCTGGAGGAGCAAGAGTGGCCCTGAGGCTCACTCATAGTTTGGCCCAGTTTTTTGGTACATCTTAATAGTTTATATTTATTAATATAAACTCAGGAGACTCCTATTTCCAACCTTATTGTCAGAAAAATGAAAAGTCTCTCACTATAGTACACCTAGAAATGCTAGAAAAATAATCATATCCTTTTAAATGCATGGGTGAGTTTACAAAAAAGTAAGGGAATGACTCCCATTGCAGTAATGAGAGGTTAGGTTATTATCAACATTTCCTAAGAAAGTGAATTAAAAAACTGAAAAAATATTTGTATTTGAAATCTCTTTAGAGGGGACAAAAAAATTATGACAGGAACTACTAGGCAAAATGTAAAGAAAAAATGAGAATTTATAGAAAAGTAAAAACACAGAAGCTCATTTGACCTTGAGAATATTTGGCAATCTAGGAAAATTTGAACTTTGTAAGTTTGGTCCTCAAAGTATAGAATACCAGGGTAATAGTCAACCACAAGAATATTATTTTTATTATACAAATACATATTATCTGAATCACCAGATAACCTCAAGCTATGAATTTAGTTTAACAAGGTAAGAGTCTTATAGTATTTTTAAATATCCAGAAGCATATGATAATTCTCCTTTGCTGAAGTCACCTTTATTCTGCATGAACAACACAAAATGATGATAACCCACGTACCCAGAGTGAAAGCCAATAGAAAAAATAACAGATTCACAAGAAAACTTAAGATATTAAAGTTATCAGAAATACAATTAAAATAACTATTTACTAGTCTCAAAATATTAAAAGAGAATTATTAACAATTTTGGAGGAAGCAAAACACTATAAAATGAGGCTAAGCAGATTTGATTGAACTTATCACAGTAAAAAATACAGTAGCAAAAGTATAAAAATAAATAAAATATAGGGCATTTGTGGGATATTAGACATAACTAGAGAGAACTTTTTTACTGTAACATAAGTCAGAAGAAATGAGCTACAATGCAAGCATGAAGAGAAAAAAAAATATTGAAAATATGGAAGAGAGGTATAAGGCAAGGAAAAAAGTCAAAAACAAAAAAGTCTAACATGTGGTTAATTTGTGTCCCAGAAAGAGGTAAGAGAAAGAAAATGTAGCCCTGGTGGTGTGGCTCAGTGGATTGAGCATTGTCTCATGCACCAAGAGGTCACCAGTTTGATTCCAAGTCATGACACATGCCCAGATTGCATGCTCGATCCCCAGTAGGGGGCATGCAGGAGACAGTCGATCCATGTTTCTCTCTCATCAGTGTTTCTATCTCTCTCTCCGTTTCTCTCTCTCTCAAATCAATAAAAGCATATTTTTTAAAAAAGAGAAAATGTTGAAGCAATATTGAAAAAGATATTGGTTATGAGTTTCCCAGCAACAACAAAATACACCATAGATCCAAGAAGCTTAATGAAGCCTAAAAACAAATAAATGAAAGAAACCCACACCATTTCATAAATTATATAATTGTATTATCACTATGTTGTACACCTCAAATAAATATAAAATAAAAAAGAAAAGCAAAAAAACAAATATTTCTGCTAGGAAAAAAAGAGAAAGAAACCCACACTTAGACATATCATAATGAAACAGCCAAACATCAAAGAGAACACATTAATGAGCATTCTAAGAAAAAAGACACTATCATCAAAGGAGTGGTAGATGAACTGGTTTCTGGTTTTTCAATAACAGTGGAAATCAAAAGATAATGGGATAATATATACATTGTTCCGAGAAAAAAAAAAAAAAAAACAACAAAAACAAGCCACCTGCCAATTTAGAACTCTATATCCAGTAAAAATACCTTTTGAGTATAAAATATTATCAGACAAAAATAAATGGAGAAAATTATCATGCAACAACCCTCACAAAGAAATATTCGAAGAATGATTTTAAGGCAGAAAAAGAAGTAATCCTTGATAGAAGAAATACAGAAAAAAGAAAGTGATAAATATGTGCATAGTTTTAAATGAATATTTACAGTATAAAACAGTGATAATGTCTGATGGGGTTCAATTTTGTAAAAAGTTTCAAATTAAAGTGCTGGAAATTTTTTTTAATCACTTGGGAGGAAAATGAAAAATTTTGCTGATTTTAAACTTTTATTTTTTAAGTGTGGATGTTGTAATTTATGGAGTAAACACTAAAAGATGAGAAATAGAATATATATTTTCCAAACAAATGTTAGGCAATAACTTAAAAGATTAAAACAAAACCAATGATCAAAAAATATTTAAGGAAGAAAAAAAAGAAAAATAACTGTCAAGGAAAACACAAAGCACAAAAAAATATAAATTCAAATATATCAATGATTACATTAAATGTAATGTATTAATACTCCATTTCAAAGGTAAAGATTGTGAGGTTGGGGGGAAATCTAAATATGTGATGTAAAAGAGGGCCATATAAATTCTAAGGCTAAGGAAAGTTTGTAAGTGAGAAAATAGAAAAATTAAAACTGTGAGAATTTTAATTTTTAAAAGAGCAATAGCTATTTATTTATTTATAATTTTATTTATTTTTATTTTTATTGAATTTATTGGGGTGATATTGGTTAATGAAATTATATAGGTTTTGGGTGTACAATGATCTGTACATTATATTTGTTTACTAAAGTCAAGTCTCCTTCAGTCACCATTTATGCCCACTTTACCCTCTTCTACCTCCCCTGATCTCCCTTGCCCCCTGGTTATCGCCATACTGTTGTCTTCATCTATGAGGTTTTTCGTATGTTTGTTTTTGTTTTTATGTTTTGTTTTGTTTTTCTTAATCCCTTCACCTTCTTACACTTAATTTCCCAAAACCCCTCCCATTTAACAGCTGTAAGTCTGTTCTATGTATCTATGAGTCTGCTTCTATTTTGTTTGTTAATTTATTTTGTTCTTTATATCCCAAATATAAGTGACATCCTATGAGTATTATCTTTGTCTGGCTTATTTTACTTAGCATATTAACCTCCAGGTCGATTGCAAAAGGTAAGATTTCCTTCTTTCTCAAGGCCAAGTAGTATTCCATTGTGTGAAGGTACCACCTCTTTTTTATCCACTCATCTACTGATAGACACTTGGGAAGCTGCCAGATCTTGGCTATTGTAAATTATGCTGCAATCAATATAGGGGTGCATACATTCTTTCCAATTAGTGTTTTGGGTTTCTTTGGATATATTCCTAGATATGAAATCATAGAATTGTAAAATAGTACTATTTTAATTTATCGTGGTAACTCCAGTTTTCCCCAGTAGCTCCACCAATCTGTATTACCACCAACAGTGAAAGAGTGTTCTCTTTTCTCCACATCCTCGACAACCCTTGTTGTTTGTTAATTTACTGATAATTGCCATTCTGACAGGTGTGAAGTGATATCATACTGTGCTTTTAATTTGCATTTCTCTGATGACTAGTGGCATCAAGCAATTTTTCATATATCTATTGACCATCTGTATGTCGTCTTTGAAGAAGTGTCTGTTCAGGTCCATTGCACATTTTTTTAATTGACTTGTTTGATTTTTTAATGTTGAGTTCTTTATAAATTTTGGAAATTAACACCTTATCAGATGTATCATTGGTGAATATGTTCTCCCATTTATTGGGATTTCTTTTCATTTTGATCATGGTTTTTTTGCTGTACAAAAACTTTTTATTAGTTTATTTTTTCTTTTGTTTTCTGTGCCCAAAAAATATTGCTATGAGAAACAATCGATAATTTGCTGAATTTTTTTCTGTTAGGATTTTTATGATTTTGAGTCTCACAATTAAGTCTTTGATCCATCTTGAGTTTATTCTTGTGTCTAGTGTAAAAAAAAGGTCTGATTTCATTTTTTTACAAATATCTGCCCAATTTTCCCAGCACCATTTATTGAATAAACTATCATTACCTCATTTTATTCTTTTGCTTACTTTGCCAAATATTAATTGACCATAAAGGCATAGCTTTATTTCTGGGTTATTTCTTCGGGTCCATTGATCTATATGTCTGTTTTTATGCCAGTACCGTGCTGTTTTGATTCCTATGGTCTTGTATGATAGTTTGATATCAGGTAGCTGATTCTTCCAACTCTGTTCTTCTTTCTCAAAATTGCTGTAACTGTTCTGTTTCTTTTGTGTTTCCATGCAATTATATCTAATTCTTTTTTGTCCAGATGCACACACTTTTTTATTTATTGTTGACATTATTACAGATACCTCCCATTTATCCCTCCTTTGCCTCTCTCCACCCAGCCCCTGCCCCACCCCAGGCCTTCCTGACACTCTGGTCTGTGTCCATGGGCTATGCATTTATGTTTTAAGGTTAATCTCTTCCCCTCCCGTCCAACCCCTACTCTCTGAGATCTGTCATTCTGTTCCACGCATCCATGCCTCTCAACCTATTTTGTTCTTCAGTTTATTTTGTTAACTAGATTCCACACATAAGTGGGATCATGTGATATTTGTCATTCTCTACCTGGCATATTTTACTTAACATGATAATCTTCAGGTCCATCCATGCTGTCACAAAAAGTAGGACCTCCTTTTTTATAGCCACATATTCCATGGTGTAAATGTACCACAGTTTTTTATCCATTTATCTACTAATGGGCACTTGGGCTGTTTCCAGATCTTAGCTATTGTAAATAATGGTGCTATGAACATTGGGGTGCATATATTCTTTCTGATTGGTGTTTCAGGATAATTAGGGTATATTCCCAGAAGTGGGACCACTGGGTCAGGTAGCAGTTTCATTTTTAATTTTTTTAGAAAACTCCATACTGTTTTCCATACTGTCTATACCAGTCTGCATTTCCAACAGCAGTGTACTACGTTCCCTTTTCTCCACATCTTAGCCAGCACTTGTTTTTTGTTGGATTATTGATGGTACCCATTTTGCAGGTGTAAGGAGATACCTCATTGTTGTTTTAATTTGCATCTCTCTGATGATTAGTGACATTGAGCATTTTTTCATGTGCTGTTTGACCATCTGTATGTTTTCTTTGGAGAAGTGTTTATTCAGATCTGTTGCCCATTTTTTAATTAGATTGTTGGTCTTCCTGGTTTCAAGTGTATGAGTTCTTTGTATATTTAGGAAATTAACCCCTTATCAGATGTGTCATTGACAAATATGTTTTCCTGTTGTACAGTGGGTTCCCTTTTCATTTTGTTGATAGTTTCATTTGCTGTGCATAAATTTTTAGTTTGATATAATCCCATTTGTTTATTATTTCCTTTGTATCTTTTGTCCTAGGTGTTGTATTGGTGAAAATACTGTTGCATGAGTTGTCTGAGATATTACTGCCTATGTATTCGTGTAGGACTTTATGATTTCACAACTTACATTTAAGCATTTTATCCATTTTGAGTATATTCTTAAGTATGGTGATGGTGTAAGTTGGTGGTCCAGTTTCTTTTATTTATTTATTTATTTATTTATTTATTTATTTATTTATTTATTTATTTTTGCATGTACCTGTCCAATTTTTCCAATACCATTTAATGAAGAGACTATGTTTGCTTGCTTGTATGCTCTTGCCTCTTTTTTGAAATATTAATTGACCATAATTGTGTGGATCAATTTCTGGGGTCTCTATTCTGTTCGATTTATCTATATGCCAGTACTTGTGCCAGTAGCAGGCTCTTTTGATTTCAGTGGCTTTGTAGTATAATTTGATATACAGTGTTTTGAACCCTTCAACTTTGTTTTTCTTTCACCAGATTGTTGAGGCTATTCAGGGCCTCTTTTGGTTCCATATATATTTTTGGAATATTTGTTCTATATCTGTGAAATATGCCTTAGGTATTTTAATGGGGACTGCTTTGAATCTGTAGATTGCTTTAGGTAGTATGGACATTTTAATGATATTAATTCTTCCAACCCATGAACACAGTATATGCTTCCACTTCCTTGTGTCTCCCTCTATTTCCTTTATCAATGTACTATAGTGTTCCGAGTACATGTCTCATACATCTTTGTTTAAATATATTCCCTCTATCTTATTTTGTTGTTGTTGTTGCAATGGTAAATGGGATTGCTTTTTAGTATCTCTTTCTGAGAGTTTATTATTGGTGTATAAAAATGCCATCAATTTCTGGATATTAATTTTGTATCCTGCTATTTTGCCAAATTCATTTATTAAATCTTATGTTTTTTTTGTTGGAGTATTTAGGGTTTTCTACTTACAATATCATGCCACCTGTGAATAATGACAATTTTATTTCCTTCTTTCCAATTTTAATGCCTTTTATTTTTTCTTCTTGTCTGATCTCTGTGGCTAAGACTTCCGGTACTATGTTGAATAAGAGTGGTGAATGAGGACATCCCTGTCTTGTTCTGGATTTTAAAGAATATTATTATTATTATTATTTTGCCCCTTGAGTGTGATGTTGGCTTTGGTTTTGTCATATTTGGCTTTTATTATGTTGATGTATGATCTCTCTATTCCCACTTTGCTGAGAATTTTTTATTATAAATGGGTGCAGGATTTTGTTGAATGCTGTTTTTGTATCTATTAATATAATCATATAATCTTTATCCTTCATTTTTTTAATGTGATTCATTATATTAATTGATTTGCAGATATTGTACCAAACTTGTATCCCAGGAATAAATCCCAGTTTATCATGGTGTATGATCTTTGTAATGTACTTCTGGATCTGGTTTTCCAATATTTTGTTGAGAATTTTAGCACCTATGTTCATCACAGATATTGGCCCATAATTTTCTTTCTTCATGGTGTCTTTAACTGGTGTTGGATAATTGCGATCTCATAAAAAAAACTTGGACGCCTACCATCCTCTAATATTTTTGGAATGCCTTGAGGAGAATGTTAGTTCTTTTTGAATATTTGGTAAAATTCACCTGTGAAGCCCTCTGGTTCAGGACTTTTACTTGCTGAGAATTTTTTTATTACCTCCTCAATTTCATTAGTTGTAATTGGACTATTCTGGTTTTCTGATTCTTCCTGATTCAGTTTTGGAAGATTGTATGTTTTAGGAATTTATCCATTTTGCCCAGTTTGTCCAGTTTGTTGGCATATAGTTCTTCCTAGCATTTGTTTACAATCCTTTTTATTTCCATAGTGTCAGTTGATACTTTTCTTATTTCATTTTTAATTTTATTTATTTGGGCCCTCTCCCTTTTAAAGGATTGGCAACCTTATTCATCTTTTCAAAGAAGCAGCTCTTGGATTCATTGATGATTTGATTATTTTTATTGCTTTTCAGTCTCTATGTCATTTATTTCTGCTCTGATCTTCATTATCCCCTTCCTCTTACTTACTCTGAGCTTTTTTGTTGTTGTTTTATATTTGTTCTTTTAGGTGTATATTTAGATTGTTTGAGATTTTCTTGCTTCTTAAAGTTGGCCAATTATGCTATGAACTTCCCTCTCAGAACTGGTTCCACACTGTTTCATAGTTTTGGATTAGTTGTGTATTCGTTTTCATCTGTTTCCAGCTAACTTTTGATTTCTTCCTTGATCTCATTGTTAACTCATTTATTGTTTTATAAAATGCTATGTAGAGTATATGTGTTTGAATGTTTTCAATTTTTTTGTTGTAGTTAATTTCTAGTTTCATACCATTGTGGTCAGAGAAGATGCTTGATGTGATTTTAGTCTTCTTGAACTTGTAGAGGCTTGTTTTGTGTCCTAACATGTGGTTTATCTTTGAGAATGTTCCATGTGCACTTGAGAAGAATGTATTTTCTGCTGCTTTGGAATGAAATGTTCTGTAATGATCAATTAAATCCATCAAATCCAATGTGACATTTAAGGTTGCAATTGCCTTGTTCATGTTTTATCTGGAAGATTTATCCATTGATATCAGTGGGATGTTAAAATCCCCTACTATGACTGTATTGCTGTTGATGTTTCCCTTAATTTCCACCAAGACTTTATATATTCAATTTCTCCTATGTAGAGTGCATATATGTTTACAAGGTGCATATATGCTATATCCCTTGTTGGGACAATCGCTTTAGTATTATGTAGTAACCTTTTTGTCTCTCATTGTGGCTTTTGTTTTGAAGTCTATTTTGTCTGTTATAAGTATTGCAACCTAATCTTTTTTTTTGTTTCAATTTGCGTGGAATATTATTTTCCATCCCTTCACATTCAGTCTGTGTGTATGTTCTGTTTTGAGGTGGGTCTATTGTAGACAACATATATATGGGTCATGTTTTCCTGTCCATTCTGCTACTTTATAACTTTTGATGAAAGCCTTTAGTTAAGTTATATTTATGGTTATTATTGATAGGTACATATTTTTTTCCTAGGGTTCCCTTTTCTTCACATCCTCACCAACACCTGTTGTTTATTGATTTATTGATTGCCATTTTATTTTTATACCTATGTTTCTCTCTATATATACACTTCTTCTTCTTAAAGTAGGCCCTTTAACACTTCCTGCAATATTACTTTGATAGTAATGAACTCCTTTAGCTTTGTGTGTGTGTGTGTCTCAGAAATTTTTTATTTCACCTTCAATTTTAAATGATAACCTTGCTGGAGAGAGTAGACTTGGTTGTAGGTCTTTGCTTTTCATCACTTAAATATTTCATGACAGTCCCTTCTAGCCTAAAGTGATTCTGTTGAGAATTCAGCTGGTAGCCTTATGGGAACCCCCTTATTGTTAACTAATTTTATCTCCCTTGATCCTTTTATTTTATTATTATTATTATTTTAAATTTTAATTTGTTTGAAATATTACAGATGTCCCGCTTTCTCCCCAAGGACCCGTTCCACTCCATCCCTTCCCCCTCCCCAGTCCTTCTCCCCACTATGGTCCATGTCCTTGGGTTGTGCACATATGCATATAAATTCTTTGGTTACTCTCTTCCCCTCTACCCACATGCTCTCCTCTTTCCCTCTGACATTCGTCAGTCTCATCTATGCTCCCATGTCATTGAATCTACTCTGTTCATCAGTTTATTAAGTTCTTTAGATTCCACATATACGCGAGATTATGTGATGTTTGTCTTTCGCTGCCTGGCTTATTTCACTTAGCATAATATTCTCCAGGTCCATCCATACTGTCCCAAAGGGTACGAGATTATTCTTCTTTACAGCTGCATAGTATTCCATGGTGTAAATGTCCCACAGCTTGTTTATCCACTCATCTACTGATGGGCACTTGGACTGTTTCCAGATCTTAGCTATTGTAAACTGTGCTGCTATGAACATCCGGCTACATATATTCTTCCGGATTAATGTTTCAGGATTCTTAGGATACATTCCTAGGAGTGGAATCACTGGGTCAAAAGGCAGGCCCATTTCTAATTTTTTGAGGAACCTACATACTGTTTTCCATTGTGGTTGCACCAGTCTGCATTCCCACAGGCAGTGTACTAGGGTTCCCCTTTCTCCACACCCTCGCCAGCATGACGTTTGTTGATTTGTTCATGGTGGCAATTCCGACAGGTGTGAAGTGATACCTCATTGTGGTTTTAATTTGCATTTCTCTGATGATTAGTGACATTGAGCGTTTTCTCATGTGTCTCTTGGCCATCTGTATGTCCTCTTTGGAGAAGTGTCTATTCAAGTCCTTTGCCCATTTCTTAATTGGGTTGTTTGTCTTCCTCTTGCTGAGCAGTATGAGTTCCTTGTACACTTTGGAAATTAGCCCCTTATCAGATACATCCTTGGCAAATATGTTTTTCCAGACCGTGGGGTTCCTTTGTATTTTGAGCCTGTTTTCTTTTGCTGTGTGGAAGCTTTTTAGTTTGATGTAGTCCCATATGTTTATTTTTTCTTTTGTTTCTCTTACCCTAGGAGATGTTTCAGTGAAAAGTCCACTGCGTGGGATGTCTGTGACTTTACTGTCTATGTTTTCTTCCAGGATTTTTATGGTTTTGTGACTTAGATTTAAGTCTTTTATCCATTTTGAGTTTACTTTTGTGTATGGTGAAAGCTGGTGGTCTAGTTTAATTCTTTTGCATGTATCTGTCCAATTATCCCAGCACCACTTATTGAAGAGACTGTCTTTACTCCATTGGGTACTCTTGCCTCCTTTGTCAAATATTAACTGACCATAATGGCATGGGTTTATTTTTGGAGTCTCTGTTCTGTTCCATTGATCTATATGCCTGTTGTTGTACCAATACCAGGCTATTTTGATTACAGTGGCTTTGTAATACAGTTTGAAGTCTGGTAATGTGATCCTGCCCACTCTGTCCTTCTTTCTCAAGATAGCTACAGCTATTTGGGGTCCTTTTTGGTTCCATATAAATTTTTGAAATGCTTGTCTGAGGTCTGTGAAATATGCTGTTGGTATTTTAATAGGAATTGCATTGAATTTATAAATTGCTTTGGGTAGTATGGATAGTTTAATGATATTAATTCTTCCAATCCATGAGCATGGTATATTCTTCCACTTGTTTAAATCTTCCTCTATTTCTTTTTTCAGTGTCATGTTGTTTTCTGAGTACGGGTCTTTTACATCTTTGGTTAAGTTTATTCCTGGTTATTTTATTTTTTTAGTTACAATGGTAAATGGTATTGCTTTTTTAGTTTCTTTCTCCGAAAGTTCATTGTTGGTGTATAAGAATGCCATTGGTTTCTGAATGTTGATTTTGTATCCAGCTACGTTGCCAAATTCGTTTATCAAATCTAGTAGTACTTTAATGGAGTCTTTAGGGTTTTCTATATACAATATCATGTCATCTGCAAATAATGATAGTTTTCCTTCCTCCTTTCCAATTTGGATACCTTTTATGTTTTCTTCCTGTCTGATGGCTATGGCAAGGACTTCCAGTATTATGTTGAATAAGAGTGGTGAAAGTGGACATCCCTGTCTTGTTCTGGTTTTTAATGGAAATGGTTTTAGTTTTTGCCCATTGAGTATGATGGTGGCTCTAGGTCTGTCATATATGGCCTTTATTATGTTGAGGTATGATCCCTCTATTCTCACTTTGCTGAGAGTTTTTATCAGAAATGGGTGCTGGATTTTGTTGAATGCTTTTTCTGCATCTATTGATATGATCATATGATTTTTGTCCTTCATTTTGTTTATGTGATGTATCACATTTATTGATTTCCAGATGTTGTACCAGCCTTGCATCCCCAGAATAAATCCCACTTGGTCATGATGTATGATCTTTTTAATGTGAAGATTTTTGCATCTATGTTCATCAGGGATATTGGCCTGTAATTTTCTTTCTTTGTAGTGTTTTTACCTGGTTTTGGGATTAGAATGATGCTGGACTCATAAAAAAAGTTTGGGAGTTTTCCCTCCTCTTGAATTTTCTGGAATAGTTTGAATAGAATAGGTGTTAATTCTCCTTTAGATGTTTGGTAAAACTAGCCTGTAATCCATCTGGTCCAAGACTTCTGTTTGCTGGGATTTTTTTTTTACTGCTTCAATTTCATTAGTTGTTATCAGCCTATTCAGGTTTTCTGCCTCTTCTTGACTCAGCTTTGGAAGGTTGTATGCTTCTAGGAATTTGTCCATTTCCTTCATGTTGTCCAATTTGTTGGCATATAGTTGCTCATAGTATTTTCTTACAAATCTTTATATTTCTGTTGGGTCACTTGTATCGCCTCTTTGATTTCTGATTTTATTTATTTGGTTCCCCTCTCTTTGTTTCTTAGTAACTCTGGCTAAAGATGCATCAATCTTATTTACTTTTTCAAAGAACTATCTCTTGGTTTCATTGATTTTCTGTATTATTTTTTAGTCTCTCTGTCATTAATCTATGCTCTGATTTTTATTATTTCCTTCCTTCTACTTCCTCGGGACTTTTCTTTCTGTTTTCGTTCTAGTTCTTTTAGTTGTTGTGTTAGATGGTTCATTAGATCTTTTTCTTGTTTCTTGAGATAGGCCTGTAATGCTATAAATTTTCCTCTCAGGACTGCTTTCGCCGTGTCCCATAGGTTGTGGGTTGTTGTCTGTTCATTTTCATTACTTTCCATGAAGTGTTTGATTTCTTCCTTGATCTCATTAGTAACCCATTCATTGTTTAATAACATGCTATTTAACCTCCATGTGTTTGAATATTTTTGAGTTTTTTTAATAGTGGTTGATTTCTAGTTTCATGGCATTGTGATCCTAGAAGATGCTTGATATGATTTCAATCTTCTTATATTTGTAGAGACTTCCCTTGTGCCCTAACATGTGGTCTATGTTTGAGAATGTTCCATGTGCACTTGAGAAGAATGTGTATTCTGCTGCTTTGGGGTGAAATGTTCTGTAAATATCAATTAAATCCATCACTTCTAGTGATTCACTTAAGGTCTGAATTTGCCTGTTGATTTTTTGTCTTGATGATCTGTCCAATGCTGACAGTGGGGTGTTAAGTTCCCCCACTATGATTGTGTTGCTGTCAATCTCCCTTTTAAAGTCCCCCAAGAAATTTTTTTATATATTTAGGTGCTCTTGTATTGGGTTCATAAATGTTTACAAGGGTTTTTTCCTCGTGTTGGATTGATCCTTTTAGTAATATGTAGTGACCATCTTTGTCTCTTGTTATGGTCTTTTTTTTGAAATAGGTTTTGTCAGAAATAAGAATTGCTACTCCAGCTTTCTTCTCCTTTCCATTTGCATGGAATATTTTACTCTATCCCTTCACTTTTAGCCTCTGTGAGTCTTTTGCTCTCAGGTGGGTCTCTTGTAGACAGCATATATTTGGGTCCTGTTTTCTTATACATTCAGCTACCCTTTGTCTTTTGATTGGACCATTTATCCCGTTTACATTTAAGGTTACTATTTATATCAACTTATTTAATGCCATTTTCCCCCTTTATGCTTATGTACCTTTCTCTCACTATAACTTCTTTTTCTTAAAGCAGTCCTTTCAGTATTTCTTGCAATGCTGTTTTAGTAGTACTAAAGTCCTTTTTTTTTTTTTTTTTTTTTTTGTCTGGGAAGCTTTTTATTTCACCTTCAATTTTAAATGATAGCCTTGCTGGATAAAGCAATCTTGGTTGCATGTTCTTGCTTTTCATTAGTTGGAGAACTTCATACCACTACCTTCTGGTCTGGAGTCTCTGTTGAGAAATCAGCTGTCAGTCTTATGGGGGTTCCCTTGTAGGTCACTGCTTGTCTCTCTCTTGCAGCACTTAATATTTTCTCTTTGTCCTTGACAATTGCCATTTTAATTATGATGTGTCTTTTAGTGGGTCTCATTGGGTCCCTCGTGTTTGGAACCCTGTGTGCTTGCTGAACTTGTGTGGCTTTCTCCTTCACCAGCCTAGGGAAGTTTTCTATAATTATTTCCTCCACCAAGTTCTCTATCCCTTGCTCTCTTTCCTCCCCCTCTGGCACTCCTCTAATGCGAATGTTGTTATCCTTTATGTTGTCCCAAAGCTCCATTAGACTGTCCTCATGCTTTTTGAGTGTTTTTTCTTTTTGCTGCTCTGATTGATTTTTTTCTACCTTGACTTCTAAGTCACTTATTCTATCCTCTGCTTCATTGAGCTTGCTTTTAATTCCTTCTTGTGCATTCTTGATATCAGATACAGCATTCTTTTTTTTCTTTTTTTAAAAATATATCTTTATTGATTTCAGAGAGAGGACAGGAGAGGGGGAGAGAGAGATAGAAACATCAACGATTAGAGAGTCATTGATTGAGCCCGCAACCCGGGCACGTGCGCTGACCGAGAATCGAACCCCGATCGCCTGGATCCTAGGTCGACACTCAACCGCTTAGCCACACCAGGCTGGACAGATACAGCCTTCTTTATCTCTGTCTCAGTTTTATTTATGGTATGTATCTCTTTTTTCATGTTTTCACTAAGGTCCTCAATCTTATCATCTAGTGTCTTCTTAAGTTCCTTGAACATCTTCATCATCCATACTCTGAACTCCATTTCTGATAACTTGCTTAACTCCACCTCATCAAAGTCTTTTTCTGGCAATGTTTCCTTTTCTTTAATTTGAGGGTTGTTTCTTTGTCTCCTCATTTTGGTAGGCCTTACTGTTTGTATCTATATATTAGATATATTTGCTGTCCCCCAGTCTTGTGGGATGGGATTTTGTCTTGTGGGACCAGTGGAACCCAGAGGTGTGTTTTCCTTACACTTCTGAGCTCTTTGCTCTAGGGGTGTCCCTTTTGTGGTTTCTTTATGTTCTCCTGTTGTGGTTGAGTCTAGATTGTCGTTGATCAGTCCTTGGGAGGGCCCTCCTCTCAGGTTGGCTAACTGTGTCTCAGCCCCAACCTCATTTTATAAGCTGTTGTACGGCTGCTGGCAAGGCAGGGCAATACACAATTAAACTTCCAGGAAACAAGAGGTATCTTACAAAATATCTTGACAGTCACAATGAAAACAACCCACGTGAAAATAGAATTGGGAGAGTGAAGGGAGAACACGCGCACACACACACACACACACGCAAATGCTTAAAAAAAAGAAAGAGAAAGAAAAGCATCACTTAGAGAGAGAGATGTACATTGTTAATACTGGTGAAAATTTAGAAAATAATAATAAACTAAAATGTAAAAAATAGAGAAGCTCCTGGGAGATAACAGAAGCAGAGAAAAGATTCTGAAAGAAGGGCCAGCAAAAAATTAAGGGAGAGAATAGGAATAGGATAATAGTTGAAAATGAGAAAACAAAAATACAATAAAGAGAATAAGAGAAGCTAACAATCAAGCAAAAAGACAGGAAGACAGAAGAGAGGATAACAAAAGAATGAAAGAAAAGTAGAAAAAGAAACAAGAAAAAGAAAAATAAGTTATGCCAATGGATGGAGAGGAGAGAGAGAGATAAAGCCCCAGCAGGGAGGAAGTCCATTAATATATTTGGGGGAAACTATAGAGGAAAGCAGTAAACTTGGTTATAATGATAAAGTCTCAGTTGTTAAGCAGGGATATCAAGGAAGTCTTGATATTAAAAGCAAGGATAAAACAAAACAAAGCAAATAACCAAAACAAAACTAAAAACAAGCTAAGCAAGACAAAAGTCTTTTATAAAAAAGTGGGGATTGAAATTTTTAAAAATGTTTAAAAAAATTATTATAAAATTTAAAAAAGAAGAAAAACAAATTTTCTCCCCTTTCCCTTCTTCCTAAGGAAAAAAGGGAAAAAATAAACCACAAAGAAAAAACAAACAAACCCAAAATCCAAAAAACCTCAAAACCAAACAAAACAATGAAACAGATGAAAAAAAGGTAGTCAATCAGGTGAGTTTCTTCTGGGCAACTTATGTTGTCTGAAGGTCACTGTTTTGTGTGCTGATTTTTGTTCTCCTGGGAGGTACTTGTTTATCAGCCAATGTGAGGAGCTGTCTAGGTTTGGCTCTGGTGTCCTTAGGTAGATGGTTGATCTGAGGCTCTCCGTGGACCACCTCCTTTTGTCAGCTATTTTGCAACCTTGTATTTGCCTGGTCATTCTCTAGAGTCTTTTGTAGAGTCTTTAGGGTGCAGGGTGGCTAGTGTAGCTCAAGGTATCACTCCCCTTAGAGTTTCACTGTCAGGCACTCACTCTGTGGGAGTTAGTCTCTGCTCCACCGCCAGCTCCACCGCCAGCTCATCAGTACCTACATTGTCTTCTGATTCTAGTTCCCCATGCACTGGCCTGCTGCAGTTTCAGATTGATTTTAGCCTGTTGCCTTTTCTGTATGGGCCGTTTCAGCAGCCTGGGCTCAGTGGGTTTGATTAAAAACACATTCTGGTGAGCCCTTTGCCTGCCCAGCTCCCAGCAGGGGTTTTCAGCATTTCCTCCAGTTCCCAAACAACAGTTCCTGAGAGTCTTATTCTTGTAATGTCCTCCTGTGAGCTGCTCTCCCTTCCCCCTCAGGACTGCCCTGCAGGTGTGTCTGGGGCTTCAGTGAGCGGGACTCATCTTTTTCCTGTTGGGGGCAGTGCTCCTGACTGAGGGAGAGGCCGGCAAGCTCTACCCCTCTCTGCTCAGCTCTGGTTGCCTGGTCGCCCCTCAGACCTTCTACTGTGCAAACACCAATCCCAGCCTCTGCTGGTCTGTCTGCATTGTGCACGCAGGGAAGGTGGGAACCAGTTCCGTAATCAAACTTGCAAATGCACAAAGCAACATACAGTCAGAAAGTCCACCCTGCAAGGTCCCACAGCCTGCACACCAGGGCATCCAGCGGGAGGAGACCCAAAGTCAGCTCCATGCAGCTCCCCACACCACTGGTCTCAGCAAAGCTGGAGAGGCTTCACGTGCCACCACGGGTCCCCTCAGGGCTGGTCACAGATCCCAGCCTCTCCACACTGGGAACTCAGGGCAGGGAGGGCTTCTCCCCTCCCCCAAGCCACACAGATTCAGGGCTTTCTGGGGCTCAACACAATGCCCCATAGGGAGGCAGAGGGTCCCTGTGTGTGGCTGCTCAGCACAGTCCTCTCGTCCCTTACCACTCGGGTGCCACAGGCCTTGGGACAGCCTTCCCTATGGTCGGCCCCCCGAGCACTACACCCCGGTTGCAGCCGCCACTAGAAGCTTTGTTTCCTAGGAAAGCCATCCCCTTCTTGCAGACTCACTGCGTCCCTGTGGCCTTCTGACCTCTGCGTGGAGTGCTCCTTCCCCTCTCTTTGCTCTGGGTGTGGGATCCCCACTTTTGGATTCCCTCCGCCCTCCCGAGGAGAGGGAGCCCTACAGCTTCCAAGCCTCTGGGCTCAGAGCCCAGCACAGGCTTCAGGGGGACTCCCCCTTCTTATGTCCCCCCTCTTTTACCGGACTTCTTCAGTGCTCCCCACTCGCACTCCGTCCACTCAGGCATGTTTCTCTGGTTTTTTAAAGCTGGTTATGTAGGATTTTAGGAGTAAATCGAGTCCATGGCTGGGAGCGGGGTCTTTCTGCTGCTTCCAACAGTGCTGCCATCTTCCCTCCTCCCTTGATCCTTTTAAATTTCTCTCTTTGTCTTTAATTTTGCCATTTTAATTATGACATGTCTTGGTGTGGGCCTTTGTGGGTTCTTCTTGATTTACACTTCCTGTGCTTCCTGAACTTGTGTGATTTTTTTTCTTCACCAGGTTAGGGAAATTTTCCACCATTAGTTTTTCAAACAGGCCCTCTATTGCTTCCTCTCTGTCTTTTACTTCTGGTACTCCTATGATGCCGATGTTGTTAGGTTTGATATTTTCCCAGTAGTCTCTCAGGTTTTCCTCATTTTTAAATATTATCCCTTTTTTTAATACTCTGCTTTGCTCTTTACTGTTATCTTGTCCTCTGTATTGCTGAATTGATCTTCAGTTTCTTTCAACCTGCTCTTGATTCCTTCTAATGTATTCTTCATTTCAGATACTATTCATTTCTGTCTGGTTCTTTTTTATGATCTCTATGCCCTTTTTAATTCTTACTATCTCTTAGTTAAAGTTCTCACTGAGATTATCCATTCTTCTTCTGAGGTTCTAAAGCATATTTATAACCATTGTTTTAAACTCTGCATCTGGTATTTATGTTGCTTCCATTTCATTTAATTCTTTTTCTGGGAATTTATTTTGTTCTTTCATTAGGGGCATATTTTTTTTTTTCTCTCTCCTCATTTTGTCTGCCTTTTTGGGTTTGTCTATTTATTAAGTAGATCTAGTATGACTCCCAAGCTTATTATGAACACTTTCTGATGTATGAGCCTTGTGGGTTTAAGTTGCATAATCTTCTAGATCACCTAAGCTAGGTGCTCCAGAAATGATTCTTGTGTGGGTTATGTGCTCTTTCTTGTTGTAGTTGAGTCTTAAATGCTATTCATCCATTCATGGGTAGGGTTAACTCTCAGCCTGGCTGACTATAAGGATAGACTTCATTCACTGTGTATGAGTAGCTATTCAAGGACTACCTTCTGAGGCAGAGTTGTTCCAGCATGGTCTCATGTCTACCAGGGTCCCCTTTTTTCTGTGCTGTTTGTTTAGCTAGTTTGGTCAAGCTCTGGTGTGGTTTGAAACCCACATCTGTTTGTGTTGGTCTTTGGCTCTCTTGATCAATGCTTTGGTATAGGTCGATGTGAGGCATTGTGTGTAACTGGCCTTGGGCTACCTGTCTGGAACTGCCACACTATTCACTGTTTATGGTTGTGTCTATTGGGCCTTGGTTTGTGTGGGAGGGACCAGGCTGTGTACCAAGATCCACTTCCTGAAGCTCTGAGCTATGGGCAAATCAATACAATTCTAAGGCTCCCCTGAAGTTTGCAACCATCTGTCAGACACTCAATGGAGAGAGTGTGGCCTTTACTCCAGAGTCATACCGCTCAGTTCCTTCTAGAATCTCCAAATCTAGCTCTCCCAGGAGGAGTACATCACAGGTTCAGGTTGAGTGCAACCAACTATCCCCACTGCAGGAACAAGTTTGGCAGAATAGCTGGCGGACTTGGGTAAATAGATCAAGAAAGCCTTCCATTGGGGGTGGCAACAGCTGGGTTGAGGGAGAGGGTCAAGCTGCATTCCCCCCCTTAACTCTGTAGCCATGCTTGCTCAAGCCCTGGACTGGAGCTTCTGAGAAGGATGCACTCTGAATATCTCATCTTTGAGAGAAGCCACCTTCCCCTTGCAGACCTGAGCCCAGCAGGGCAGGCCCTGTATGACTTGGAGGAGAATATCAAGGCAACCCTCTGCTGGGGATGGTGCTGGCCCTTGGGATGGGAGTGAGTTGCAAGCTTCCCCCTATCTCTGCAGCTGTGCAGCCTGAGATCCTGACAGGAGGCTTTAAGGGGAACCAACCAAATGTACCTAACATGCCAGTGGGAGCAGAGAAAGATTGGCCCCTGTTCACACAGTTCAAGTACCATGTGAGATTCTAGCTATAGTTTCTCCAGAAAAATTAATATACCTCAGGCCCTTGCTGGGTGCATCCAACAGTCATTTCTGCAGGAGTTCAGTTTGGCAGGGTGGTGTTACCAGTGTTTGGAGGACAGGGTTAGTGCACTCTCCTAGTTGTTGCTACAAGAATAAGAGTGACTGACCCTGGAAGATGGCAACTGAGGGCAGCGTGGGATGTTGACTCAGAATTGGAGCCTCAATAATGAACCCTCCAGATATTTCTCTGGAGCTACTCCACCCATATCTTTTCTTTAGGAGTTCTGTATGCTCAGAGTCTCCTTCCTTCTACCAGAGCCCTTGGTGGGTGCCCAAGAGTGAGTTACTGTGCATTGTCCCTTTAAGAGAGCACCTGGGATTCTAGCAGGCTCCCTCTATTTCCTAGAAGACAGAACCCTCACTGATTTTCACTGCCAGATGCTCTGCAGACTCCTCTTCCCGGCCCTGCTGTTCTGGTTTAGAGGTCCCAGTGTGAGACCTCATACTCCTTATGGGGGACTTTTGCAGCCAAGATATCCCTCCGACCTCTTAGTTTCCACACCTGAGAGCAATGGCTAACCCTCTTCGTGTGTCCTCCCTTCTTAACAGTCTCTGTGTAGCTTTTTGTATAAATCCTTGGGTATAATACTCTTGTTCAGCTGGTCATTTAGGTCAATTTCCCTATAATTTACCAGTAAATCTGGTTGGGCACAGGGAGATATATGTAGCTTCCATCTGCTTCCAACCATCTTCTTAACTTTTATGTTATTATTATTATTATTATATTTATTTATTCATTTATTTATTTATTTGAAGAAAGTCGTTTAGCTATGGCAGACAAGATAGGCATTATTGTAAAATGCACCACTGTAGAAGAAGCAAGTTACTTCATGGTGATAAATTTTTAGTTCTATAGGATAATATAAAACAAAAAACGTGTGTGCATATAATAGCATAGCCTTAAAATGTATGAAGCAAAACTTCACAGAACACAAGAGGAAATAAAAAAAGCTAGCTCATTAATTAATAGAACACATAGAAATCAATCATTACGCTTGTAGAAGATGTGAATAAGCCAATTAAAAGTCTTGACAAAATGGTTCCAACAAACTGCATAATAAAAAATTTGATTTAAAAAACTGCAGAATATATATTATTACACACATAACATATTTTCTTTTAAAATATTCAGAAATGGGCCTTGAAACTTGTTCTGGTTAATGTAGAAATCTATAACTTGAAATGAGTTGCTAAAATAATAAAAATATAAATTATATAGCTTCAGCTAAGAGGGTAGGAATTGGATGGTAAGAAAAATGATATTAAAGCTTAGGAAGATGGTGATTCATGTTAGTAAGTGGTGAAACCTTTGGTAAAACACATTTATGCAACAACACATTTATGGGGAAACACATCATATTATATCCACAAATTTCAAAAAATTAAATCATATAGGGTATGTTCTCTTGCAATACTTATTAATACAGAAAGAGTATGGGGGTAAGGGAGAAGGCAAAGGGAAACAGGAAGGAAACGGGGAAGGGAGAGAGAGAATATGTATGGGGGGAAACATATAACCAATATCAGAAATTTTTAAAAAGTTAGCATTATGTTATATATACTACTCCCCTCACCACCCCAATAGTTTTTTTACTTTATTTCTCAATCCCTCCATCCCACATTTAGTTCTTCCTAAAAGCTGTGAGCATGCTCTCTATGAGTCATCCCTTTTATATTCATGAAAATTCTATATATCTGAATTAAATAAGCATGTACAAATATCCCCCCCCTTTTATAGAGGTCATTATTTTTGTCCTAAGTAAATAACAATTTTTAATTGTTTTTCATTATCAAGGGCATTTGCTGAACTTCAAAGATGTATAAAAAATTAACATCTGATGTGAATGATATTAATGCTACTTTAGCAAAAATAAAATAAATAAAAGTGGGCATATTAAAACTGATTTTACAGAAATAAAATAAGATTATAAGAGATTATTATGGACATCTGTTCAATAACAAAATGGATAATCTAAATGAAGGGGGCACATTTTAGAAACAATCAACCAAAACTGATTCATGAAAAATTAAAAAATTAAATAGATCTATAACTAGTAAAGAGGGATGAATCAGCAATTAAAAACCTCCCAACAAAGAAAAATACAGACCAAAAGGCATAATTGGTGAAATCTACCAAATATTAAAGAAAATTACCACTAGTTCTTCTCAAATTTTTCCAAAAACTTGAAGAGAAGGGGACACTTTCTCATTTTGTGAAGGTTGCTAACAAAGACAAAGACACTACAAGAAGAGAAAACTACATGCCAATATTCCACATGAACGTTCATACAAAATGCCAGCAAACTAACAAAATACTAGCAAATCAAAATCAGCAATACATTAAAATTATTATCTATCATGACAAAGTGAGATTTATTCATGGAATAACAGGCTAGGTAACACATGAAAATCAATAAATGTAATATACCACACTAGCAAAAGGAATAAATTTCAAAGAGAGCATGTGGTCACCTCAATTGATGCAGAATAATTATTGGACAAAATGCAACATTTTTTTCTTGATAGAAATACTCAGTAACCAAGGAATTGTACGAAATTTCCTCAAGATGATACAGGAAATATAGGAAAACATGCACAGCTAAAATTATATTCAGTGGTGAAAAATTGAAAGCTTTCCCATGAGATCAGGAACCAGACAAAGATGCCTGCTTAGGCCACTTACATTCAACATAGTATTGGATGCTCTAGTCAGAACATTAAGGCAAGAAAAAGACACAAAAGGCTGGCAAATTTGAAAGAATAAGCAGTAATATTTATGTTTATTGATAACATGATCTTTTCATTTTGGTTCTAAATTTATTTTATTTTTAAAAATAAATGAATTTTGAATTTTATTTCCATAACATTTAAAAAATTACATATTTTTATTAATATTTTTAAATTAAGTTTATTTAAGTGACATTGATTAATAAAATTATATAAGTTTCAAGTGTACAATTCTATGATGCATCATCTGTATATTACATTGCATGGCTTTGGGTTGTGGACATGACCATATCTGTAGAAATTCCTAAAGATCCCAGAAAGAGCTGTTAGAGCTAATAAACGAATTCAGTAAAGCTGCAGGATACAAAACCAACACATTAAAATTTGTTGTATTTCTGTACACTAACACTGAACAATCCATAAAGAAAATTAAGAACATAATTGAATCTACAATGCATCAAAAAGAATACTTAGAAATAAACTTAACCAAGAAGGCAAAAGTCTTCAACACTGAAAATTACAAGCCTTGACTGAAATAAATTGAAGACAATATAAATAAATAAAAAGAATTCCATTTTCATTGATTGTACTACCTAATATAGTTAAGATAACTATACTACCTAAAGTAATCCTTATCAATATTCCAATGACATTTCTTTAGAAATAGAAAAATTTATCCTAATATGTATTTGGAATCTCAACAGTTGCAGAATAGCTAAATGATCTTGGAAAAGAATAACAAAGTTGGTGTCCTCATGCTTCCTGATTTCAAAACTTATGACAAAGCTACAGTAATCAAAACAGTGTGATAATACAATAAAAATAAAGTTAAAAAAAAGTGTGGTAATTACATAAAGACAGACATGTAAAGTAATGAAATAGAGACTCCAGATAGACTAGAGACCCCACATAGAATCTCTTTCATATATGGTTAAATAATTTTTGACATGTGTGACACTATTCAATGGGGAAAAGAGAATCTTTTCAACAAATGTCTGGGAAAACTGGAAATCCACATGTAAAGGAAAAAAGTTGAATTCTTATCATACACTACGTACAAAAATTAACTCAAAGTGGATCAAAGATGTAAACTTAAGGGCTAAAACTGGAAAAAAAATAATAAAACATAAGGGGAAATCTTTATACCATTAAATTTGATGATTACTTTTTTGATATGACACCTAAAGCACAAACAACAAAAGAAAAATAATAGATAAATTGTACTTCACCAAAATTAAAACTTTTGTGCATGAAAGGACACTATCAAGAGACTGAAAAGACAATCCACAGAAAATATTTGGAAATCATATATATCCGATAGGGTATTAATTTCCAGAACATATAAAGAACCCTTACAACTAAACAAGATCACTAACATTAAAGCATACTACCTAATTAAAAATGGACAAAGGACTTGAATAAACATTTCTCTAGAGATGATACACAAAAGGCCAATAAAAAAATGAAAAGATGCTCAACTTACCTAGCTATTAGAGATACAAATAAAAACCCACAATGAGATACCATTTTATATAAATTAGGATGGTTATTATCATAAAAAGGAAAATAACAAGTGTTTATGAGGATAGGAAGAAAATGGAACCTTTGTGCATTGCTGGTGGGAGTGTAAAATCATGCAGATGCTGCGGAAATCAGTATGACAGATTCTCAGTAATTTAAACTTAGAATTAACATATGTTTCACCAATTCCACTTCAAGATATATACCCAGATGAACTAAAAGCAGGGACTCAAACATATTATTGCACACAATGTTCATAGCAGCTTTATCCATGACAGCCAAAATTGCTACCATAAAGCTAATCTGAATTTCCATCAATGTAAAAACAAAATGTAATACACACACACACACACACACACGTGTGTATATGTGCATATACACAAACAATAAAATATTATTCAGTCTTATAAAGGAAGAGAATTCTGACACATGCTACAACATGGATGAACCTTGAGGATATTATGCTAAGTGATAACTATTGTATTATTCTGCATATATGTGGTTCCTAGAATAGGTAAATTAATAAGGGGGGGGAGATTTCCTTATTCCCATGAACAATATTGGTCAAATTATAATTATATTCTTTGGCCAGTAGAGAAACTTTTTTAACACATTAAAAAAGACAGGATTAACAAAGACTGTCAAAAGTATTTTATGGATTTATCACTTGCCAAATCTAAGTTCAAGCTATTGAAAAGGTTCACCTTTTAGCATCAGGTATCTCATTAAAAGATCCAGGCCAACTGTCTGGTTCCCTTTTCTACACCCTCACAATGAGTGATTACCTCATGGCCAAGTAAGGGTGGATTTATCTGCTAATGCAACAACTAAACTTTGGGGAGTTCTACATTTCTATGTGTCTGTCTCTCTCTGTTTCTGTCTGTCTGTATGTCTCCCTCTCTCTGTCACACACACACACACACACACACACACACACACACACACACACTCACAAGACAAAACCGTCAAACAAAACACTTCTCTTGTGATTGGGAACTTGAAGCAATTACTACATACCCTTTGCCTAAAGATAACATTTCATCTGTTTCAGAAAGTCATTCAGAGATAGAGATACACCTAGAAGGGAAAAAGAAACTATCTTTGGTACTGGAAAACTCCATCTCAAATCATACATGTGAAACCAGTTCATAAAAGAATACTCAAAACACAGCTCTCTCTTAATTCTACATTTGCCTTCCCTCCTTTTCACTTTCACTTTTTAATCATTTTCCCTACTACTAGACTGACAAATCAAGAAGTCCCAGCTGTCCCACTCTCCTCTAGTTCAGCTCAGCTTTTCTAAGCTGTACTAATCTGATTGCTTAAATAGCAGTTTTAGCCCAACCTATTAATATATTTTGGACAAACTGGTTTTGCCCGTGTTGACCCATCCATCTAGCAACTGTTAGTCTCAGAATGGACAATTCTGTATTAGATATCTTGTGGAAATAAACCCAACTATTTTGTATCAAATAATTTCAATGTTCTAAGCAATGTACTGACATTGTGTGCTTGCATGTTTGGAAGGAGGGAGCATGGGAAAGGGGTTGTTCAAGGAAAAAATAAACAAGTTCCCTCTAACCTCATAATGCTTCTAATCTGTTGAGATGAAAATACATTAAAGCTTCCTAGAATTTAAAACAATTTTTACAAAGAACAGGAAAGGAAATAGTAGGAAAATATCACTCTAGCTGTACTTTAGACCCAACAGATGATGATAACAGTTATTCAGCTACAGCATTTTAGGTCAAGGTAGACAAAATCAACAGCATAATAGTTTTTTTTCTGAACTTCATCAACCAATATCTTCAAACATTCTTTGGAAATTCTGATCCCTCTGGAAATTCTGATCCCTCCTTTCTGATACTAAAGACTCATCTCGATATTGTAATCTATCAGATAAGTATAAAGTATAAAACCATCCAAATGGCAGTGATTTAAAGAATTTTAATGTGAAACTTCTTGGCATTTTTGATAAGTGACCACAAAGGACACAAGAATCCATAAAATTTGGGTTATAAATGTATTAAAAATTTGAGTTATAAATGTGTTACTTAGTAACTTAAGGCAAATATTTTTGAGGGAACTTGTGCTGGGCAAGACTGAAATTTTTACTATTCTCCTTGACTTCTTAAAACACTTGATCACACCATTTCTTCTATAATGATCTCTCTCTCTCTGACATGAAACATTTTTCCATGAAATGGGAATGATAATCATAGCATTTCCAGACACTCTCTGTGCAGCAATATTCAAAGTGATAAGGAAGTACATGCAGCAAACTGGATAGGGTCATGACAGCAAGTCAGAAGCATTCAAATCCCAATTTGCCATTGAAGAGTTGTATGACCTTTGACAAATCATGTAATTTCTCTGTGTCTCAGTTACCTATTAGTTAAATAAGGGTGTTGGACCATATAATCTCTTGTGTCTCTGAAAATTTTCACAATCTATTGATTTAATCTAAAAGTTAAGATCTGGAAACAGCCCAAGTGTCCATCAGAATATGAATGGATAAAAAAGCTGTGGGACATTTACACCATGAAATACTACGCAGCTGTATAGAAGAAGGATATCTTACTCTTTGGGATGGCATGGATGAACCTAGATAACATTATGCTAAGCGAAATAATCCAGGCAGAGAAAGACAAATATCACATGATCTCACTTATATGTGGAATCTAAAGAACAAAATAAACTGATGAACAAAATAGACCCAGTGACATAGAAGCATGGAACAGACTGATGACTCTCAGAGGGAAGGAGAGGGATGGAGAGGGTTAGAGATTAACCAAGAATTTATGGGCATATATGCATAGCCCATGGACACAGACAATAGTGTGGTGAAGGCCTGGGGTGGTGTGGGTGTGGGGTAGAACAGGTCAATGGGGAAAAAAAGAGGACATCTGTAATACTTTCAACAATAAAGATAAATTTTTAAAAAAATAAAAGAAGAGTGATGATAACTTCCCATGGCAATGGATGGCCTCTGTGAAAATAAAAAACAGTTTATTTGGGGGGAAAAGTTAGTCATCAGATACCAAAACTTCACTGTTACCTCTGAAATTTCAGTGTAATGTTTTACACATTCATATACTTTATCTTATTTGGTGCTCATAAAAAACCCAGAGGTAGGCAGATATCACCCTTACATTTAATGTAAACAAGTTTAACCTCAGAATGTTTAAGAGTCTTTTAACTAAGATCACTCAGTAAGTGGTACTGATTCAAAGCCAAATCAGTCTGAACTTGATCCTTCCAATACAATTAGTTGATTGCCAGTAAAGTAAGTATTTCTTCCAAGAAGCAGAGAAATCAGGCTTTCTTTATTTTTTAACTCACCGTTATATCCCCATGACTTATTTTGTAACTGGAAGTTTACCTTTTGACTTCTTCATCTATTTCACTCACTGCCTCCTCATCTCTGGCAACAACCAATCTGTTTTCTATATCTATGAGCTTTTTTTAAAATAAATTTCCCATGTAAGTGAGGTCATACACTATTTGTCTGAATCTGACTTTGTTCAACTAGCATAACACCCTGAAGGTCTATCCATGTTATTGCAAATGGTAAGATTTCATTCTTTTTTATGGGTTAACAGTATTCCATTTGTGTGTGCCTGTGTGTATGTATGTGTGTGTCCATAAAAGGTCACTGCTACCGATTTAATGTGACCAGGAGTCCCCAGTTGAAGGGAGAAACTTTATTCTAGTAAAACAGTTTGAGCAAAACAACTCAAGTGAAGCAGCACAGCCGCTCAAATGAAACAGTTCAGCTATTATAGCTGGGTGTTACAGCTCCAGTGAGACAACTCCAGCTAGGGAAAAGCAGTCTTCTGTGGAAACCAAAAGTAAGCTCCACCAAGACAGATGATAGGCTGATTTATAAAGAGAATTCCCACCCCTTCTCACTGACTGGTCAATTTATGTGCAAATGAGTATTCCTAATCCGCAACAGTTTGAATAGTCCAAAAAGCACTGTCTTCATTGACCATTAGAGCTGCTCTAATCAGACCAAAGATGCAAATAGTAAAGATGAAAATGAGAATATAGCTGCTCAGCTCTGATTGGACATGGCAGGTATCAGCACATTGGGCAAAATAAGATTCCTGGAATTCCTTTGTAAAGATGGGCTAAGACAGCAGGAGCACATTACAGGAGACTTGGCAGCTCATTCTGTATCCTTTTTCTGATCTTACACAGTGTACATGAAAGACCACAATGAAAAATGGCTGCAAGACTCTGATTATGAATTTGGGCCTGATTACTACAAGGAGTCTTTAGTAGGAAAATTCTCTGTTGCATCAAATATATATAGATGATAGATTAGATGATAGATGATGATAGATAGAGATAGAGATAGATAGAGATAGAGATAGATGATAGATATAGATGATAGATTAGATAGATAGATGATAGATAGAGATAGATAGAGATAGATGATAGATAGATATAGATAGATGATAGATAGATGATAGATATAGATGATGATAGATGATAGATAGATGATAGATATAGATGATGATAGATGATAGATAGATGATAGATATAAACAGATAGATATAGATAGATGATAGATGATAGGTGATAGATAGATAATAGGTAAATAGACGATGATGATAGATAGATAGATATATGATAGATAGATATAGATGATAGATGATAGATAGATAGATATAGATGATAGATAGATGATAGATGATAGATAGATAGATAGATAGATAGATAGATAGATAGATAGATGATAGATAGATAGATGACAGATGATAGATAGATGACAGATAGTGATGATAGATGATAGATAGATAGATGATAGATAGATATAGATAGATAGATGATAGATAGATAGATAGATAGATGATAGATAGATGATAGATGATATAGATGATAGATAGACAGATTAGATAGATAGATAGATAGATAGATAGATGATAGATAGATAGATAGATAGATAGATGATAGATAGATATAGATAGATTAGATAGATAGATAGATGATAGATATAGATAGATAGATAGATAGATAGATAGATAGATAGATAGATAGATAGATAGATAGATATAGATAGATGATAGATAGATAGATAGATAGATAGATAGATAGATAGATAGATAGATAGATAGATAGATAGATAGATGATAGATAGATGATAGATAGATGATAGATCTCACATCTTCTTTATCCATTCATCCATTGGTGATCATTTAGGTTGTTTCCATACCTTGACTATTGTAAATAATGCTGCTATGATCATGGAGGTGCACATATCTTTACAAATAACCCATGGACGCAGACAATAGTCCAGTGAAGGTCTGGGTGGGGGAGTAGTGGGGTGAAGGGGAGCAATGGGAGAAAAAAAGGGGACATCTGTAATATTTTCAACAATAAAGATAAATTTCAAAATGTTATTTATTAATTTTAATTACAGTTTACTTGCAATATCACTTTGTATTGGTTACAAGTGTACAGCACAATGATTAGACAAGCATATGCTTTACAAAGTGTTCCCTCTGATATTTTCAGTACTGGTATGTAAAGTACAGCATAGGGAATATAGTCAAGTTAATGTTTTTGTTTACTTTGAATATATACCAAGAAGTGGAATAGCTGGATCATACGGTAGTTCAATTTTTAATTTATTGATGAACCTCCATAATGTTTTGCATAGTTGCTGCACCAATTTATATTTTCACCAACAATGTGCAAGGGTTCACTTTTCTCCACATCCTTGCCAACACTTGTTATTTGTTGTCTTTTTTATAATAACCAGTCTACCAGATGTGATGTAATACCTCATTATGGTTTTGATTTGTATTTCCCTTATGATTAGTGATGTTGAGCATCTTTTCATGTACCTGTTGACAATCTGCAGTGTCCCAAAAATGTATACACACTTTAACAGCTGATAGCTCAATTTTGAAAATGAAATGTATTTTAATAAACACTGCCTTTATTATTATTCAAAGTGTGTATATACATTTTTTGGGATACTGTATATATGTCTTCTTTGGAAAAATGTTTATTCAAATCCTCTGCCTATTATTTGATTGATTGTTTTTATTCTATTGAGTTATGTGAGTTTCTTACATATTTTGGATATTAACCTATTATCAGATATATCATTTGCAAATATTTTCTTCTATTCAGTAGGTTGACTTTTCATTTTATTGATGATTTCTCTTGTGTGAAAGCTTTTTAGTTTGATATAGTTCCATCTGTTTATTTTTGCTTCTGTTACCTGTGCTTTTGGAATCATTCTCAAAAAATCATCACCAAGACCAATGTCAAGGAGGCTACTGTGAATGCTTTCTTCTAGAAGTTTTATGGTTTCAGGTCTAACATTCAAGTCTTTAATCAATTTTGAATTAATTTTTGTATATGGTGTAAGATAATGGTCCAGTTTCATTCTTTTTCATGTGGCTGTCCAGTTTTCCCAGAAGCATTTGAAGATGAAACTGTCCTTTGCAAATTGTACATTCTTGGCTCCTTTGTCATAATTAACTGACCACATTTGTGTCAATTTCTAGACTCTCTATTCTACTCCACTGATCTGTTTCTATTTTCATGCCAATACTATTGTGCTTTTATCACTGTAGCTTTGCAATATGGTTTGAAATCAAGAGCCATGATGCCTGCAGTTTTGTTCTTATCTTTCCAGATTGCTTTGTGTGGCTATTCAGAGTCTTTTGTGGTTCCATACAAATTTTCAGATTGTTTATTCTATTTCCTTATAATTTTTATAGGGATTGCATTGAATCTGTAGATTGCTTTTGGCAATATGGACATTTTAACAATATTAATTCTTCCAAACCATGCTCATAGAATATTATTTCATTTATTTGTGTCTTCAATTTTTTTAAATTAGTGTCATAGCTTTGGGTGTACAGGTCTTTCACGCTCTTTGTTAAATTTATGCTTTTTGATGAAATTGTAAATAGAACTGTTTTCTTAATTTCTTTTTCTGATAGTTTGTTATTAGTGTATTGGTGAATTTTCAAGTTTTCTTCTTGTTAAATCAAATTTACTTATATGTAGATGACACTTGATATTTAGTTAGAAATACAGAGACTAGACCTCTTCTGAGTCCTAGACATATTCCATATGCTTACTCAAGATCTTAATTTTACCTGAAATTCAACATGTTCAATAATGAAATAATGATCTCTCTACCATCACCATCACCAAACACACACACACACCTGGAGGCAAATGTTCCATTCTTTAAGTGTTCTCTATCTAGTTTTGCACTCAAGTGTCATCCTTAACACCTTTTCCCCCTTACGTCCCATATCCTATCTATCACCAAAACTTTGTGTTTAATTTCTAAGTTTATCTAAATATGTCTTTGTGTAACCAGATCTATTCTCAATACACTACCCAAAGTTATCTTGTCTGGAATAGGCAGGATAGCTTCCTAATCTATCTCCTTGCTTCCACTCTTCTCCCTTCCCTAAAATGTTTGCTCTTCATATAGCAGCCATAATAATAATTTCAAGTTGCAAATCTAGTCGTGTCACTCTTAAAACAGTTCCATGGGTTTTCACTGCATTAGTGATTAAGTGTGAATCCTTACCATGGCCTCCAATACTCTGTATTGTCTATAGAGCCTACCTCTAGAACTTCATTTTAACCCATTCTCTTTCTCATTCTCCAGGGTGTTTCAGCCACATTAGCCTTCTTTCAATTCCCAAACTGTCATGTCACTGCCTACCATGGGGCCTTCATACATACTGTTCCTTTTGCCTGAAATATTGTTTAAGGATATCTGATTAAAGAAGAAAGTGGCACCCTCCTTCCCTAGTAGAATACAGGAAGACAGCAAAATCCTAATGCACCAATAGGTTACCAGTGAGATAGGAATGGGGTTAGACTTGAAACAGTCTTATGGAGGTCTTGTGTACCTGAAATGGTCATGGATAAGTGGCATACAACTGGATTTCATGGCACTTTGGGACTATGAAGAAAGGATGAAGTAGAAATTAACTATGTCCTAGTAAATGCAAGCCTGATAAATCAAGACCCCCATACAGGTATTCCCTTCTACTACTGATACCTACATTCCATATAGCTCCCAACCTAACCCTAAAACTCAAGACTGAACTCATGGGAAGATGAGGAAACACTTGGTAGAATGAGAGCTCAAAATAGAAATTAAATTTGTTTTAAAAATGTTTTATTTCTTGCACACTTGTGTTTTGGTAGTGAAATCTGTACCCTATATGCAGTGAATATAAATTATTCATTATTTTGTGTGATTGTTTGATTAATGTCAATTTACTTCATGAGATTATAAACTTCATGGGAATAGGGACTGTCCCTGTTTTTACTCAATATATCAACAACACTTATGTTAGTTCCTGATATATAGCTGACACTGTGTTTACTTTCTAAGTATGTGATTAGAGAAAAATTATAATGATAAATTACTTATTTAAAAACAACAACCCTGTATTAGTTTCCTAAGGCTGCTATTAAAAGGACCACATCTGGGTGGCTTGTAACAACAGAAATGTATTGTTTTACAGTTTTCGTGGCTAAAAGTCTGAAATCAATGTGTCATTAATGTCATGCTCCCTGTGAAATATTTAGCAGAATCCTTTCTTGCCTCTTCTTAACTTTTAGTGGTTTGCTGGAAATCTTTGGAATTTTTTGGCTTGCAGCTGATTAACTCCAATATCTGCCTTTGCCATCATGCAGCGTTCTCCCTATGTATCTCTGTTTTTTCACCTGGTCATCTTTTTATGAGGATACCAGTCATATTGGATTAGGGGTCCACTCTACTCCAGCATGACCTCATCTTAATTAATTACATCTGCAGTGACCCTATTTCCAAATAAGATACTAATAAATGCTGAAAATACTGGGGGTTAGAACTTCAACATACCTTTTTCTACATAAAACATTTATATGAATCAAATATTTCATTGGTACTATTAAGTGACAGACTTTTTGTTTGCTCTTGTATATTAATTGTGTCAATCATTCAATCATCACACTCAGTATTATTCCAATTTTACAGAAGAGAGGATGGAGATTTAGTAAGGTTAACTCACTTGTTCAAGGTCATTTAGCTAATAAGTAGGGAGACTAGGATCGTCTGACATTTTATGTCTCAAAATCTAAAGATTTGAGGGAATTTTTATTTTAGTGTTTTCCCACACCTATGGACAAATATATAAAAGTTAAACTTTTCTCAGTTTATGTATATACATTTTTACTCATTGGTCCATCACTAATGAAAAATATTCTATACTACATGCTACTTAACTAAAATAATGACATTCTTACATTTGCAGAGGACTTATCAGTTTTTGAAAGCATTTCCACATAAAATTTCTAAATTAATCTGACCATAAATTTTCAATTTACTAATAATTTGAAACAAATAATTGAAAAGTGGATTAATTCATCCAGCCAAATAAAATAATTTGTTGACCATGGGAAATCATTACAGGGTATCTCTTTCTAGAAACATCATCTTTGATTAAACAAAGAGGATCTTTTATTTTAAAAATTACTTATGGCTCTTTTGGCAGATTATCCCATTTCCAAGTACTTTGCCTCCTTTGTGCAAGGTTTTTGTTTCGTTTGGTTTTAAACAATATTCTTTAATAAAAGGAGCCACATTTTTTTTTTAAGTTTATTTATCTTTATTGTTGAAAATATTACAGATGTCCCCTTTTTACCCCCATTGACCTTCTCCACCCCACATCCACCCCACCCCTGGACTTCCCCATGTCCATGGGTTATACTTATAAACATATAAGTTCTTTGATTAATCTTTCCCCACCCATTCCCCCCCTCTACCTTCTCTCTGAGATCCCTCAGTCTGTTCCATGCTTCTATGTCTCTGGATCCATTTTGTTCATCATTTTATTTTGTTTATTACATTCCACAGATGAGTGAGATCACGTGGTACTTGTCTTTCTCTGACTGGCCTATTTCACTTAGCATAATACTTTCTAGTTCCCTTCATGCTGTCCCAAAGAATAAAAGATCCTTCTTTTTTACAGCTACATAGTATTTCATGGTGTAAATGTGCCACAGCTTTTTTACCCACTCATCTACTGATGGGCACTTGGGCTATTTACAGATCTTAGCTATTGTAAATAAGGCTGCTATGAACATAGGGGTGCATAAGTTCTTTGTGATTGGTGTTTCGGGTTTCTTAGGATATATGCCTAGAAGTGGGATCACTGGGCCAAATGGCAGGTCAATTTTTAATCTTTTGAGGAAACTCCATGCTGCTTTCCATAGTGGATGCACCAGTCTGCATTCCCATCAGCAATGTACTAGGGGTCCCTTTTCTCCACACCATCGCCAGCACTTGTAGTTCATTCATTTGTTGATGGGAGCCATTCTGATAAGTGTGAAGTAATACCTCATTGTGGTTTTAATTTGCATCTCTCTGATGGTTAGTGAGGTTGAGCATTTTTTCATATGTATCTTAGCCATTTGTATGTCCTGTTTGGAGAAGAGTCTATTTAGGTCATTTCTTCATTTTTTAATTGGATTGTTTGTCTTCCTATTGTTAAGTTGTATGAGTTCCTTATATATTTTGGATATTAACCCTTTATCAGATGTGTCATTGGCAAATACGTTCTCCTATACAGTGGGCTCTTTTCTCATTTTGTTGATGGTTTCTTTTGCTGTGCAGAGGCTTTTTATTTTGATGCAGTTTCATCTGTTTATTTTCTCCTTTCTCTTGCCTTTGGAGATGTATCAGCACATATATTGCTAGGAGAGATGTCTGAGATTTTGTTGCCTATGTTTTCTTCTAGGATTTTTATGGTTTCATGTCTTACATTTAAGTCTTTTATCCATTTTGAATTTACTTTTGTGTATGGTTTAATTTGGTGGTTTAGTTTCATTTTTTTGCATGTATCTGTCCAATTTTCCCAACACCATTTATTGAAGAGACTGCCTTTACTTCATTGTATGCTTTTGCCTCTTTTGTCAAATATTAATTGAGCATAATGGTGTGGGTCAACTTCTGGGTTCTCTGTTCTGTTCCACTGATCTATATGTCTGTTATTGTGCCAGTACCAGGCTGTTTTGATTACAGGGTCTTTGTAGTATAACTTGATATCTGGTATTGTGATCCCTCCAACTTTGTTCTTCTTTCTCAATCTCCCTGGCTATTAGGGATGTTTCTTGGTTCCATATAAACTTTCAAAGGGTTTGTTCTAGATCTGTGAAATATGCTGTTGGTATTTTAATAGGTATTGCATTGAATTTATACATTTATTTGGGTAGTATGGAAATATTAATGATGTTAATTCTTCCAATCCATGAACATGTTTTATATTTCTATTTGTTTATATCTTCCTCTATATTTTTTTTTTCAGTGTCCTGTAGTTTTCTGACTACAGGTTGTTTACATCTTTGGTTAAGTTTATTCCTAGGTATCTTATGTTTTAGTTGCAATGATAAATGGGATTTTTTTTTTTTTTTTTTTTTTTTTTTTTTAGTTTCTTTGTCTGAGAGTTCATTATTGGTGTATTAAAGTGCCATTGATTTCTGGGTGTTAATTTTATATCCTGCTAACTTGCTGAATTCATTTATTAAATCTAGTATTTTTTTAGTGGAGTTTTTAAGGTTTTCTATGTACAATATTATGTTATCTGCAAATAGTGACAGTTTTTTTTTTCCTCCTTTCCAATTTGGATTCCTTTCATGTTTTCTTCTTGTCTGATCGCTGCGGCTACAACTTCCAGTACTATGTTGAATAAGAGTGGTGAAAGTGGGCACCTCTGTCTTGCTCTTGTTCTTAGGAGAAATGGTATTAGTTTTTGCCCATTGAATATGATGTTGGCTGTAGGTTTGTCATATATGGCCCTTATTATGTTGAAATATGATCCCTCTACTCCCACTTTGCTGAGAGTTTTTATAAAAAATGGGTGTTGGTCCTTTGTGCAAGGTTAAGTGGCTAATGGTTGTGCATTATAAAATTCAGAACTATTTGGGGGTGAAACTGGGGCACAGTACTTAAGTGCTTAATGGTTGACTTTGTTATATATATATATATATATATATATATATATACACACACACACACACACACACACATATATATATATGGGTCAACATCTGCTTCTTCATTTATTATAGTAAATAGTAAAAAACCTTATATACATATACATACATACACACACATATATGTGTGTGTGTATATATATTATATATATATATATATAATAATCTCAGGAAGATATTTGTAACAACTATTCCTTTGACTACTGTATAAAATTGTAACTTCTACTGGTTTTATTCCATTGAATATACTATGAGAACTATTATTAAATCAGACCATAAGTCACTGTAAAATATGCTAACAAAGATTTTCAATAGTTTTGAAATTCTTAGCCTTCTAACCCCTGAACAAATTGCTAGGTGGCCTATGCCTGTTTTCTATGCATTCTCTCTGCAATGAAGCATCTTCTTTCTTCAGTAAGGACTCGTGTCCCTAGCATTCTTCCAGATCTGTTCTGCCTAAACAATGGACTCATTTTCATCTTTCATGATCCCTATTATAATATTACCTATAGATCTTTCATATTGCAAATGACTGGATAGAATGAAGATAACTGATAATATCTTATTTCACCTCAAAATTTTGATATATCAATTAATACACACTGCTGCAAATAACAAAAATTCTTACTATATGGGCTTAAAGAATTAAATTTGGGAGTAAGCAGTCTAGGGCTGTTACTGTAGCTGAATGATGCCATCAATGACCTAGACCCTTTCTAATTTTCTCCTTTATCATTATTAGCAATATAAGTTTTTGCTCTCATGAGTGTTGCCTTGTGAGTACAAGATAATTGCTATAACACTTGGCCTCACAAATGAGATCCTGGCAGGTAAAAGGGAGACTGTGAAGGGACAAAATGATGAAGGATTTTCTCTTAACAAGACTTCACCTTTCATGTTGGAAAGGGATACCCTCTCCCAGGGCTTCTTGATACATCTAATTGATCAGTTATGTCTCATGATTACCTCTCATTATTTAACACAGCTACAGGAAAACTGGGAAATAAAGTAGTTTTTAGCTGGCACATTACCACCATGAACAAAATAAGGCTTTTTCTAGTAAGAAAAAATGAAGTCATTTGATAAATATGTAATGAGTAAGCCACAATCAGTGTCCACCACAATAGTTATTTTGACAGTACATGAGAAAGAAAGAAGGGAAGACGGAAAGAAGAAAAGAAAGTGAAAAGACAAAGGAACATTTAAAAATTTTAATGGTAACATTCCAAGCACCTGTAAAAAGGCCATGGGGAGATATTTTAGAGGATAAGTGATCTTTTTTTGAGACCACTAAAATTATCCATGTAGACTAAAGCCTACCTCATTAGTATAATAAGATATGCCAGCTACTGAATGCCTACTTTATGCCATGCATTCTATGTATTTCATTTAATTTAATTTTTATGGCAACCTTATGTGATAGGAGCACACGATCTAATTATAATACCATATAATAAATGCTAATGAGACATGTGCCATGGAAACAGAGGAACAGTGCATATAATTCAGATATAAGCTTTATACAAGTCAAGATGTTATATATCTGTTTTCGAGATTCTTTTACTTGTAGTATAAGGCAATATGGTATAGTAGAAAAGGCAGATGACAAATCTAGATTTTTTTACTGTAACCTGATAAGAAAAGTATACTTGAATTTTTACTAGGCTTATATGTTATTGTTGCTTTCAAAATTTTAGGTCATGACCACCCAGCACAAGTAAATTTGGTCCTAATTTTGTTATCAGTGTCTGGAAAGTATTCTAACAGATCACATGTCTTGATAGAATTGTATAAAGCCCCTGGGAACCTTTTGAGGCTTGGTAATTATACATTTAATATATATTCTCTTTTTTCTCTGCAAATGGTTTATGCGTCATTACTGGTGTCTTATCTACAGGTGTTTTGACTTTTTCAACAATGGGATTTTTATGAGTGCTTTTGGATCAGAAAAAAGTATCTATACATTTATAGTAGACAAACACATACCTTTTGTTTTCTGGACCATTCTGGCATGCATAGTTGAAGAAATTATTGTAAGCCAACATTTCCTTTTGATTTAATTAAGACTATAAATTCCTGAGAGCATAAACATCATCATCCATATATTCTAAACTATACATACTGTGACACCATGAGACTTATCTTCTCAAGTGTCTAAGTAACACGTGCATTTAGTCTGTTTATACTGGAGTAAACAGGCTTCTTCATAATGTCTTCAATCATGGCTCTGGCTCTAATTTTAATCAGCTCCTAAGCTGATGGAGTCTTTCTGCAGTCATGGCTATATATAGTCACTGACACTGGCGCCTGTTAGGAAGTCTCTAAGAGGTACCAAAGTAAGGCATGCAGCTGATTATTAAGTCTGATCCAATTTCCAGAAAATTTCTAAGGAAGCACACAACCGGCATTCATCACAGAAACTCCCTGTAGGTTTACAGGGTTTAAAGAATTGGACTGAATAGAATTAATCAGGATTGAGTATCAACAATGCTGCTTCTAAATTGTTTATTCCTCTTCCAGGAATTACTTTCAATCCCAGTTTAAACAATAGAATATGGTTCCCTTCATTCTTAAATACATTACAGGTTAATTCTACATAACTTCAAACAAATGGAAGTTATATTGCACCAGACAATTTTAAAAGGGCTGCCCTATTTTTCAATAGACAATGTATAAGCAATATGAACTGCTAGAACAGCAAACTCCTTTATACTCTTAATATAACTGATGTTTTTTACTTTTTATGAAAACAGTAAATATATGCCAAATGCATAAAATTGTTAAAACACAAAAGAGAACAAAAACCAAAACATCATTTTCAATATCACCACCCAGAAATAATCATTGTTAACATTTTTTGCATATATCTGTATATCTTTAGTTACTTTTATAGCTACAATTCTGTATATGCCCCAAAGTGGTACCATATTGTAGAAACTTTTTTGAAGCCTATATTTTAACTTAGCACTGGATTGTATTTTCACACATCAATAAATATTCTTCAACAACATAGTTTTTAATGGCAGTATAACATATCTCCATATGGACGTACTATAATATACTTAAAATATTTTTTCATTCCAGAACATTTTGATCATTTCTAATTTTCCAATATTATAAATATTATCATGGTGAAAATCCTTATGTATTACATTTTATATACATCTTTGATGATTTCTTTAATATAAATTATTAGGAGAGGAATTGCTCAATAAAAGGTCAAGCATATTTTAAGACTTCTTGTGTTTCTTGCCAAACTATTATTGGCTTTATCACAAAATGTTTACATCACATATTTATATAATGTTGCTGTAGAAAGAGAACCCATTAGTTTTTTTACATGAAGAAGCAACTAGACATATATTTAGATAGTTATACTGATTATTATGTTTTGCACATGATGAAACATCTGCATTTAAATAAATTTATTTTTGTCTGGCTATTAATTGTGTGCCAAACCAATGTTGCACACACTTATTTTTCATTAAATTCAGGTACACTAAACAGACACTTTTACTTTAAAACAGATATTAGCAAATGAGAATGGAAAAAGCAGAGTACCAAGTGATTTTTCATTAGTAAAGCTGAGCATTTCCAGAGTGTGTGTGCTCTGGATATACAACATAAATGAAAGTGTAGTGGGGCCAAAGTGGCAAGAGTCTTTCAACAGGCTTATATCAAGTGTACAAGGTATTATACTAAATACCCTGAATTTGCATGTACATGGGATGAGGGAATATGGTGCAAGGTTATCTATAGAAACACAGAGACTGCTTTCAACAACTGCCAGGAAATGGTTGCTGGAGAATGGGATATTCGATAAAAAGGCTTTATGGGGAATGTAGCAAAGCCATCTCACCAAACAAAAACAAATCTAGATGAGTAGATTAAAACTATAAAAATTGGTTTGTGCCTGGCTGGTATTGCTTAGTAGCTGAACCTTGACCTAACATCCAGGAGATCTTGATTTGATTTCAGGTCAGGGCACATGCCTGGGTTGCAAGCTCGATCCCCAGCAGGGTGCATGCAGGAGGCAGCCGATCAATGACCCCCTCATCATTGATGTTTTTCTCTCTCTTCCTCTTTCTGAAATCAATAAAGACCTATTTTTTAAAAATTGGATTGTAATAATTAGAATCAAAGTTTGTACTAATAACTCTGTATTTTAATTTCACTGCTGTTCTACTAATACATAAAAGGATTTTCCAAAATTATGCTATAATGTAAAAAGAAATAACCACGCACAGAATCTAGACAAATAGCACATTTTCAAGTCAGTCCTGACAGTAATGCTCCATTGTGAAAAATCATAGAAGGAAGAATAAATTATCATAAAAAGCAGACAACTTTAGAATTGAGGTGGGGGTAAAGAGAGGTTGATTACATTTCTAGAAAGCACTTGTGCTAGGATTTATTAAATTGATTTTTTTCTTTGATCACCAACTGTATTATTGGCACTGTGCTAGGCTCTGTGGAGACAAAGACAAACAAATAAGGCAAGGTGACTGCCTTTATCTAGTGGATAATAACAATGGGAGATAATAATGCATAATTTATATTGAAGGCTTAATATATGTATCAGGGTTCCTGTCTGCAAAAAAAAAAAAAAAAAAGACTTTGGATAAATTAAGCCAAAAGGGTAGTTCATACACTTTCAGTCTAATGGGACCAGAGAACCAAACCTGAAGTTTTCATAGGTTGCACCATTGAGATCACAGACACTGGAAACTACCACTAGATCTGATACTACCCCTACTTCCAGTAATTGGTAATAGTTGCCAGTACTGCCACCACTCATTACCAGAATTATTTCTGGATGATCCCAATGTCCTGACATTTCTTGCTTCCATTCAAAGTTGGGTGAGTGATTTTGATTGGCAGAGGCTTAATATTCTCATGTCTTACTTGCAAGGGGGCGTCAAAAGAAAATTTTCAGCTTCAGTAGTGTGAGGTGGGATATGCCTCATAAAGTAAAGGATTGCCAAAACATA